>NC_045436.1:60568703-60596711 GCF_002776525.5 Piliocolobus tephrosceles
ACTCTGTCTCAAAAAAAAAAAAAAAAAAAAAAGAAATAGTACAGCATATACTGTTTTGTGTCTGGCTGGTCTTACTCAGCATAATGGTTTTGAGATGCATCTATGTTATTTTGTGTATAGTAGTTCTTTATTTTTATTGCTGAGTAATATTTTATTGTATGAACATATCACAATCTGTTTATATAGTCACCTTTTGATGGACATTGGGGTATTTCCAGCAATTTCATTCCTAAATATTTACCCAGGAGGAATGAAAGCATATGTCTACAAAAAGACTTGAACAATAATGGCCTGCTTTCTTTCTTGATCCATTACAATCCATTCTCCTTACAGCAGCTAGAGGGATCTTTTAAATAAATCACTCAAATCTCAGCACTTCTCTGCTTCCATACCCTTCAGTGACTTCCTATCCTACTTAGGAGAAAATGCAGGCTGCCTACCATGGCGTGTGAACCCCAGACATCAGTGAGCCTTAACTAGGTTGCACACAGGAATCCCCTGGGATCTTTTGATGCCCAGGCCCCACCTCAGACTAAGTGAATCAGAATCTCTGGAGGAAGGCCTCACATGTTTCTTAAAGCTCCGCAGGAAATTCTAAACAGCCCTCAGGTTTGTGAGGTCCTGACAGTGTGACCTGGCCCTTCAACTTTATCACACACCACTCTCCTCTTCCCCTCAATCCTCTGAACATAGCAATTTTATCCCCATCTCAGGGATTCTGTGCTGGTGTTTCTTCTGCCTGGAATGTTCTTTACATTTTACTGTGATTTGTTCTTTCCTGTGATGCAGGTCTCAGCTGAAATGTCACCTGTTCAGAGGGTTTCCTGCTCACCCACTCTAAAGGAGCCATACAGTCCCACTCTAGCATGTCATCTCTTCAAATGCCCAAATCACATTTGTTTTTGCTTTACTTATCTCTTTTTTCTTTTCTTTTCGTCTCTTTTCTGTTCTGTTCTTTTCTGTTCTGTTCTCTTCTTTTCTTTCAGAGTCAGGGTCTCACTCTGTCACCAAGGCTGGTGTGCAGTGGCATGATTATAATCACAGCTCACTACAGCCTAGAACTCCTGGGCTTAAGTAATCCACCCACCCCAGCCTCCTGAGTAGCTGGGACTACAGGTGCGTGTCCACACATCCAGCTAATTTTTTTTTTAACCTCTTTGTAACGATGGAGTTTTGTTATGTTGCCCAGGCTGGTCTCCACCTCTGTGTTGCCCAGGCTGCCTCAATCTTCCCACCTCAACCTCCCAAGTCATTGAGATTACAGGCATGAGCCACTGCACCCAGCTTACTTATTTCTACTGTTGCCTTGTTGGTATATTTTTCTGTGTGATTGTCTGTCTCCCCCTCTAGAATGTAAAACCCATTAGAACAGAGACCTTGTCTGTATTGCTCATCACAGTATCCCTAGTATTTATAAATGTGCCCGAAACATAGTAAGGGCTTAATAAATGTTTGCTGACAGCGTGACCGAACACATCAATGGCATGACCATATTACCTGGGAGAGGGGGCAGCAATTCAGAAACAAATTTTCTTTATTTCCCCAGGGTGTTAGGATGAGGTAGTAGATTTTCAGGAAAATGGAGACCAAAAGAATTAAACCCAGATACTAGAGTTCATTAGGTTCTAAATGGCACAGAGGTTGTTTTCTGTCTCTAGAATCATATCTTTGGTCCTAATTTAATGCTGTGCCTATTGTTGATACTAAATTCATATTTTTCTATTAGTAGTGAAATAACTATGGTTTGCTTTGAGGGGCTAGAAGGGATGTGAGACCCAGAGGAGATGTTAGGTATAGGGCTGGACCTGGAGAAGACCACAGTATATGAGTGGGAATTAATGATTCTCCCTTAAAAGAGACAGAAGTATCTTTGTTATTTGTGTCTCTATCCTCACTTTAGGGAGCTGCCACCAACTCAAAGCATGAAATTCAGTTTAATCTATTCTGTCCAGTTGAATCTCAATGCACCCTTCTATATGCAGTTTCTTTTGTTAGGCAAGACAGTATATTAAAGCAATGTTTAAAGAAATTTAAAGAGAAAGGAAGAGAAGGAGTAACACAGGGAGGAGGAAAGAGAGGTGACGAGAAAGAATTCATGAGCATCTTCTATATGCCCGATACAGGCTTCAGTTGAGGTTTGAATGTTTAAGTATTTACTTATTTATGATACTTTATCTGAAATAAATATAATTATACTCTTTTTTTGTTTTTGTTTTGAGACGGAGTCTCACTCTGTTGCCCAGGCTGGAGTGCAGTGGCACGATCTTGGCTCACTGCAAGCTCTGCCTCCCGGGTTCACGCCATTCTCCTGCCTCAGCCCCCAGATGGCTGGGACTACAGGTGCTTAGTAGAGACAGGGTTTCACCGTGTTAGCCAGGATGGTCTCGATCTCCTGACCTCGTGATTCGCCCGCGTCAGCCTCCCAAAGTGCTGGGATTACAGGCATGAGCCACCGTGCCTGGCCTGTTAATTATACTCAACTTACAGATGAGAAAACTGAATGGAGCTTGGAGAAAAGTGACTTTCCTTTTAAGTATTCTTACCACTTACCTGTTATAAAAAGATTACATAAAAATATACAAGACACGTACATCAAATATATAGATGACATTATCAATGGAAAAGCCATTTAATGTAATAAAGATAGATCAGAGATTCAAACTGGTCTTGTCAGGCTAGAACATTAGAATAAAACCAAGAGCTAGATACAGCATAGTGTATAAAATGGAAATCCTGCAGTTAGCTACAAGGGTACAGAAGGAAAGGCAACTAGTTTGGCTGGATTTTGTGTAAAAGCAATTTTGTGGATTTGGCTAGCTGTTAGTTTAATATAAGCCAATAATAGATGCCAAAAACGTGAACAGGACCACTTATAAGCATTTCATGATGGTCTTTACCTTATTTGACTTCTTTCCAGTATATATCACTATAGACACTTTAAAAAATTATTTTCTCTTGTCTTCTGTTCCATCTGATTATCTTTCCATCTCTGAAGCAGATCTTCATGAATATTAAAACTAATAGGCCGGGCGCGGTGGCTCACGCCTGTAATCCCAGCACTTTGGGAGGCCGAGACGGGCGGATCACGAGGTCAGGAGATCGAGACCATCCTGGCTAACACGGTGAAACCCCGTCTCTACTAAAAATACAAAAAAAAAAAAAAAAAAAAAACTAGCCGGGCGAGGTGGTGGCGGGCGCCTGTAGTCCCAGCTACTCCGGAGGCTGAGGCAGGAGAATGGCGTGGACATGGGAGGCGGAGCTTGCCGTGAGCTGAGATCCGGCCACTGCACTCCAGCCCGGAGTGACAGAGCAAGACTCCGTCTCAAAAAAAAAAAAAAACCAATAATAGAGTAGCCTTCATTTATTAAGGGTTCTGTGTTAAGTACACATATTGCTATTATTTAATCCAACCTCTTAACAGCACTAATGAAGTAGGTATAATTCCTCCCCATTTTATAGATGAGAAAACTAAGTGATTTTCCCATGATCCGAGAGCTAACGTTAGTAGCACCTAACTCAGTCTCACTTCGGAGCGCATGCTCTTAATCACTGCACTCTTCTGTCCCGGGTCAGTTTCTTTCAGATCTTCATTTTACTTTGCTCATTTTCCTAAGTGTCAGCATTCCTTAGAGTCCTGTCCTCTGTCTCAGCTCTTCTGACTTCAGTACTCTTTGGTTAATCATCAGTAGACATAGGACTTCCACTGACAGCTTCTGCATTGATGAATCCTGTAGCAGCTACTGACAGCTGCTGACCCAAGAGCACTTACCCTCTTCATATTCTTGCTTGCTAGCAGGAGCCTCTATCAGCTTCAGAAGAGGCTGGCCCCATGCCCAACCCTGGCTCCAAGGAGTGAATCATGGTTGGTTTAAACCAAACACAGCTCATTTTCCTTTTTCTGTGATTTAAGCACTAGGAGGGAGTCAGCTGAGGAATTTTTGAAAAAGGTTATCCTTGCTCTTAAACAGAAATATTCATTAATGGGAAAATCTCTCCTCTATCACATTGTTGTGTCTGTATGTGATGTCTGGAACTAAGGCAGCTATCTTGGCGCCTTTGTTTGTTTGTTTGTTTGTTTGTTTTTTGAGATGGAGTCTCGCTGTGTCTCCCAGGCTGGAGTGTAGTGGCACGATCTCGGCTCACTGCAACCTCTGCCTCCAGGGTTCAAGCGACTCTCCTGCCTCAGCCTCCCAAGTAACTGGGATTACAGACACAGCCACCATGCCCAGCTAATGTTTGTATTTTTAGTAGAGACGAGGTTTCACCATGTTGTCCGGGCTAGTCTCAAACTCCTGGCCTCAAGTGATCCATCTGCCCCAGCCTCCCAAAGTGCTGGGATTGCAGGCATGAGCCACTGAGCCCAGCCTTGGTGCCTTTATTAATTTTCAAGAGTATGAAGAGCACCTAAGGACAGAATGATTGAGAATTGCTGACTAGTCCAGCCTCCCTCACTGAAACAGTTTCCCACATGTTTGTTTGTTTTCTTATTGCTAATCTATTCATGGCCAACTGCAATAAGCCCATTCTTTACATTGCTATCAGAATGATCTTTCTAAATGCTAATCAGATCCCCTACTTACTCCTTCAATGGCTCCCTGCAGCTTTTAGCTTAATACCTAACACTCTACTTCTCTAATTTTATTTGTTCCTCTCCTCTTACACACATCCTTCACCCCAGCCATTCACAGTTCATCCAAGTTTCCCATCAGAAATGGTGTTGGTTATTCCATGCCTCCCACAGCCTGCACTTTCTTTCTTTCTTTTTTCTTTTGTCTTCAGAGCAGAGATGAAAGAGCTGAGAAATCAATAAGGATGCTAAGACAATCCAGAAATTAACAACAGCAGCAAACCACCACCAATAGCAAATCCTAAGGCTGAAGGAATAGAAGGAGATGAAGTCACCAGACCCCAAGGGTCAAGGTTACCCAGGAAAATCTAGAACCAGAATGGGCCTGTTCTGCAGGTGCTGGGACCAGGAAGGGGACAACACGGCCGTTGGTGCCTTCCAGAGCTTTTCCATTGATAATGCTCTTAACTCCCACTTGACACACCCTATCCCCTCATTCTCTAACTAGCTACTTATGCTTGTTATTTAAAATTCAACTTGAGAGTCACTCTCTACAGGAAGCTGCCTCTGAGCCCTCATTGTGCTTCCAAAGTGTCTTTTATCATAGTGGTTCCTGTACAAGTACTAAGGAAAGAAGACAGCACCGTATGAAGTATGAGAATGAACAAAGTATGCACATGGACAATCCTTTTTTTTTTTTTTTTTTTTTTTTTTAGATACAAGATCTCACTCTTTTGCTCAGGCTAGAGTGCAGTGACACTATCACTGCAACCTCGAACTCTTGGGCTCAAGGGATTCTCCCACCTCAGCCTGAGTAGCCAGTACTATAGGTATGTACCACCACACCCAGCTAATTTTTATAGTTTTTTTTGTAGAGACAAGGTCTTACTACATTGTCCAGGCTGGTCGTGAACTCCTGGCTCAATCCTTTTTTAAAAGACAGCTTTGTTGAGATATAAATCACATACCATACAGTCACCCAGTTAAAATATACAATTCAATGGTTTTTAGTATATTCACAGATATGTGCAACCATTGCCACAATTTTAGAACATTTTCATCACTTCAGAAAGAATGCTCTTGCCCTTTAATGAACCACCCCTTGCCTCCAGCAACTACTAATCAATCTACTTTCTGTCTCTATATATTTTCCTGCTCTGGATGTTCAGATAAACAGAATCATGTAAAACGTGGTCTTGGGGACTAGCTTCTTTCACTTAGCAGAATGTTTGCAAGGTTCATCTGTGTTGTAGCATGTGTCAGTATTTTATTCCTTTGGACAATCCTTCCCAAGCACCAAAACTGAACTGTCACAGCACTGTCACTGGACAATCAGTGTGAACCAATAGATTTCACTTTGGTGAGATTTTCACTTGAATTCATTCCTTGCCTGTGCCTGCTATATTTGCTTCTTAAGCAAACACTGGCAGCTAGCCTTTGACCTTATGTGAAGAAGAAGAAATTAAAAATTAATTAGAATTAGAGAATCCCCCAGACTGTTGTATGACTTTTCAGCAATAGAATTCATAAGAAAACCACCTTAGACTGTTTCTTCATACAGTTCTAGTTGTCTCCCCGTAGGTATATACAGCAGGAAAGACCAGACTGGTGACAGGACTGATGTCAGTATACTAGTTTTTAGTTCATTGGTTCTCTCCATGGTCCTCAGACCAACAGCACCAGTATTACCTGGGGAACTTGCTAGAAATGCAAATTCTCAGCTAGGGGGTGGTGGCTCATGACTGTAATCTCAGCACTTTGGGAGGCCCAAGGGAAAGGATTGCTTGAGCCCAGCAATCCTTGAGACCAGCCTGAGCAACATAGTGAGACCCCTGTCTATAGCAAAAAGTTTAAAAGTTAAAACAATTAGCCAGGTACTTGTGGTCATAAGCTACTTGGGAGGCTGAGGTGGGAGGATCACTTGAGGCCAGGAAGTCAAGGTTACACTGAGCTATAATTGCACCACTGCACTCCAGCCTGGGTGAGAGAGCAAGACCCAGTCCCAAAAAGAAAAAGAAAAAAGAAATGCGAATTCTTAGGCCCCACTCCAGACCTAGTGAATCAGAAACTCAGAGTGGGGCCTAGTAATCTGTGTTTCAACAAGCCTCTAGGTGATTCTGATCTACACTTAAGCTTGAGAGTCACTGATTAGTTAATGGTATAGTACTATCAATATTGGCACATGGGCATAAACTAATTACTGACTCATACCTTCTTTGTGTCAAGTGTAAATGCCCAGTGGATGAATAAAAACACTGTTTGGGGTTAAATAGCAGATTAAGATACATATGCTGAATTTCTGTGCATTGCTAGAGCAGGCAACCCATTTTCTTTCTCTTCCCTACCATCTTTACTTCCTTTTAAAATAATACTTTGATATAAACTTACTTTAAAAAATAATAAATCCTGATAAATGTATTGCCCTTACAAACTTACTTTAAAAAAATAACAAATCCTGGTAAATTTACTGCCTTTACCATGAAGTTTATTTCCACTTCAGGTTGAGCAAATTTTGCAGAAATCATCTCTAGAAGATGGTATCTCTACAAATCTTGGTTCAGGAAAAATTAATTCCTATGCGAACTCACATCAGACATAGATCTCTAGACATCGCTCTTCCTAGTGAATATTTTGTCAGCACAGAGAAGCTATCAGGCAGTGCATTTTTTTTTTTTTTTTTTTTTTGAGATGGAGTCTCGCTCTGTCACCCAGGCTGGAGTGCTGTGTCCGGATCTCAGCTCACTGCAAGCTCGCCTCCCGGGTTCACGCCATTCTCCTGCCTCAGCCTCCCGAGTAGCTGGGACTACAGGCGCCGCCACCTCGCCCGGCTAGTTTTTTGTAGTTTTTAGTAGAGACGGGGTTTCACCGTGTTAGCCAGGCTGGTCTCGATCTCCTGACCTCGTAATCCGCCCGTCTCGGCCTCCCAAAGTGCTGGGATTACAGGCTTAAGCCACCGTGCCCGGCCAGGCAGTGCATTTTTAAAGCAACTGGTAGCATGATGTCTGTATTCATGAAATACCGGGGACTTTACTTTGACACAACAGGGACTTCATCTAGTCCTTTGTTGTTAAGACCAAACACTTTTTAGATACTCTGAGGATAGTCATTATCTCTTTCAGAAAGAACACTAGAATGGCTTATTCTCAGTTCATTTGAATAGATTTGACTCATGGTTAGCAGTTTTGAAATTCTGTTAAAATGTTAATGATTCTGATCAAAACAATTTCCTGTTAATTCTGATCAAAATAATTTTATTTGTCAAAATTCACTGTTGTGGTTCTTTTGAAATAGTAGTCATTATTTCCTCAGCATCTATTTTCATTTTGTTTTAAATACAATTAAAATTAAATTTTAAAACATCTTAGACACATAAAACCCTGATACGTGGTACTTACCATGCACTGCCTTACACCGTTAATTATCATTTTATGTTATTTATGTCTCATTCCTCTACCAGATTTACTCTTCCTGGAAACAATTACTGTTTTTCGCATGTATTTGTTGCCCCATCTTGTCTCTCAGTGTCTTAAACAGCAGGCACCCACTAAACACATGTGTGTTCATTGATAGGTTTGATAGTAACTTGAAACACCCATTCCTCTGGTCAGGAATAGAAACTATCTCAAAGTAAGTAAGTTGAGAAGAGAATCTGGGCACAGTGGTTCATGCCTGCACTTTGGGAGGTTGAATGGGAGGATTGCTGGAGCCCAGGAGTTTTAGACCAACCTGGGCAGCATAATGAGAGCCCCTCTCTACAAAAAATTTAAAAAATTGGCTGGGTGTGGAGGCACAAGCCTGTAGTACCTGCTACTTGGAGGCTGAGGTGAGAGGATCACTTGAGCCCAGGAGATCCAGGCTGCAGCAGGCCGGGATTGCACCACTGCCCTCTAGCCTGGGGGACACAGCGAGACCTTGTCTCAAAAATAAAAGAAGAGATACAACAGAACACTTTTCAGATATACAAGGACATCAGTGAAGCACACCTAGACCGTATGGGACATGGAGCTGGACATTCAGGACCCAAGGCTAGTTAGTCCTTTCACCCTTCTTAGGGCTCTGTGGCAACAGGTATGTGCTTCTATCTGTGTGTCTCCTTTCTCAAGCTTCCTTGAGCAAACTGACTTCTTTTTTATTGTGCTGTCTCCATTCTCTGAAAATATGAGTTTACCTTTGACTTTGGTTTGTCACGGACCTACCCAACTACATATTTTACTTCAAGAGTCCATTATCATCTAGTTAGTTCTATTTCAGTGGCCCAATTTCAAATTCCATAGAGAGGTCATCTGATCGGGTGATCTGGTACAATCAGTCATGAATAGCAAGTAACACATGTTGAGGAATCAGGAGGTATATAGAGCTGCCTTCCCAGGAACTGTGGATGGAACTGTTTCACTAAGAAGGGGTCATTGGTAAGGAAGTCATGACTGGCACTTGTACTCCAATTTCTTTCTTTTTTTTGTTTTTTGAGACAAAGTCTCACTTTGTTCTCCAGATTGGAGTGCAGTGGCACTATCTCGGTTCACTGCAACCTCTGCCTCCTGGGTTCAAGTGAATCTCTCACCTCAGCCTCCCAAGTAGCTGGGATTATAGGCGCCCACCATCATGCCTGGCTAATTCTGGTAGTTTTTTGGAGATGGGTTTAACCATGTTGGTGAGGCTGGTCTTGAACTCCTGACTTCAGGTGATCCTCCCACCTCGGCCTCCCAAAATGCTGCGATTATAGGCGTGAGCCACCGTGCCTGGCCTTCTACTCCAATTTCTATTATACGACAACCTAGAACTCAGGCAGGTTTGCAGAATTTAGACATTAGAGGTAACTAGGGTTATAGATAAACTTCTTCCTTAATCTAGATCAAGATTGGCAACTACGGCCCTTGGAGCAAATCCAGCCCTTGATCTGTTTTTTTGTTTTGTTTTGTTTTGTTTTGTTTTTTAAGAGCCAAGAATTATTTTAAATGAAGACTAGGTGACAAAAATCTTAAGTGACCTGTAAAGCCTAAAATATTTACTGTCTGGCCTTTTGCCAAAAGAGTTTGCCCGCCAGGCACGGTGGCTCACACCTGTAATCTCAGCACTTTGGGAGGCCAAGGTGGGTGGATCACTTGAGGTTGGGAGTTCGAGACCAGCCTGGCCAACAAGGAGAAACACTGTCTCTACTAAAAATACAAAATTAGCTGGGTGTTGTGGTGCATGCTTGTAATCCCAGCTACTTGGGAGGGTGAGGCAGGAGAATCGCTTGAACCCCGGAGGCAGAGGTTGCGGTGAGCCGAGATCGCGCCACTGCACTCTAGCCTGGGCAACAAGAGTGAAACTCTGTCTCAAAAAAAAAAAAAAAAAAAAAAAGCTTGCCAATCTGCTCTTGGTGATATATTTCCTTCTTTTCTTTTTTCATTCATTTAATGACTCTTCATTGTTCTAGGTGCTGTTTTACATATTGGAGATGTGGTGATGTCACAAGACAGATGTGGTTAGGAGATTAGATTTTATTGTGGGTGGGAAAAGACCAACAATAGGCATATCCGTTAAATAAACAGTGCAATTTCGGATTGTAAGTGCTGTGAATAAAGCAAACAGGGGATGATAGTAACAAAGAGAAGATAGCCAGGGAAGGAGAGGCTATGGGTTGGTCAGGAAGATGGTGATGATGATGATGATTATTATTTCTTTTTGAGGTGGAGTTTCGCTCTTGTTGCCCAGGCTGGAGTGCACTGGCATGATCTCAGCTCACTGCAACCTCTGCTCCCTGGTTCAAGCGATTCTCCTTCCTCAGCCTCCCAAGTAGCTGGGATTACAGGCGCCTGCCATCACGCCCGGCTAATTTTTGTATTTTTGGTAGAGATGGGGTCTCACCACGTTGGCCAGGCTGGTCTCGAACTCCTAACCTCAGGGAATCCGCCAGCCTCGGCATCCCAAGGGCTGGGATTACAGGCATGAGCCACTGTGCCCGCCCTGAAGATTATTATTATTTTTTGAGTCAGGGTCTCACTCTGTCCCCCAGGCTGGAATGCAGTAGTACAAATATGGCTCAATGCAGCCTTGACTTCCCAGGATTAAGTGATCCTCTCACCTCAGCCTCTCAAGTCGCTGGAATTAGACGCACAAAGCACCACACCCAACTAATTTTTTCTATTTTTGGTAGAGACAGGGTCTCATTATGTTGCCTAGGTTGGTCTCAAACTCCTGGGCTCAAGTGATCCTCCCACCTCAGCCTCCCAAAGTGTTGGGATTACAGGTGAGAGTCACTGCACCAGGTCCGGTCAGGAGGATCTTAAATGTGGAGATGATTTATGCTAAGACCTGAAGAACGAAGAAGAACCAGTTATGAAAAGATCAGCATTACAACCAGAGGACACAAGGGGAAATAAGAGCTTGGCTTAGTCATGAAACGCCAAACAGGCCAGTGGTGTTAGCGGGGGGAAAAAAGGTAAGAAATGAAGTTGAAAGGTAGCTAGGGGCCAAACTATGTAAGGCCTGTGAGGAAGCCATTAAAGATTTACTGACACAATAGATCTTTTTATTTTATTTTATTTTATTTTTTTGAGACAGAGCCTCGCTCTGTCACCCAGGCTGGAGGGCAGTGGCACCATCTGGGCTCACTGCAACCTCCACCTCCTGGGTTCAAGCAATTCTCCTGCCTCAGCCTCCCTAGTAACTGGAATTACAGGCATGCACCACCACACCCGGCCAATTTTTTTGTTTTTTGTTTTTTGTTTTTCAGACGGGGTTTCACTCCTGTTGCCCAGGCTGGAGTGCAATGGAGCGATCTCGGCTCACTGCAACCTCTGCCTCCCAGGTTCACGCAATTCTCCTGCCTCAGCCTCCCTAGTAGCTGGGATTACAGGCACCTGTCACCACATCCAACTAATTTTTTGTATTTTTGGTAGAGACAGGGTTTCACTATGTTGGCCAGGCTGGTGTTGAACTCCTAACCTCAGGCAATCCACCCACCTCAGCCTCCCAAAGTGCTGGGATTACAGGCATGAGCCACCGTGCCTGGCCAGATCTTATGGATGTTTTAAAAATCTCTCTCTGGTTGCCCTGAAATAGATGATAGGGAAGCAAGAGTTAGTTCTGTTTAAGAGGTTATAATAACAATTCAGGTGAGACATGATTTATACTAGAATGGTGCCATGGGAATGGAGAAAGTGGATGAATTAAGGTATTTTGAAAGAAGAACTAAGGAAGCAAATGGATTGGGTGTGAGGGGTAAAAGAAGAAAGGAATTAACATGAATCCTAGATTTCTGTTTGAGCAACTGGGTGGTTAATGGGGTTGGTTATCTTATGTGTATCATTTTTGATAACTGAGTAACTGCAACTCCAGAACTAAGAATTTTGCTTACATATCAAGAACATTTTCAAAGACAAAACAAAAACTGTTTTCGATATTGAATTTTCTTAACTTTTACATACATACTTTCCTACAAGGGATAATTGAATGAAAAGGACTTCTTTGCAAACTTCAGACTAGCCCTAAAGTGAATGGAAAGTAATTTTCTTCTCTTCAGAATAATAGCTTGTGCATGCTTTCTGACCGTGGATCGCCCTCTTAGGGCTGCCATTTTGTCCTGAGATTTGGTGACTCTGGTTCTCCCTTCAGGAGATTGCTATGAAAAGGCAGAGAACCATTGGAGTCTGTTCAATGGACACACCAGGGTCTCTCCGTCTCCCTCATCAAGGCCTGCGGGGCATGATGAGAACTGGCATCAGCCTACCGATGCTGAGATTTGTTTTGAAGCATTCGAAGAGGAAGCGAATGCTTAGGGGAAGCTTTAAATTTCTTTCTACTTACAGAAGTTGAATTGCAGGAGCTATCTCTTTACCATTAATCACCAGGTCCAGTGTGAAGCCGGCCAACTTCAGAGTTAGTTAAAAGAGATGACTAATGACTCAACTCTCTCCTTATCTCACTCTCTCTTCAGGTTTGATCTCACCAGACACTCAGGCTTCACTTGCCCACTTGAACAAGAGCTCTTCCAGTGTTCTGCAGTATTGAGGGAGTTCTGTGTTTAAAGGGACCTGTCCTGTACCCCTGTTCAACTGACTGACAGGGAACTTCAATGCCTAGCCTGGGATATAAGTGGGGCCGAAGGTGGAAGAGTGAGAGTACCAGGTCTCTATACGTGTCCAACTTGACCGTGATGGTTTAGGCATGACCTAGAATCCCTAGGAGGTCTTGATCATTTCAGTTTAAAATGACTCTTATTATATAGGGAATCTTTTTTGAAGTTAGTTCTTCTAAAAGTCTGCTTTTGGTCTCTGCTCACGGAGTTCCGTAAGAACTTATTTTAGAGATAAGCTTTCATGGCTATCCTTATTGTTCCAACTTCAGTGATCAAAATGTCTGAGACTGTGTTTTGATTTGATTTCTTTGTAGTTATTTTATCACCAGCCTTTCAGAGTTTTAGATTATACTAAGCAATTACTGGTTACCTTTCCACAGATTCATTACAACTATATAACCAAGTATTGCTCTCTCAATAATATTCCAGTGAAGCTTGCTGTTCAAATCATACACATTTCCAACGATGTCTTCTCTCCCTCATAAACAAGGGGGCTCCCTCTGCTCCCCTCCACCAGGGCTGCTCACTCCCCAGAGGCCTTTGCCGGCTTCCAGTAAGGTACATCTTAAGTAATGAAGTCAATAGGGAAGAATCAAGGATGAAAATGTACCCAGTTTATGTCGATGGACTTGTTTAACTATTTAAGGTTGTATCTCACAGTCTAGTGTGTTGTAAAGTAGTGCTTGTAATCCACTGAGCTTTCAAAATAGCTCTCTTTCCTATTAAGGCTGCATTGAGAAGTGGGGTTAATTTGCCAGAGTACTTTTTTGTGATAATTACAGGACTTGCAGATTAGCATGAGTGAATTGGCGAGGTTCTGTAACTAATAAAAAAATACACAGAAAAATTATAACACATGACTGCTTCAAGGTTCCTCATGAGAGAAACATTAAATATTCCTGATAGGTCAGTTCTGAGTCCAAGCTAGCACATTAATACATACTTAGGGAAAGATCCCTTTCAAGTGACATATGACACAACACTCCCATAACAACAGGAACTGTTCTGCTATTCAGAAGCTTGAAACTTACAGTAGATGAACTAATAACGGATAAATTTCGTGAATTAGAAAATGTCTAGTAAATTTTTGAGGTGATAATTATTTTGTCAGCTAGGCTGTATGGATCTTTGCTTTATTAGACCCGTATATGATATATTAAAATTCTGCCCTGAACTCTAGGAACACATTGCCATTTACTTAATGAACATGTGTTAAGTGCCTACCGAGTGTTAGGTACCATGCTAGAATCAGGAGATGAGAACCCCAACATGTAATCCTGTCTGAACACTGGTGCTCTTTTAAGAGATGCTGTAACCAACGTTACTTTGGCTTGGTTAAAACTATCTTTCTCGTTGCATGTGGTTGAACTTTGAGGACTGGGAAAGAATGGGTCCACTGTCCTAATGGTTAGAAGCCTCTGGCCAGCAGTGTTCACTATTGGCCATTTATTACCTGCCTTGGGAGCCTCGGGGCAGGTTCCAACAAGATAGTTATATTAACACTGAAGGGTGCTAAGACATCTGTCTTCAAATTTGGCAAGCTCACTCATAACACCAAAGGAAGAGAAGAGAAACACTTTCTGTGTGTCTGAGCAAAGACCTCTTCTGTGTTTAGCAAAAACCAACCAAACCAACCAAATACTTCCTCAGCTGGAAGACAAAAAAGAAAATTTTTATTATACATAGAGGGGGATAAGTCACATTTTTACAAGGTTTCATAGATCAGTGACTTCATGAGCTCCCCTTTTATTGTGTGATGACCCTTTTTTTGAGAACAGTTTTAGATTTATAGAAAATTTAAGCGGCCGGGCGCGGTGGCTCAAGCCTGTAATCCCAGCACTTTGGGAGGCCGAGACAGGCGGATCATGAGGTCAGGAGATCGAGACCACCCTGGTGAACACAGTGAAACCCCGTCTCTACTAAAAAATACAAAAAACTAGCCGGGCGAGGTGGCGGGCGCCTGTAGTCCCAGCTACTCGGGAGGCTGAGGCAGGAGAATGGCATGAACCCGGGAGGCGGAACTTGCAGTAAGCCGAGATCCGGCCACTGCACTCCAGCCTGGGCGACAGAGCAAGACTCCGTCTCAAAAAAAAAAAAAAAAAGAAAATTTAAGACAGTAGAGAAAGTTCCCATATCACTTCTACCACCTCCCTCAGTTTCACTTATTATTGTATATTACAATTAATGACAAATATTGAAACATGATTAATATCTAAAGTCCATATTTATTTAGATATTCTTACTTTTACCTAATGTCTTTTGTTGGTTTCAGGGTAGTACATTATATTTTCATGTCTCCTGAGGCACCTCTTGGATATGATAGTCTCAGAATTTCTGTTTTTTCAGCCGGTGTGGTGGCTCACGCCTGTAATCCCCACTTTGGGAGGCTGAGGCGGGCAGATCACCTGAGGTCAGGAGTTCGAGACCAGCCTGACCAACAAGGAGAAACCCCTTATCTACTAAAAAAATACAAAGTTAACCAGGCATGGTGGCACATGCCTATAATCCCAGCTACTCGGGAGGCTGGGGCAGGAGAATTGCTTGAACCCGGGAGGCAGAGGTTGTGGTGAGCCAAGATTGCACCATTGCACTCCAGCCTGGCAACAAGAGCAAAACTCTGTCTCAACAAAAAAAAAAAAAAAAAAAAGAATTTCTGTTTTTTCTTTCTTTTTTTGAGACAGGGTCTCACTATGTTGCCCATGCTGCAGTGCAGTGGCACAATCATGGCTCACTGCAGCCACGACTTCCTGCGTTCAAGTGATCTACCCACCGCAGCCTCCTGAGTTGCTGGGACCACAGGCACGTGCCACCATGACCTGGCAAGTTTTCGTCTTTTTTGTAGAGATGGGGTTTTGCCATGTTGCCCAGGCTAGTATCGAACTCTTAGACTCGAGGGATCCTCCCACCTTCCCACCTCAGCTTCTCAGAGTGTTGGGATTACGGTATGAGACACCCTGTCTGGCCTCTGAGATTTTCTTTGTTTTTGACGATCTTACCAGTTCTGAGGGGTGCTGGTCAGGTATATTGTAGGGTGCCCCTCTGTTGGAATTTCTCTGATGTTTTTCACCTGATTATCCTGGGGTTCTGTGGTATTGGGAAGATCACTGAGATACACTGCCATTTTCATCACATCACACAAAGGCACATCTATTAACATGATTTATTATTGCTGATGTGACACTCGATCACCTAGCTGAGGGAGTGTCTGTTTTCCCCAGCAGGCAGCTGCTCCTTGTTTGGATGAACAGAGGCAGGATGGTGCACTTCCAGGTTCTTCTTCACCACCAACTCTTCCCGTGTGTGCAAGAATGCAGCTGACGCCCGGGAAGGTGCAGATTAATCAAGCATGCACCAGGTGATGTCAATCCGAGGAGACCAAGATTTACCTGGTGGCACCTGCGGAGCGCCCCCCCCTCCCCCGACATGCCCGTGCCCCGCCTATTGCCCTTCCATTCCTAGAAAAGTCGCTCCCAGCAGATGCGCCCGGGGGTGGGCTTTCTCAGCCCCCACTCTTGTCGGGACTGTATTAGAAACCCCCCCCTTCCCCCAGCTCCGGTCCCTGAAGCTAGATGACCAAAGAATAAATTTGCAGTTTTGCTTTTAGCCTTGCCTACTCGCTGGTTCTTTTGTGCCCACTCTGGTGGTCTTAGAAAAACAAATCAGTTGGTGCCCAAGACCCGGGAGGAGACCCCTCCTCAGGCCTCTAAGGATTGAGGAACCTCCTCCTGCTTCCACACCGCAGATGGACCAGGACCTGAGACCCGCTTCCCTCACTCTCATGGCCTCTCTGGGGTAAGTGCCCTTGTCTCCTCTTTACCTCCCTCGGCCAGAAATCCTGCGCAGGTCCGAGGTCCATTTGGAGCCACCATGTGGCTCGGGAGACCCTTTCAGAATGGAGATGTCTGCCTGAAGGTAATCTCCACTTTGGCTCCATGAGCCTCCAGTCTGTCTCTGCTGGTTCCAAAGGACGCTTTGAAGCCAGGCAGAGATCCACTTCCATTTCCATTGTGTCCATTGTGTAAGTAAAGAGGAAACAAACGGGAAACCCCCCCAGTCCAAATTTCCAAAGAGCACTCCCTTAGGGTGCCTCCTAGCCAATTTAAAAACCTTACAGCTTGAACAAGACCTTAGGAGGAAGCGGTTAATTTTCCTTTCCACTGTGGCGTGATCGACCTCAGCAATTTCTGCCAGTGGCTAGGCAAGTGGTCTGAAATTTACATACAAGGCTTTTGGGCCTTGGGCTCTCGTCCCTATACTCCTTCTCTCCCCGCTCTCCCCACCCCCTCCCTTCCTGCCCAGACTCCTCCTCCTTCCCCCATCCAGACTCCTCCTTCCTCCTCCTTATCTACTAGTAATCCACTCGGTCCCATGCCTCCTTTGGGGCCCCCAACTGGCTGTCTTGAGTCCCCTATCTCTGCCCACACCCTCCTACAGTGTTAGCACCTTTGTGAGAGGTGGCTGGGGCGGAAGGGGGTAGTCAGAGTACATGTCCCTTTTTCATTGGCCAATCTTTCCAAAATTGAGAAGCATTTAGGTGATTTCTCAGCTAATCCTACCATATACATAAAGGAATTTAGATACCTTTGTCAGGCCTATGACTTAACTTGGCATGACCTCCAGGTTATCCTAGCCTCTACCCTAAACTGACTGAGGTTCTAACTCAGTATACCCGGTTAGATCCGGCCACCCCCACAGGGGCCACCATTTTGGCGTCTTATTTCATTTCTCAATCAGCTCCTGACATTCGTAAAAAACTTCAAAAGGTAGAGGATGGTCCTCAGACACCAATACAAGACCTAGTTAAATTAGCCTTTAAGGTCTATAACTCCAGAGAGGAGACGGCAGGCTCGCCTCAAACAAGTTACAGCTCCTAGCAGTGGTTTTACAGCCCAGTCGTAACCCCAGGCCAGAGAGCACACACCCCACAGACTCCAAGGCTGCAAAAAGAGCCTGTTATATAAGTGCAGCAAGGCAGGACACTATGCCAACAGGGTCCCCGAGCCCCAACGCAGCCTTGCTATAAGTGCAAGGCATCAGGACATTAGGCCAGTGAATGTCCTAACCTTCATCCACCAGCAACCCCCGGCCCTGCTTGCCAGCAGGGAGGACACTGGAAGTCTGATTGCCCCACCCTGAGAACAGGTGTTGCGTCTCCACGTGATCCCCTTTCCCAGGATCCTAGGAGCTCCTTCCAGCCCCTACATCTGGACGATGACAACTGAAGGTGCCGAGACTCGGGGACCCCCATCACCCTCGCCGAGCCGCGGGTAACTCTCCTGGTAGCAGGTAAGACAATTTTTTAATCGACAGTGAGGCTACCTATTCTGTTTTGCCGTCCTTCTCTGGACCTAGCCTTCCATCCAATATCTCTGTAGTAGGAGTAAGTGGAAAGCCATCCACTCCACGAAAAACTCCACTCCTTAATTGCTGCCTGGCCAACAATTACTTTGCGCACTCGTTCCTCATTCCCAGCTAAAAAGGGCCCCTACCGAAAGCAATCAGTGGAAATCAGTTTGGCTTTCCCCCACTTGCCTCAAACTTACTAAATTTTCTTAACTGTCTCATACTCCCCAACCTTGCCAGGACCATCCTTCTGGGTTTTGCCCATATTCCAACAAATGCTTCCATTCCTCATTCCTATACTAATACTGTGCCTTATTTTATTCTTCATCCATACGTCCAAGTGCCAGCCATGGGCCCCGACTTTAAGGATGCCCCTTAACAGCAGGAAGTAGCCAGACAGCCCACGGCGCCCCTTTATCACTATTATTAATAAAAGGTTGGACTGTTTGGAGGAACGGAGGCAGGATGGTGCACTTCTGGGTTCTTCTTCACCACCACCTCTTCCCGTGTGTGCGAGAATGCAGCTGATGCCCGGGAAGGTGCAGATTAATCAAGCATGCACCAGGTGATGTCAATCCGAGGAGACCAAGATTTACCTGGTGGCACCTGCGGAGCGCCCCCCCCTCCCCCGACATGCCCATGCCCCGCCTATTGCCCTTCCACTCCTAGAAAAGTCGCTCCCAGCAGATGCACCGGAGGCGGGCTTTCTCAGCCGCCACTCTTGTCGGGACTGTATTAGAAACTCCGCACCCCCACCCCACCCCCCAGGCTCCGGTCCCTGAAGCTAGATGACCAAAGAATAAATTTGCAGTTTTGCTTTTAGCCTTGCCTACTCGCTGGTTCTTTTGTGCCCACTCTGGTGGTCTTAGAAAAACAAATCACTCCTTATCCCGTTTTGCACACTCTACCCTTTGGGAAGCATAGCTCCCCACTCCTTGTGCAGCCCACACTCAAAGAGTACGGGGTTATTCTCCCCTCATTATGGGTGGAGTATCTACATACATTATTTGTCATTCTTCTGCAGGAGAGCATGAAAGATTTGTCTGTTCTCCTCAATTTATTGATTTATTCAATCATTTATTTTTATCAGTATGGACTCATGAATGTTGATATGTTGAGTTTTTTGTTTTTTTTTTGAGACAGAGTCTTGCACTGTCACCCAGGCTGGAGTGCAATGGCTCGATCTTGGCTCACTGCAACCTCTGGCTCACTGCAACCTCCGCCTCCAGGGTTCAAGTGATTCTCCTGCCTCAGCCTCCTGAGTAGCTGGGATTACAGGTGCATGCCACCATGCCCAGCTAATTTTTTTTTTAATTTTAGTAGAGATGGGATTGCATCATCTTGGCCAGGCTGGTCTCAAACTCTTGACCTTGTGATCCACCCACCTCAGCCTCCCAAAGTGCTGGGATTACAGGTGTGAGCCACCACGCCCGCCTCCGATATGTTGAGTTATAGTCCAATACTACTTTGTTATTTAGTTGCTTAAATTGTTTTCCCATTGGTTAATGGAATTTCTACAGCTGGCTCCTATGTGCCTGACATCCTCCCATCAATAAGGGCAGATTTTTTGGTCTGTTTTTGTTTGTTCTTTGATCTCTTCATGACCCCTTTTTATTCTAAGAAAGAATCTGTAATCAGTCAGTCTCCAGTATTGAGATTCAGGCTGTAAGAGATATATATTTTTTTAAGGTATCTGGGTCTAGTGTCTCAAATCGTATGTGGAAGGGTCCCATCAATTTGGGCTCACCCGAAGACATAAAGTCTCTGCTATCCACCTCCCAATCCTGCCCCTTGCCTGGGCATAGAAAGATGACTTAATTATATTTCTCAGTTCATGGTCCATGACCATCACTGGATTGTGCAAGTATCCGCTTTTATTCTACTTACTTATTTTCCTTTACCCCAATACTCTATTTTGATTCTTTTTACCTCTCCATAAGCCCCACATTCTAATGTGTATTATTTTGGTTGTAGGTACAAAATATATATGATTTTGTGCTCAGGTATTATTAACTTACACAAATAATGACGTATCATATATTTCATTTTTTATACAATTAAATTTTTATTTTTTATTATTTATGCTTTTTTGTTGTTGTTTATTATTAGAGATGAGGTTTCAGTATGTTGCCCAGGCTGGTCTTGAACTCTGGGCTCAAGCAGTCCTCCCACTTCAGCCTCCCAAAGTGCTGAGATTACAGGCATGTGCCACCATGCCTGGCCTAACTGTAATTTTAATGCCCTAAAAAAAAATCTAACTGGTATTTTGATTTGGATTGTATAAAGTTCATAGATAGAATTCTAAAGAATTCAGATATTTATAATTGTTTTATATCTCTTTTTATAACATACTGACTCAATAAAGGCATGGTCCTGTATCTCTTCTACCAGTATCTGGCCAATCCATGTATATTAACAAGCTGAAATTTAATTGAATAGTCACCAAAGTAGATAAAACTGGTTTCAGAACACTAAGCGGGTGGCAAATAAATAAAAAATCAGTTTCATATGGCCAGGCTCAGTGACTCACACCTGTAATCTCAGCACTTTGGGAAGCCGAGGCGGGCGGATCACTTGAGGCCAGGAGTTTGAGACCAGGCTAGCCAACTTGGTGAAACCCCATCTCTACTAAAAATACAAAAATTACCTGGGTGTGTTGGTACACGCCTGTAATACCAGCTACTCAGGAAGCTGAGGCACAAGAATCGCTTGAACCTGGGAGACAGAGGTTGCAGTGAACCGAAATCGCACCACTGCACTCCAGCCTGGGTGACAGAGTGAGACCTCATCAAAAAAAAGACAAAAAAACCTAGACTAAACTAATCAGGAAATGGACTAATGTGTTTCTAGCTTACAAAAGTGTAGAGTAAATGCATATTGGGAGTAGAAATGGGACAGTAGGACAAGAGAAATAACCAGGATAGATAAAGCATCTGAACACATTAAAATTTAATTTTATCTGATGAAAGTAAACTCAAAAGTATGTAAAATAGACTGCCACTTGAGTAAAAGGAAAAAAAAAAAAAACCAAACCAATAATGTAGCTATATATTTTTTCTTATATATACATATCTTAAATATGTCTGGAAGGATATAGAAAATCTAACAACATTGGTTATTTGCAGAAATAAGAACCGATAGGTTAGAATGGGAGCAGAGAGGAGAAAAAGACTTCTTAGTGTATACATTCATATTTTTTAAAATTTGAATCATGTAAATTATCTATTTAAAGATTAATAAACTTTAAAAGTTGATGGGTACATAAAAGAAAAATATATTTTCAGAATGTGTATGATATGAAATAGAAATAATGGGTATGGGCTGGACGTGGTGGTTGAAGTCAGGAGTTCCACACCAGCCTGGTCAAAATGGTGAAACTCCATCTCTACTAAAAATACAAAAAATTTGCTGGTTGCGGTGGTGGGCACCTGTAGTCCCAGCTACTCCAGAGACTGAGGCAGGAGAATCGCTTGAACCCGGGAGGCAGAGGTTGCAGGGAGCTGAGATCACAACACTGCACTCCAGCCTGGGCGACACAGCAAGACTTTGAAGACTTTGTCTCACGCACACACACACACACAAAAAAAAAAAAAAAAGAAAGAAAGAAGTAATGAGTATGCACGTGTACACACTTGCACAAATGCATCTAGAGAATTTGGTACCACAATGCCACTAATTCAACCCTATATTAGTAAGGGGAATAAAAGGATGAGACTATGGCAGAATTTCCAAGTCAGTTATCAAAACCTCCAGGCTACATATCATTGATATGATACATTGATATAAATAGGGCAGACCAGAAACTAGTTACTGAAGGTGTGGGTCTCAGTCACCTTCAATGTCCTGCAGTAATCCTCAAAACTTTGGAGTCCAAAGGATATTAAGGCATACGGTAAATCTCAGCTTGGTCTCCCACACTGCCTGCTATGATGCATCTTGGAAAAGCAACTTGGTCAGCTTCTTCCTCCTCCCAGCCAACTGAAAGCTATGTCCAAAGTTTAATGATGGAGTATTGATCTGTGGAGTATAAAGATTGATAATCACTCAGCTATTCCAGCAAATTCATTGCCAACTATTAAAAGATTATAGACAATTCACTGTAAACAACAGAAGAGAGACAGCTTTTCTGTAGTCTCATAGGAGCAAGAGCTAACAGTGAGGCTCAACAACCTTTTTCCTGGCTCCTGGTCAAAATCTTACATTTTGTAGATAATTCCTTCTCAAATGATAGATATTTCCTACCTTGACTTATATACCTGGGTTTTATACTTGCTACCACCAGCATATGTAATTTACCATATCATCTTGACAATTCGCCTGCAATATATGAATAGCACATTCATGTCACAGCTACATCTTTCTATTTTTTTATATCATTCTATATTAAAATTCCTCTAAAATAAGTTGTGCATGTTGATTTGTTTTTTTTTTGTTTGTTTGTTTGTTTGTTTCTTTGTTTGCTTTTTTTTTGAGATGGAGTCTTTCACTGTCGCCTGGGTTGGAGTGCAGTGGTGCAATCTCAGCTCACTGCAACCTCCGTCTCCAGGGTTCAAGTGATTCTCCTGCTTAGCCTCCTGAGTGGCTGGGATTACAGCCGCATGCCACCATGCCCAGCTAATTTTTTGTATTTTTAGGAGAGATGGGGTTTCACCATGTTGACCAGGCTAGTCTCGAACTCCTGACCTTGTGATTTGCCCACCTCGGCCTCCCAAAGTGCTGGGATTACAGGTGAGAGCTACCACGCCTGGCCATGCATGTTGATTTTTAAAATCACATATTACTTCCAGCATACACAATCTGATTTCGGATTACATTAAAATTTAACCTTAATAGAGTCTCTTCTTTTTCTTTTTAAAAATTTTTGAATTGTATTCTATGCAATGGTTCTACTTAGAATTTTTCACATAAAATAATTTTCTCTGAAAACTATCATTTAACAATAATCTTATAATGTTCCTTATTGATACTGGTGGAAATTATATGACTTATTTTTAAATTGTCTTCATTATAACTTTTTTAGAATCATGGATATAAACAAAGATTAAGCTATAAGGATATATTAGCATTATGTCTAGTGGTGAATAATTAGGAACAACTAACTACTTAAAGTACTTTAAGAACTGGGCCAGGCACAGTGGCTCATACATGTAATCCAAGCACTTTGGGAGGCCGATGGGGGAGGATCACTTGAAGTCAGGAGTTTGAGACCAGCTTGGCCAACATGGTGAAATCCTGTCTTTACAAAAAATGCAAAAATTAGTCAGGCATGATGGTTCGTGCCTGTAATCCCAGCTACTCGGGAGGCTGAGGCAGGAGAATCGCTTGAACCTGGGAGGCAGAGGTTGCAGTGAGCCAAGATTGCACCACTGCACCCCAGCCTGGGTGACACAGTGAGACTCTGCCTCAAAAAAAAAAAAAAAAGTACTTTAAGAACTGAAGGATTTTGGCTAGCCACGGTGGTTCACACCTGTAATCCCAGCACTTTCGGAGGCTGAGGCAGGCAGATCATTTGAGGTCGGGAGTTCAAGACCAGTCCAGCCAACATGGCGAAACCCTGTCTTTACTTAAAAAATACAAAAAAAAAAAAAAATTAGCCCGATGTGGTGGCAGGTGCCTGTAACCTCAGCTACTTGGGAGGCTGAGGCATGAGAATCGCTTGAACCCAGGAGGTGGAGGTTGCAGTGAGCCAAGATCGTGCCACGGCACTCCACCCTGGGTGATCGTTTTGAGACTCCATCTCAAAAACAAACAAATAAACAAAGGAACTGAAAGCTTTCTTCTTCTTCTTTTTATTTTCTTTCAGACAGAGTCTCGCTCTGTCACCCAGGTTGGAGTGCAGCGGTGCGATCTCAGCTCACTGCAACCTCCACCTCCTGAGTTCAAACAATTCTTCTGCCTCAGGCTCCTGAATAGCTGGAATTACAGGCATGCGCCACCACACCTGGCTAATTTTCGTATTATTGGTAGAGACGGGGTTTCACCATGTTGGTCAGGCTGGTCGCGAACTCCTGATCTTGTGATCCGCCCACCTCCGACTCCCAAAGTGCTGGGATTACAGGCGTGAGCCACTGCGCCTGGCCTGAAGACTGTCTTATTGTTGGACACCTTTTTCTCTGGCTTCCCTCTGGCCTCCCACTGCCTGTTACCTAAGGATATGAGGTAGAAGTCTTTGGAATGTGATGAGGTTTATGCAAAATTTTTATGTGGTCCAAATCCTGAAACTCATCTTCTTACTGAAACACTGGAGGGCTAAACTTCATTTAGAGCTTTATTAATGAAAGCAAGTAAAAATTGCTATAAAAATTCAAAATGCTACAGCAGTTAATTCCATGAACTCTGTAGTGAGATGGCTTGGGATCAGATCTGAGGCTACTACTTACTAACTGTGTAATACCATGGACAAAAAAGTTAACCTCTGTGTGCCTCATTTTTCTCACCTGCAGAATTGGGCTTATAATAGTACCTAGCCCATAATCTGTTGAGAAAACTATGGGTGAATATATAGAAAATATGTAGGATGGTGCTGATATAGTAAGTTTACGTATTGCTATCCAAATAAATAATCTGTGGGTCTACCACTTGGTACACTAATTTTTAAAAATTTTTCTTTCACATAGTTTTTTGTTGTTGTTTCCTTTTTAGAACAGTTCTAGATCTCCATCGTTATAAAATTGTATTACTGGCCGGGCGCGGTGGCTCACGCCTGTAATCCCAGCACTTTGGGAGGCCAAGGCGGGCAGATCACAAGGTCAGGAGATCGAGACCACAGTGAAACCCCGTCTCTACTAAAAATACAAAAAATTAGCCAGGCGCGGTGGCGGGCGCCTGTAGTCACAGCTACTGGGGAGGCTGAGGCAGGAGAATGACATGAACTCGGGAGGCGGGGCTTGCAGTGAGCCGAGATCGCGCCACTGCACTCCAGCCTGGGCGGCAGAACCAGACTCCGTCTAAAAAAATAAAAATAAAAATAAAAATAAAAATAAAAATAAAAATGTATTACTGTGTTGGTGTACCACAATTTCCCAAGAAAAACATTAGCTAAGCTAAGCCCAAGCTGGCTTTTGGTAGGTGACACAGGTCATTTTTTCCCCCATTCTATTTCTTTCTCTGAATTCTTTCTTCTCATTGTCAACCAGATGCCACTTAAGGTGATAATAAAATTGAGACACAAGTTAGGAAGGAAAAAGCAACCCGACTTTCAGAGTCCTGAGAGATTTTTATGAGCAAAACAAAGAAAGATCCCGACATTATACCTAGTAAGTGCTCTAGGAGGATAAAAAGGGACAACAACCTCCACCAATAAAGTGCAGTCACTATAGAAGCTTTTCCACATCAGAACACTCTGACCTTACTCTGAGAGCTTCCGGCTGCATAATCCTTTCACGGACGTTATATGCACTAGAGGGGACAAGGGCAAGAAGAGAACAAGGCACAGAGTTTCAGAGTGACTAAGGTATAGAAATTCAGAGGAAAAGCAGAGGCAGAGGAGTGATTAACTGAAAAAAAAAAAAAAAGGCAGCACAAGATTTGACAAAGAGGCAAGGGGAACAGGAATGGAGATAGGAATGAAATAAGAAAGCTGCACATCCAGGGAGAGATACGGGGAGAAATGCAGTGCCTAGTAGATGGCGATAAGCAGAGTTCTGCTTTGAAAAAAGAAATCAAAGGGTAAAAAAGAAAAAAAATAGAGAACATATGGGGAAATAACTAGAAAGCAGCTGAAAGGGTTGCACCTGGAAGGAAGAAAAAATGAAGTAACATTTATTCATAACAATGTTTGAGAGAGGGAAGAAAGATTTTCTTCCTCTTCAAGATTCCCATCCCCTCTAAAAATACAGTCACTAAGATGCAGCCATCTTTGTGGTATTCACTGCTCCAATCCCATTTCCCCCTTCTCTGACATTTACTTTCATTCAAGTCAGCTGCCAGTCACTCTTACTAGAAAGTTCCCAAACCATACTTCAAGAATTTGTAAAAGACAACGTTCTTGGCAAGGGGGTCTTAGAGGTTGGCTTTTTCTTTCTGTCGTGCAGTATCAGGTTATCCCTGACAGCCTCACAGCAGCAGGCAAGATGAAACTTAGCTCTCAGGTTGGAGCTAAGGGCTCAGATTACTTCCTCATGTGACCTAGTTGGCTTTGCTTTCTTCTGTGGCAGCAAACTGAATCTCTATCCCCAGCCAGCTGTCACAAAGCTGCCAATGGTCAAAGGATGTCCAGGCTCTTAATATAGCCTGAGGAGCCATGCAAGGCACAACTTAGCCCAGAGACGGCCAGGATTAGAACCTCGTGTCCTAGCTCAACGCACTTTCACTACAGAGACCAGATATGGGCAGTCGAAACACGACTGTGTAAGATTTGGGAAAAGGGGTCTCATTTGCTAGCAGATGACTATTTGGGTAACTTTTTTTTTCTTCTTTCTTGCCTTCTATAGGACTAATAAAGTTTTCTTGTTTTTTCTCCCTGCCCTCTCTTTCCTTTTCTCCCCGTTCTGGTTTGGAAGCTATGATATTTCATTTCTTTCAGTCATTTCTGTTGATGAAAAAAAAAAAACAAAAAACTGTGAAACTTTCCAAACATATTCAAATAGAGCTAATAGTATCAATTTCCCAATGTCAGCTAACAATAAATAGCCACTTTTGTGTCACCTATATACCCACCTACAATCTCACCACTGATTATTTAGAAAAAATTCTAGATAATACATCATTTCCCTGTATATATTTTAGTATTATGTCTAAAAGATAAGAACTATTTTTTGAGACAGGGCCTTCCTGTGTCACCCAGGCTGGAGTACAGTGGGGGGATCAAAACTCACTATAACCTTGAACTCCTGGGCTCAAACGGTCCTCCTGCCTCAGCCTCCCAAAGTGCTGGAATTATAGATGCGAGTCGCCACATCCAAACAAAAACTCTTTTTTTAAAGCAAAATTATAATGTTACCATCACATCTAAAAAATTAACAATAATTCCTTAATATCATCAAATATCTGGTCATTGTTCACACTTCCCCAACTAACTTCTTATTATATTTTTCTTTTTTTTTCTTTCTTGAGACAGGGTCTTGCTCTGTTACTTAGGCTAGAGTTCAATGGCATGATCATGGCTCAATACAGCCTCCACCTCCTGGGCTGAAGAGATTCTCCCATCTCAGCCTCCTGAGTAGCTGGGACTACAGGTATGTACCACCATGTGAGGCTAATTTTTGTACTTTTTGTATAGACAGGGTTTTACCATGTTGCCCAGGCTGGTCTTGAACTCCAGAGCTCAAGTGATCCACTTGGCCTTTTAAAGTTCTGGGATTGCAGGTGTGATCCACTGTGCCTGGCTTTCTTCTTCTTTCACAGTTTTTGTCTGGATCCAAACAAGGCCCATACATTGCAATTGACTGCTAAGTATTTTAACTTTCTCCCCACATCTGCACCCATTTACCATCCACGCCATCACTCTCTCTGCTCTATTTTTAAGGTTTTCTATTGAAGAAACTTGGTTTTTTGACCTACTGAGTTTCCCATAGTCTAGATTTTGCTGATTCCATCCTTACACTGTTTTTTTTTTTTTTTTTTTTTAAGAAAATACGTTACAGTGTTCCTTGTTATTTCCTGTGAAACGGTAGTTAGAACTAAAGGTTTGATCAGATTCAACACTTTGTTGTTGTTGGCAACACAACTTCATGGGTGATGTTGCACACATCTATCAGGAGGCACATGATAATGTTCAAAAGTCTCTTCTTGGCTGGGCACGGTGGCTCAAGCCTGTAATCCCAGCACTTTGGGAGGCCGAGACGGGCGGATCACGAGGTCAGGAGATCGAGACCATCCTGGCTAACACGGTGAAACCCCGTCTCTACTAAGAAATACAAAAAGCTAGCCGGGCGAGGTGGCGGGCGCCTGTAGTCCCAGCTACACGGGAGGCTGAGGCAGGAGAATGGCGTAAACCCGGGAGGCGGAGCTTGCAGTGAGCTGAGATCCGGCCACTGCACTCCAGTCCCGGTGACAGAGCAAGACTCCTCCTCAAAAAAAAAAAAAAAAAAAAAAA
>NC_045436.1:60596811-60612606 GCF_002776525.5 Piliocolobus tephrosceles
ATGGTGATTTAAAAAATTGCTTCTTTATTATCTGAAATACTTTTGTAGACAAATGTTTCTTCATCAGGCTGACAGGTAGTTTACATGTAAGGACAAAATAAATTCTTAATTCTGTCTCTCCATTAACCCAATTTTATTTTGTTCTTTTCATGTCAGATGGGTAACATGCTGATGTTGTAACAAGGCTGGAGTGTGGCACATCTCACACGTGCACGTGAACACCCAATTATCACACCTATGAACTACAAAAGGATCTAAACAGATTTTAAGTTAGCCAGTTGTTTCCCTAGGATCTTCCAAAGGTGATCAATACAGTTGTGTTTTTATCTTGGTGAAGGGATCTCATGATGAA
This sequence comes from Piliocolobus tephrosceles, assembly GCF_002776525.5. Classification (NCBI taxonomy): domain Eukaryota; kingdom Metazoa; phylum Chordata; class Mammalia; order Primates; family Cercopithecidae; genus Piliocolobus; species Piliocolobus tephrosceles. Next base: position 60,597,164 of record NC_045436.1, read on the forward strand.
CTAATGGATTTTAACATGAATTGTAAATAAATAAATAAATAAAATGGTATGATTTAAGCCATTAAGTTTTGGGATATCTGTTAACATGGCAATAGATGACTGCAATAGTCCTCTTCCATTTAACAAGAAAACTTTGTAGATAGAAATGCTAAAGCTGGGTGCAATGGCTCACACCTATAATCCCAGCACTTTGGGAGGCAGAGGCAGGAGAATCACCTGAGGTTAGGAGTTTGAGACCAGCCTGGCCAACGTGGTGAAATTCTGTCTCTACTAAAAATACAAAAATTAGCTGGGCATGGTCGGATGTGCCTGTAGTCGCAGATACTCAGGAGGCTGAGGCAGGAGAATTAGCTTGAACCTGGGAGGCAGAGGTCGCAGTGAGCCGAGATTGTGCTGCTGCCCTCCAGCCTGGGCGACAGAGTGGGACTCTGTCTCAAAAAAAAAAAAAAAAAAAGAAAGAAAGAAAGAGAGAGAGAGAGAGAAAGAAAAAGAGAAAAAGAAAAGAAAAGAAGTGTTAAAGCAATTTTCATTATCAATCTTGTCTTTTCTGTTGCTTCTGTGAACTGACATTCTAACCTTGATGGGCAGGTGGCATTGCCACGCATTTTAGAAGTTGCTGCCGATTTTGTGCCCATCCACATGGAGCAGGGTGCCGTCAGTCTGACATGTTCCCCACATGTCCCTTCTGGCATTGTTGCTTCAGGAACCAGGCACTGCATTTGTCCCACAAGAATCAGCCCCCAGATTTCCTTCCAGATTATCTGATTTCTTCCATTGGTTTTAACTCATGGGTGGTCCATTTACTTCAAATCTAATGTCTGAAAGGCTCCTAATTTTGTTTTTCTAGAGACAAGAAGCAAAATTGGTCAGTATGTTTCACTCACACAGAAGCCATGTCTAATCTGCAGGAGGATAATTTTGACATTGCCAGAACTATTGTTCTGTCTGAATGACTATGATTAGTTTAGGATCTCATTTGAAAATAAGGCAATTGCGCCGGGCGCGGTGCTTCACGCTGGTAATCTCAGCACTTTGGGAGGCCGAGGCGGGCGGATCATGAGCTCAAGAGATTGAGACCATCCTGGCCAACATGGTAAAATCCCGTTTCTGCTAAAAATACGAAAATTAGCCAGGCATAGTGGTGCGTGCCTGTAATCCCAGCTATTCAGGAGGCTGAGGTAGGAGAATCGCTTGAACCCAGGAGGTGGAGGTTGCAGGGAGCCAAGATCGCACCACTACACGCCAGCCTGGGTGACAGAGCAAGACTCCATCTCAAAAAAAAAAAAAAAAGAAAAGAAAAGGTGAGAAGATTCCTTGACATAATAAGACTTACCCGTAAGCTATAGTATATTTAACTTAGGCCAGAGGGAAATACAATAGATTTATATTCTTTCTAGCTATGTGTTTTATTACAGTATCACAGATTATTGCAACAGAAGAAGCACAATAAGAAAAACACTGAAAGAAAACAACAAAAACAAATATTCAGACAGGCTGCTCATCTTCCTCATGGTGAGGTCTTCTCCGGCCAAACTGTTAAGGCTATGGCTGTGAGAGAGGATGACTGGGAGACGGGACAGTGAGTACATCCAGGAATAATTCTTAGAAATCCTCAATTAAGTTCAATAGCATTTTGCTAAACCTCAAGCCTGGTAATTTATACACACACTTATACACGAATATACTCTGCTGCCCTGGTTCTTCAGCAAAAAGAAGGCAGCTTATAGCTGAAGAGAAAGCTCACATTACAAAGACTTCATTACTTTTACAAAATATGCACCAAAGGACATTTACTAGTGCACTGAGAGCTATTATCATAAATAATTAAAACTAAACTATTCTTCTCTAAATAAATGTACATTGGGTGATTCAGAGCACTAAGCTTTCTCAACATACTGCTCTGTATACTTACAATGCAAGAACCCACCCAGGCCATTAAAATGATATTTCTGGTTTTCCCATAGAGACTTTAGAAAGCAGATTTGGATGGGGCACAAGAACTTAGGATGCTGAAGTCCTTCCTTCTAGTTGCTTTTTTTCCTCTTATAGTAATTATTTACAAGAAAATGAAAATGTTTGTAGACATTTTTTCATGAAGGGCCCTTATAGTCGGATTTTACACAAATACATTGATGCACAGTTCAAAGAGTCTGAGTGTTAAGCAACATGACATTTCTCAAGCATCACTGCCCATCGTGGAAGCCATCGTGATTTGTGTTGAGAGGGAAACTTCTGGAATCTTCCTTATTCAAAGGATATAAAATGAAGAGCCATCGTGATGTGATTGAAAGGATTTCCTATGCCCTTTAACCCAATGCATCACTCTCATATTTCACTCAAACACTGAATTAGATATGTAATAACTACTTGGCTTGCTTCCATGTGAGTCCTGGAGGAAACTGAAGTTGCCTAGAGATCGAATAGCTGCTTTGGATTTCTAGAGTCAGGATCCACTTCTGTTGCTTTGTCAGCTTCCCGGCTTACCCTGATTTGGGTCTCTTGGAGGTGAGTAGCTTTTAGGAATCTGGTAACCTTGAGGTCTCTAGAGTTAATCTGAATGAATTCAATTCTCAGAACTGAACTTAATTCAAAAGCAGCCTTCAGTTAAAAACAGGTCTTTATTCCTGGGGCCTGTTTAAACAAAACTAGACCTGTCCTTTGTCCATTCTTTTTTTGTTTGTTTTTTGAGATGGAGTCTCGCTCTGTCTCCCAGGCTGGAGTGCAGTGGTGCAATCTGGGCTCACTGCAACTTCCACCCCTCAAGATTCAAGTGATTCTTCTGCCTCAGCCTCCTGAATAGCTGGGACTACAGGTACATGCCACCTGGCCCTGCTAATTTTTGTATTTTTAGTAGAGACGAGGTTTCACCATGTTGGTCAGGCTGGTCTTGAACTCCTGACCTTGTGATCCGCCCACCTTGGCCTCCCAAAGTGCTGGGATTACAGACGTGAGCCACTGCACCCTGCCTTTTTTTTTGAGATGGAGTCTCGCTCTAATTGCTAACTCTAACTGCTGGGATTACAGGTATGAGCCACTGCTATAACACAATGCCACAGACTGGGCAATTTATTATTATTATTTTTAAGTTACTTTTTTTTTTTTTTCTGAGAAGGATTCTCACTCTGTCGCCCAGGCTGGAGTGCAGTAGTGCGATCTTCACTCACTGTAAGTTCCACCTCCTGGATTCACGCCATTCTCCTGCCTCAGCCTCCCGTGTAGCTGAGGCTACAGGCGCCCGCCACCGTGCCTGGCTAATTTTTCTATTTTTAGTAGAGACAGGGTTTCACCGTGTTAGCCAGGATGGTCTCGATCTCCTGACCTCGTGATCCGCCCGTCTCGACTTCCCAAAGTGCTGGAATTACAGGTGTGAGCCACCGCACCCGGCCTTTAGGTTACTTCTTACAGTTCTGAAGGCCGAGAAGTCCTAGGTCAAAGGCCTGCATCTGGCAAGGACCTTCTTACTATGTCATCCCATGGCAGAAGGCCAAGAGAGCATGTGTGAGAGCAGGAGGGACCAAACTCACTTTATAAGGAGCCCAATCTCACAATAACTAACCCACCCCCTTCATGCTGACAGAGCCCTCATATCATAATCACCACTTATTAGGCCCCACCTCCCAACACTGTTGCACTGGGGATTAATTTCCCAACACACGAACTTTGGGGGACATGTTCAAACCATAGCAAAGGGCACATTCCAAAGGCAGAAAAGTGTGACTCAAAGGAAAAGTGCATACTATAAAGCTTAGCGAAAATAAAATCAAAGAATCTTAGTATAACAATTACAGCAGCAAAAGCTTTGCTATCATGGGCTGATGGAGGCTGGATCTTTGAGTATTTGAAGCTGGAAAACTGCAATTTGGGGGATTGCTTCTGCATTTTGGGTAGGGGTACTTGTCCTTAGGTCAACTCCTCATTTCTGTTCACTTTGGTAAACTTTTTTTTTTTTTTTTTTGAGACAGAGTTTTGCTCTGTCACCCAGGCTGGAGTGCAGTGGCACAGTCTCGGCTCACTGCAACCTCTGCTTCCCGGGATCAAGTGATTCTCCTGCCTTAGCCTCTTGAGTAGCTGGGATTACAGGTGTGAGCCACCATGCCCAACCACACTTTGGTAAACTTCCTAGTAATATAAACCTAAGGCCAGTTAATTCCCAATTCTTCAAAAGAAGCCATGAATCAGCAAGTTATACAAACTCAGATACTTCGAACTGAGATGTTAACATTCTGCTTAGTCATTTAAATTAGCACATTATCAACTGAACCATGTCACTCCACAGATAGAAAATATTTTCCTAAATAAACTGAATTGGAACTACTCCATAGCTAAAAATTATATCATTCTTTGGAGGTAAGTGCTTGGCTTTGTCCAAGCATGTGTTCACTAGGAGATCCGGAGACCAGATTGTGGCAAGAAGAATGCTCAGGCTAAACTTTTCGCCAGCTAATGCCTGAGGAAATAGAATCCCAAGGAAACAGATAATATATGTATTCATGCTACCTGGGCTATGTACAGGACTGGCTACACAATTTGTGGGGCCTAGTGCAAAATGAAAATACGGATCCCCCTTGTAGGGACTGTCAAAGACTCTCCTTGATGAAATGTTAGTCAACATCCTTTGAATGGGCCGGGCTATGGTGGCTCATGCCTGTAAACCCAGCACTTTGGGAGGCTGAGGTGGGTGGATCACTTGAGGCCAGGAGTTTGAGACCAGTGTGCCCAACATGGTGAAAACCTGTCTCTACTAAAAATACAAACAAACAAAAAAATTAGCTGAGTGTGGTGGCACACACCTGTAATCCCAGCTACAAGGGTGGCTGAGGTAGGAGAATCACTTAAACCCGGGAGGCGAAGGTTGCAGTGAACCGAGATCTCACCACTGCACTCCAGCCTGGGTGACATAGTGAGACCCTGTTTCAAAAAAAAACCAAAAATCCTCTGAACTCTCCTCTCAATTAGCCTCAGTGTTGGCTCCCCTCCTTGCCAGGCCTGCATAGTTCAGTTGTATCATGAATTCTATTAAGTCAGTTTAGAGAGAATCCCCCATCCTTATTACTTGATCACCCTGGCCTGCTTTAGCAAGAGCCCTGTTTAAGTTGGTTTAACAATAATCTCCCTACTGTAGGCTGGGCATGGTGGCTCACACCTGTAATCTCAACACTTTGGGAGTGCCAGGCAGGAGGATCATTTGAGGCCAAGAGTTCAAAACCAGTGTGGGCAACATAGCAAGACCTCATCTCTAAAAAAAAAAAAATTAAAAATTAGCCAGGCATGGTGGCACACACCTGTGGTCCCAGCTACTCAGGAGACTAAGGTAAAAGGATTGTTTGAGCCCAAGAGGTCAAGGCTGCAGTGAGCCATGATTGTGCCACTGCACTCCAGCCTGAGTGACAGTAACAGAGCAAGACTTTGTCTCAAAAAGAAAAAAAAAAAAAAAAAAGAATCTCCCTACCGTTGATGTCTCGTCTTCGTAATTTCCATCCTTAGACTCCACAACTCTGGAGTTGGTTATAAATCCCCACTTGTCCTTGCTGTATTTGGAATTGAGCCCTTTCTCTCTCCTCTATTGAGTCTTGATACCTATTGTAATTGTCCTGAATAAAGTCTTCCTTATCATTGTAACAAGTGTCAGAATAATTTTTTCCTGAACCGTTATGGTGTTGTGACTCAAATGGGATCAGATTCATCAATGGACTCCCAAAACTGCTCACCCAAGACCTCAAGTACACCTTTGAAGACTTTGCCTTCACTCCTGACTGATTAGGGATCACGTTGATGAGTCTGGCTCCTGAAGCAGGGCAGCAAACGACAGTCTGTTGAAGCACTTTTGATTTTGATTCTTAAGATGTAAGGACAGGCTGGGCTTCATGGCTCACGCCTGTAATCCTAACAGTTTGGGAGGCAGAGGCGAGTGAATCATATGAAGCCAGGAGTTCAAGACCGGCCTGGCCAACATGGCAAAACCTCATCTCTACTAAAAATACAAAAATTATCTGGGTGTGGTGGCAGGCACCCAGCTACTTGGGAGGCTGAGGCAGGAGAATCACTTGAACCCAGGGGGCGGAGGTTGCAGTGAGCTGAGATTGTGCCACTTTAGTCTGGGCAAAACAGCAAAACTCTGTCCAAAAAAAAAAAAAGATGAAAGGACAGATTTTGATTCTCTCTCTCTCTTTTTTTTGAGACGTAGTCTCTGTGTCACCTAGGCTGGAGTGCAGTGTGCAATCTTGGCTAACTGCAACCTCTGCCTCCTGGGTTGGAGCAATTCTCCCACCTCAGCCTCCTGAGTAGCTGGGATTACAGGTGTGCACCACAACGCCTGGCTAATTTTTGTATTTTTAGTAGAGATGGGGTTTTGCCATTTTGGCCAGGCTGGTCTTGAACTCCTGACCTCAGGTGATCCTCCCACCTCAGCCTCCCAGAGTGCTGGGATTACAGGCATGAGACACCACACCTGGCCAATTTTTTATAATCTTAAATATCTAGTAAATATAATATTACCTCACTTGACTAGTAACCCCAAGTAGAATAAAAATGAGCATATCATATTTGATGATGAAAATTTTAAGACATACTCGTTTTTATTGTCAATAATACCAAATTAGTCTTATTTATCAAAGATTTACTCAATACATGTGAACTTGAAAAACATTTGGGTTAGTTCCTATATTTCTAAGCGTTTTAGTAATATTAACTTTACTTAAGTATGCATTTATCTCTAAGTCAATTTAAACAGCATTCCATCAAATTAATTTCCAAAATCCTATAAAAGAATGCTGTTTAAATTGACTTAGAGATAAATGCATACTTAAGTAAAGTTAATATTACTAAAACGCTTAGAAATATAGGAACTAACCCAAATGTTTTTCAAGTTCACATGTATTGAGTAAATCTTTGATAAATAAGACTAATTTGGTATTATTGACAATAAAAACGAGTATGTCTTAAAATTTTCATCATCAAATATGATATGCTCATTTTTATTCTACTTGGGGTTACTAGTCAAGTGAGGTAATATTATATTTACTAGATATTTAAGATTATAAAAAATTGGCCAGGTGTGGTGTCTCATGCCTGTAATCCCAGGACTTTAGGGGGCCAAAGTGGGTGGATTGCCTGAGCCCAGGAGCTCAACACCAGCCTGAGCAATATAGTAAGATCCTGTCTCAACAAAAAATACAAAAAATTAGCCAGGTATGGTGCTGTGCGCCTGTCGTCCCAGCTACCCCAGAGGCCAAGGTGGGAGGATCACCTGAGCCTGGGAGGTCGAGGCTGCGGTGAGAGGAGATCACACCATTCACTCCAGCCAGGCAATGGAGTGAGACTCTAGCTCAAAACAACAACAAAAAGATTATAAAAATTATAAGTTCACTCTAAGAACAAATGTACAAGTAATGATGTAGTAAAAATGAGTCACTTGATATTCGTTACTTTATGCATATCAAGCATAGCAGTAAAACAAAAAACCGACGTATTGAACATTTTTAGGTTTTTGCTTATGTGATACTTGCTTAACAGGCGTAGACTATAAAAGTACTTAACAGAGAAATAACGTGAGATGATGGCTAGCTATGTTTAATGATATGTCTGCCTGAAAATAGTTTCCAAAATCTTTTTGGTAACTTGGAACCTTAGAGTTATGCTAAGTTAAATAATAGATATTCATTAAATACGTGGATCTTTTCTAAGATAAACTACTGAAACATTCATTATTAAGCATAAGTTTAATTTTATATACTTCTGGTTTCTCATTTTTATATGGTACAGCCAAGCTAAATATATTCGGATCTATTAATAAACATGTTCTTTTTGCCACATTGGAAAATTGTAATATGAAGAAGCATATACCTATAAAAATTGTCGGATGGTGTATATTCATAAAATATGCTAGTCTGCCACAGACGGCTGGTATGTGACAGACAATCCACAATTGTCTACTTCCTAGTTTTCTCTGTTAAAAAAAAAGGTTACTAAAGGTTAAAAATAATAATCAATATATGTAAATAAAACTACTAGAAATTATGAGGGTGAGGAGAAGCAACTTTGCATAAAAAGCATGCAAGCAATGTAAGATGTGTTTCTGTTAAGAGAAAAAGAGAGTAATTTTATCCTAGATTAAAATGACTGGTTGTTCCAGAATGAGAAAGATAAAAAGTAGAGGACAAAAACTGAATGGATATAAAAAGTCGTAGAGTGCTTGTGGAAAAGGAATCTTGGAAAAGGAATTTTATCTCGTGGTCAAAGCTGACTAAGATTGGATAGGTTTATTTATAAGGGTTTTAAAAAATAAAAAAAGTACACTAGAAAGAGTAAAATTGTACACCAAAAGTACACCGATGCGAAACTAGAATTCAGCTTTCTCTACATTAAAAATGACAAAGTTTTCTTGGATTATTGGTCTGCTCTTAACAGATTATAAGAGAAAGAGGTTATCTTTCTCTTTTGAGTGATCTGCCCAGGAAACCAAGATTTTGTGTCTTATCAGAGTAGTTTTCTATGCTTTATGTTAACCTTGATTATGTCCTTGATTATTTAAGACAACGCTTTTCACTTTTTAAAACAGCTATGAGACGGGCACTGTGGCTCACGCCTGTAATCCCTGCCCTTTGGGAGGCCGAGGTGGGCAGATCACCTGAGGTCAGGAGTTCGAGACCAGCCTGGTCAACATAATGAAACCCCATCTCTACTAAAAATACAAAAAATGAGCTGGGCGTGGTGGCAGGCACCTGTAATCCCAGCTACTCAGGCAAAAGAATCGCCTAAACCCAGGAGGCGGAGGTTGCAGTGAGCCGAGATCATGCCAATGCACTCCAGCCTGGGCGACAGAGTGAGACTACGTCTCAAAAAAAAAAAAAAAAAAAAAAAAAGCTATGATTTCTTTACAGTTGTTTTATCTTCTACACTTACTTTTGAATTATTTATTTATTTTTTTTAATGAGACAGAGTCTCGCTCTGTCACCCAGGCTGGAGTGCTGTGGCACAATCTCGGTTCACTGCAACCTCTGCCTCCCAGGTTCAAGTGATTCTCCTGCCTCTGCCTTCTGAGTAGCTGGGACTACAGCCACGCACCACCATGCTCAGCTAATTTTTGTATTTTTAGTAGAGATGGGGTTTCACCATATTGGCCAAGCTGGTCTCAAACTCCTGACCTTGTCCTCCCAGCCTCCCAGAATGCTGGGATTACATTTGTGAGCTACTATGCCTGGCCTACTTTTGAACTCTTTTGCTGTCACTTTGGTCAAATAGGTGGCTATTGTTTCACAGTGTCATAGATTTTATTTACTCAAATGCTCAAACCTTTTGATATTTCTGACGGTTTTGTCTTCCCCAAATCAAATTCTAAATGAAATCTTGATTTTGAATGGAATTTGAGATTTCCTAAAGGGCCTCTGGAAAATCTCAAATAATTTATTCTTTCACCTTGTAAAGAGAGAGATTTTTTTAAAAATTATGTTTATTTGATATGTTGAATTGCAAGAAAAGCATCAAATTGAGCCTGGCACAGTGGTTCATGCCAGTAATCCCAGCACTTTAGGAGGCCTAGGGGGAGGATTGCTTGAGCTCAGGAGTTTGAGACTCACCTGGGCAACATAGGGAGACCCTGTCTCTACAAAAATAAAAAAGTTAGCCAGGGCAGCTGGGCTTGGTGGCTCACGCCTGTAATCCGAGCACTTTGGGAGGCCGAGATGGGCAGATCACCTAAGGTCGGAAGTTCGAGACCAGACTGACCAACATGGAGAAACCCCATCTCTACTAAAAATACAAAATTTGCCGGGCACGGTGGCGCATGCCTGTAATCCCAGCTACTAGGGAGGCTGAGGCAGAAGAATCACTTGAACCCAGGAGGCAGAGGTTGTGGTGAGCCGAGATAGCACCATGGCACTCCAGCCCAGGCAACAACAGCAAAATTCTGTCTCAGAAAAAAAAAGTTAGCCAGGGCATAGCAATACACACCTGTGCTCCCAGCTACCCAGGAGGCTGGGGTATGAGGATCACTTGGGCCCAGGACATGGAGGCTGCAATAAGATATGATCATACCACTGTACTCCAGCCTGGGTGACCAAAAAAAAAAAAAAAAAAGTGTACTGTCCACTGTATTGTATTGACTCTTCCCTCTTTGTTTTTTTTTTTTTTTTTTTTTTTCAAAATGTGTTTTTTTTGATGGTTTCCCACTCATGTTGATTCAGAGTGCCTTTAGTGCTGCTTCCTCCTAAAGGAACATCCTTCTGTAAGCCTTGCTTTTCCTCCTGTAGGCTGGCAGAGGACAGTGGAGCAGCCAACACACAAAACTACCGTTTGTGCATGGCTAAAGACCGTGGTGATTTTATAGCATCCTGGGCATTTCACATCCATGAAGTAGGAATTGGGGCTCTGCACCAGGCATTTCTTCTTGTGTTTCCTCTTCTCCTCTTCTGGGGAGGGATGAAGGAGATCCTTTGCGAGAGGCATGTTCTCGTGTGGGTAGGTCGTCACCGCCGGAAAGCAACTCTTCCCTCTTTGAATTAAAAAAAAAAAAAAAAAAAAGAGACTGATGACAGTTTGCTCCTTGATTAAACTTTAGTTAGTCTGAGCCCTCTTCTTCAGCCCTTGACCTTGGTCTGCATTCTTGCTGGGCTTGCATAGCCCAGTAATAGCAAGAATCCTACTACATCAGTTTAGAGTGAAGCACCTACCTTCGATGTCTGATTACTTGGTCTACCTTTAGCAGGAATCCTGTTAAGTCAGTGTAACAAGAATTCCTCTATCCTTGATGTTTCTTCTTAAGTAATTTTTCATCCTGTGACCTCGCACCCACCTCACATTCTGTTCCTTGGTTATATTAATAAATTTCCACTGTCCTTGCTGGATTTGGAATTGAACTCTAATCTTTTTCTCCTATTGTGGTAGTCTTGACACCTTTCACAATGGTTCTTCCTCCTGCCACCTGCTGGACCGAGCACCATGCCCACACTGGGGCAGGAAGTTGAAACAGACACCTGTGCCAGGAAGCTCAAGGCACCTGGATCAGGGCTGGGGAAGAGGCAAGGTTTCCTCCTTCTCCGTCTGGCCAGAGAGCAAGTTAGAGGCTTCAGAGACAGGCACAGGTAGAGGACATCTGTGCCCAGCAGTGTGGATATCTCACAAAAGACACTCAGGCAAAATGAAGAGGCCTGAACAGAAACAAAACAGAACAAACTGAGGCATTTGTTTTGGAGCATATAAGGAAATAGTCTGAGAAAAGAATGACTGAAGAACTACATTTGCCAGGCACAGTGACTCATGTCTGTAATTCTAGAACTTTGGGAGGCCAAGGAGGGCAGATCACGAGGTCAAGAGTTCGAGATCAGCCTGGACAACATGGAGAAACCCCGTCTCTACTAAAAATACAAAAAAAAAAAAAAAAAAAAAATTAGCCGGGCGTGGTGACACGTGCCTGTAATCCCAGCTACTAGGGAGGCTGAGGCAGAAGAATCACTGGAACCTGGGAGGTGGAGGTGGAGGTTGCAGTGAGCCGATATCACACCACTGCACTCCAGCCTGGGCAACAGAGCAAGACTCCATCTCAAAAAAAAAAAAAAAAAGGAACTACATTTCAGCAAGTGGGTCGGTGATAATTTAGTTACAAAAAATTTATGTATGTTCATTTTGAAGTTACACATTGCTGAGGCCAAAATGTGTCAGTTGCACATGCCACAGATGATAAATAACTGGAATTCTAATTTCTTTTCTAAATGTGAGAGAAAAAAAAACCTACGGCTATTCACCACTTTGAAAATCAAAACAGAAATGATTTCTTGGCTATGACGCCAAAAGCACAGAACACAAAACAAAGCAGACTTCATCAAAGTTAAAGAATTTTGTGCATCAAAGTAAAAAGGCAAACAATAAAATAGAGGGGAAATATTTGTGAACTGCATATCTGACAAAGGATTAATACGCAGAATATATAAGGATATGCAGTAGGAATAGGGAAGTATTGTTCAATGAGTACAGTTTCAGTAAGGGATGATGCAAAATTCTGGAGATGGACAATGGTGATGGTTGCACAACAATGCGAATATACTCAATGCCATTAAACATAAAATGGTAACTTTTATGCTATATATATTTTACTATGATAAAAAAAAAAAACTCGCCCAGGTGCGATGGCTCATGCCTGAAATCCCAGCATTCAGGGAGGCCGAGGTGGGTGGATCACCTGAGGTCAGGAGTTTGAGACCAGCCTGGCCAACATGGTGAAACCCCATCTCTACTAAAAAATTAGCCGGGTGTGGTGCCACGTGCCTGTAGTCCCAGCTACTTGGGAGCTGAAGCAGGAGAATCACTTGAACCCGGGAGGCGGAGGCTGCAGTGCAGGGATTTGAGATTACACCACTGCACTCCAGCCTGGGCGGCAGAGTGAGACTCCATCACAAACAACAACAACAACAACAAAAAAACCTCAGGCTGTGTGTGGTGGCGCATGCCTGTAATCCCAGCACTTTGGGAGGTCAAGGCGGGCAGATTGCTTGAGGTCAGGAGTTCAAGACCAGCCTGGTCAAGATGTTGAAGCCCTGTCTCTACTATAAATACAAAAAAAAAAAAAAAAATTAGCCAGGTGTAGTGGCACACACCTGTAGTCCCAGCTACTCAGGAGACTGAGGCAGGAATATCGCTTTAACCTGGGAGGTGGAGACTGCAGTGAGCCGAGATCACACTACTGCACTCCAACCTGGGTGACAGAGCAAGACTCTGTCTCAAAAAACAGACAAACAAATCAACCCCAGGAAAACTCAACTATCAGAAAGCCTGAATGTATTTATTTATTTAATTTATTTATTTTGATGGAGTTTCGCTCTTGTCGCCCAGGCTGGAGTGCAATGGCACGATCTTGGCTCACTGCAACCTCTGCCTCCCAGGTTCAAGTGATTCTCCTGTCACAGCCTCCCAAGTAGCTGGGACCACAGGCGTTTGCCACCACGCTCGGCAAATATTTGTATTTTTAGCAGTGACGGAGTTTCACCATATTGGTCAGGCTGGTCTCGAACTCCTTACCTCATGATCCACCTGCCTCAGTCTCCCACAGTGCTGAGATTACATGCTTAAGCTACTATGCCCCGCCCAAAAAGCCTGATTAAACCTATAAATTAGGAGAAGGTTATTGAACTATGAAAGGATTTTGTCAATTTTAAAATGATTTAATTTAAGTAGGATCGTTTCCTAGAGCTTTACTGTGTCTCTTCACAAATCATTACAAATTTGATGAAGTGGCCGGGAGCATTGGCTCACGCCTCTAATCCAAGCACTTTGGGAGGCCGAGGTGGGCAGATCAGCTGAGGTTGGGAGTTCGCCACCAGCCTGACCAACATAGAGACACCCCGTTTCTACTAAAAATCCAAAATTAGCTGGGACTTGCGGCACATGCCTGTAATCTCAGCTTCTTGGGAGGCTGAGGCAGCAGAATCTCTTGAACACGGGAAGTGGAGGTTATGGTGACCCGAGATCGTGCCATTGCGCTCCAGCCTAGGCAACAAGAGTGAAACTCCGTCTCAAAAAAAAATATTTTTTTTTTTTTTGTTTAAGTGTTCAAGAGTGGGTAAAAGGAGAAATGGAATAAAAGAAAACATGCTAGGGATATTTGCAAACCATGTCTGTCTCTTAACAAGGCTATTGAATATTCCATTTACGAGTTTATTGGTTTTTGTGTTTTTTTTTTTCAGACAAGAGTGCCACTCTGTCACATACGTTGTAGTTCAGTGGTGTGGTCACGCCTGGACCATCCTGGACCTCCTGGGCTCAAGTGATTCGCCTACCTCAGGTTCCGAGTAGCTGGGACTACAGGTTCACACCACCACACGTGGCTGATTTTTGTATTTGGTGTGGAGACAGGGTCCCACTATGTTGCCCAGACTGGCTTCAAATGCTTCAGTTCAAGCAATCCACCCATCTCAGTCTCCCAAAGTGCTGGGATTCCAGGTGTGAGCCACCACACCCGGCCTATACATACGAATTTCTCAAATTTTTATTTTGAAAAAAATCCAAGACTCACAGCTATAGTAAATGAGCTTCCTTGTACCTGTCATCTAGGTCGATTAGTTTGTTAACACATTGTCGTTTTTCCCTCTTTATATAATTACAATTTTATTACTTTTGATGAAATATTAATGATTAGGGAGTAACCTGCAGACATTATGATTCTTTACCCCTAAATAATTTTAGCACACATCTCACAGAACAATGACTTCGCATTACATAGCTAGAGCACAATTGTGTCGATTGGATCCTTCCGGTGGGTTCTTGGTCCCACTGACTTCAAGAATGAAGCTGTGGAGCCTCGCAGTGAGTGTTAAGAGTTCTTAACGATGGTACATCTTAAGTTTGTTTCTTCAGATGTTCAGACGTGTCTGGAGTTTGTTTCTTCTGGAGGGTTTCTGCTCTCGCTGACTTCAGGAGTGAAGCTGCATACCTTCCCAGTGAGCTTTACAGCTCTTATAGGTGGCGCATTCAGAGCTGTTCATTTCTGCTGGTGGGTTCGTGGCCTCCCTGGCTTTAGGAGTGAAGCTGCAGACTTTTGCGGTGAGTGTTACAACTCATAGCAAGTAAGCAGCGGCAAGATTTATTGTGAAGACCAAAAGAACAACACACTCACAACACGCAAAGAAACCCGAGCAACCTGCTGCTGGCGGGTCAGGCAGCCAGCTTTTATTCCCTTATTTGGCCCCACCCACATCCTGCTGATTGGTCCATTTTACAGAGCACTGACTGGCCCGTTTTACAGAGTGCTGAGTGGTCCATTTTACAGAGTGCTGATTGGTCCATTTTTACAGAGTGTTGATTGGTGCATTTACAAACCTTTAGCTACACACAGAGCACTGATTGGTGCATTTACAATCCTTTAGCTAGACAGAAAAGTTCTCCAAGCCCCTACCTGATTAGCTAGACACAGAGCACTGATGGTGCATTTACAAACCTTTAGCTAGACACAGAGTGCTGATTGCTGCATTTACAATCCTTAGCTAGACAGAAAAGTTCTCCAAGTCCTAATGCGACTCAGAAGCCCAGCCAGGTTCACCTCTCACAGTGATCATATTCCGAAATTTAACAATGATGTGGTACTGGACAATGCATATACAAACGTCTCCAGTTGTTCCTTTAATATCATTTGTGAAAAAATAATTACCTTTTCCATTCAGAATCTGATTCAGGATCATGCATTGCATTTAATTGTCGTGCTATTTATTTATTTATTTATTCTTTGAGACGGAATCTCGCTCTGTCACCCAGGCTGGAGTGCAGTGGCCGG
Source organism: Piliocolobus tephrosceles (assembly GCF_002776525.5). Taxonomy (NCBI): domain Eukaryota; kingdom Metazoa; phylum Chordata; class Mammalia; order Primates; family Cercopithecidae; genus Piliocolobus; species Piliocolobus tephrosceles. Next base: position 60,612,420 of record NC_045436.1, read on the forward strand.
ATCTCAGCTCAATGCAAGCTCCGCCTCCCGGGTTCCCGCCATTCTCCTCCCTCAGCCTCCGGAGTAGCTGGGACTACAGGCGCCCGCCAAATAGCCCCGCTAGTTTTTTTTTGTAGTTTTTAGTAGAGACGGGATTTCACTGTGTTAGCCAGGATGGTCTCGATCTCCTGACCTCGTGATCCGCCCG
>NC_045436.1:60612706-60631180 GCF_002776525.5 Piliocolobus tephrosceles
TTTTTTTTTTTTTTTTTTTGAGAGGGAGTCTCACTCTGTCTCCCAGGTTGGAGTGCAGTGGCGCGCAATCTCGGCTCACTGCAACCTCCGCCTCCCAGGTTCAAGTGATTCTTCTGCCTTAGCCTCCTGAGTAGCTGGGACTACAGGTGCACACCACCACACCCAACTTATTTTTATATTTTTAGTAGAGACGGAGTTTCTCTGTTGGCCAGTCTGGTCTCGAACTTCTAGTTTCAAGTAATCCACCCGCCTCGGCCTCCCAAAGTGCTGGAATTATAGGCGTGACCCACTGCGACTGGACTTTTTTTTTTTTTTTTTTTAAGAGACATGGTCTCACTCTGTAGCCCAGGCTGGAGTGCAGTGGTGCCACCACAGTTCACTGCAGCCTCGATTTTCCGGGTTCAAGTAATCCTCCCACTTCACCCTCCTGAGTAGCTGGGACTACAGGTGTGTGCCACCAGACCCAGTTAATTTTTTCCTATTTTTTGAAGAGACAGGGTTTCGATATATTCCCCAGGCTGTCCTCAAGTGATTCTCCCACCTAGGCCTCCCACAGTGCTAGGATTACAGGCATGAGCCACTGTGCCCAGGCTGGTCTGATTATTTTTTTACGATCAGTTTCAGGCATTTTTGGTGGGAACACCGTATTAGGCGATAATGTATCCTTCTTGGTGCTTCACATCAGGAGGCACATGATTACTGGTATATCCTTATTTTTTTCTTTTCTTTTTTTAATTTTTTTTTGCCAGTGACACAGCCTCAGGAGGTCCTGATGACACGTGCCCTTGGAATGTCCTTTCTTGGTTAAAGTAGTGTCTGCCAGGTTTCTCCACTATAAAGTTACCACTTTTATCTTTGTTATTCTAATTTGTGGGAAGTACTTTAAGACTAGTTAAATATCCTGTGAAACTTGAACTCAAGCATCGTAGCATCCATTGATGACTGCTGCCTGAATCAATTATTTGTATGATGATTGCAAAATGGTAATTTTCTATTATTTCTTTTATTAAATATTATTCTAAAATGCAATGTTTTTATAGCAAATAAATACATCCTTTTGCATGACACATGATCAGAAATAAGTTTGTTTTATGCCTTTTTAAAAATATTTTGAGACCGGGTCTTGCTTTATCACCCAGACTGAAGCAGTGGTAAGAACATGGCTCACTGCAGCCTCAACTTCCCAGGCTTAAGCAATCCTGCTGCCTCAGCCCCCCAAGTAGCTGGGATCACAGACATGCACAACCATGCCTGGCTAATTTTTGTATTTTTAGTAGAGATGGGGTTTCACCATGTTGCCCAGGCTGGTCTCAACTCCTGAGCTTCAGCTTCCCAGTGTTGGGATTACAGGTGTGACCCTCCGTGTCCTGCCTGTTTTATGACTACAAACGTGGAAAAAGCATGTTATATTTTGGCTCACACAAGACATAAAAAATGAAATTAAAGAGATAAGATACAATGAACAAGCATTTCAATTTTCTTTCCAGAACATAGAAATGTCTTTTGGATAGAAACAGTCATGTAAGACTATACTAGTGTTTAATATAAGAGGCCTATCTCCAAGATAAGGATTTGGAGAACGAAGGAAACATTTTAAAGAAGACTGGTTTTGAATAACCAAGTTGAGAATAAACATTGATCGCTAACAACTACAGATTAGTGAGGAAGGTATCAGACTGATTTTCAAGCTCAGTTTACACATTAGTTTAGAGGGTTGTAATCCTAAATGTATTTAACTGTTTTAATAAAGTATATTTTATTTTACTTTTTCCTTAAAAAATTTGAGTGTGCTACTGTTTTTCTCTGTTTCTCATACTTTAAGCCTGGTTAGACCGTGGCCCAAAGAACTAATGGGATCATTACTCACCTAATGGCAGGATATAGTAATTGCACATAATAAATTCTAAAGAAACATCTTCAGATGCTGAACTTGCAAAAACAAACACATCAAGTGAGAAAAACCTTACCTCAGTGGTTCTAAATCCTGAAAGCACACAAGAAATTCCTGGCAACATTTTAAAATGCCCAGGCCCAGGCCCTCAGCCCACCTCCATCTGGTTATACCTTACTCTCAGAGAGTTTCACCTAGCATGGATACTTTGCAAACGCTTCCTGAGTTATTCTGATGTGCAGCCAGTTCTAAGGACTGCTGCCCTAAATCCATCACCTATTGAGGAAGCAATTAGGCCTCAGGCTAGTTAAAGCTCCATACCAGCTTCATTAGTTTTTTCATCTCAGGTCTCAAGCCAACATCTCTTTCTTCCTTCCAAAACCCCTTGGGATTTGTCTAGAGGGTCTCTTTTCTACAGCTGTTACCACCTGCTCTACCTCTTATAGTTTCTCCTTTAGGGTAGGACATAAAATAAATATTTCCATTTTGCTGGATTCCTTTTCTGCAATTCCTCATCTATAATTTTAAGAGTTTTAATGCAAAATAAAGAAATAATAAAATATACCTTGCAAAGACTATAAAGATTTTAGTTTATCCTTAAAATATCTATTGCTTCTTGAAATATATATATGAACATATATATAAATATATATATATATATAATTGCCTTGCTATTTTCCCTTCCTAGCCTCTGTTCTTTGATGATATTCTCTATACTTTTATTATTTTTATGGTTTCTTTTTTAAATTTTGGAGACAAAGTCTTGCTCTTTCATCCAGGCTGTAGTGCAGTGGCACGAACACGGCTCACTGTAGCCTTGACTTCCCGGGCTCAAGCAGTCTTCCCACCTCAGTCTCCCAAGTAGCTGGGACCACAGGCCCACACCACCAGACCCAGCTAGGTTTTGTATTTTGTGAAGAGACAGGTTTTGCCATGTTGCCCAGGCTGGTCTCAAACTCCTGGGCTCAATTGATCTGCCCGCCTTGGCTTCCCAAAGTGCTGGGATTTCAGGTGTGAGCCACTACTCCTGGTCTTCATTCTATTATTTTTATTCACCAGGGCTTGAGTTTATGAGGATTCCTGATAAGAATTCCCAGACTCTCCATTTGATACCATTCTTAGAGATCCCGATGATTTACTAAGGCAAATATTTCAACATATATATTTATATACATATATATGTGTGTATACATATACACATGCTAGTTTTTTATAGCAGAACATTCAACTGCTTTAAGACTTCAGTTATTTACACTTCAGGAAAACTGGTTTGTGCAATCTTCAATTTTTCGTTTTGCACAGGAAAAATCAACCTGAGTTTTCTGCTACTGTATTGAAAATCATAACATGTATGAAGATAAAATATGTATAAAATTAAAATCTAAGCCAATGGAATACAAATTTTTTTTTTTTTTTTTTTGAGACAGAATCTCGCTCTGTCGCCCAGGCTGGAGTGCAGTGGCCGGATCTCAGCTCACTGCAAGCTCCGCCTTCCGGGTTTACACCATTCTCCTGCCTCAGCCTCCCGAGTAGCTGGGACTACAGGCGCCCGCCACCTCGCCCGGCTAGTTTTTTGTATTTTTTAGTAGAGACGGGATTTCACTGTGTTAGCCAGGATGGTCTCGATCTCCTGACCTCGTGATCCGCCCGTCTCCGCCTCCCAAAGTGCTGGGATTACAGGCTTGAGCCACCGCGCCTGGCCTGGTTTTTGCATTTCTAACAACTGGATGGTCCCACCTAGGCCTGCCAACCAGTTCTGTGGCTTCCAACCAGAAACTGAGTCAGCATAAGAAAACAACTTCAACTCCCTATGATTTCATCCCTCAGCCAACCAATCAACACTCCTAATTCACTGCCCCCTGCCCCCCACCAAATTATCCTTAAAAACTCTGATCTCCAAGTTTTTGGGGAGACTGATTTGCATAATAATAAAACTCTGGTCTCCTGCACAGCCAGCTCTGCATGAATTACTTTTTTTTTTTTTTTTTTTTTTCTGAGACAGAGTCTCGCTCTGTCCCCCCAGGCTGGAGCATAGTGGGGCTATCTTGGCTTACTGCAACCTTCACCTCCCCGGTTCAAGAGGTTCTCCTGCCTCAGTCTCCTGAATAGCTGGGACTGCAGGCACGCGCCACTATGCCTGTCTAATTTTTTTTGCATTTTTAATAGACACGGGGTTTCACCATGTTGGCCAGGCTGGTCTCAAATTCCTGACCTCCAGTGATCCGCCCTCCTTGGCCTCCCAAAGTGCTGGGATTACAGGCAGGAGCCACCCCACTGGCCAAATTACTCTTTCTCTATTGCAATTCCCCTGTCTTGATAAATCAGCTCTGTCTAGGCAGAGGGCAAGGTGAACCCATTGGGTGGTTACAAAAGACCGCTAACAGAATAAAGTATCCTATCAAGTAAGAACTAAAACAACAACAACAAAAAGATATAGAAAAAAAATTATGCAAAGTCCAAAAGCATTTTATTTATTTATTTATTTTTTAATTTTTATTTTTGAGACAGAGTCTTGCTCTGTCGCCCAGGCTGGAGTGCAGTGGTGGGATCTCAGCTCACTGCACGCTCCGCCTCCCGGGTTTACGGCATTCTCCTGCCTCAGCCTCCCAGCACCCGCCACCTCGCCCGGCTAGTTTTTTGTATTTTTTTAGTAGAGACGGGGTTTCACCGTGTTAGCCAGGATGGTCTCGATCTCCTGACCTGGTGATCCGCCCGTCTCGGCCTCCCAAAGTGCTGGGATTACAGACTTGAGCTACCGCGCCCGGCCCAAAAGCATTTTAAATGACAGCAAATTAAGGATTAAAATGGCCATGATGGTTAAAAAAAAAAAAAAAATGAATCAAATCTAATCAATATCTAGATTTAACTACCACTTACAGAGGATAGAGGAACAAGTAAAATAACCACAAGGAGACAGTCTACCCTATGCAGAATAAAACATCTTACAGAAAAAAATGAGCCACTTTCTTTTTCCTTCCCTTCCTCCCTCCCTCCTTCCCTTCCTTTCTTCCTTCCTTCCTCCTTCCCTTCCTCCCTTTCTTTCTCTCTCTCTCTGTCTCCCTTTCTCCCTTTCCCTTTCTCCCTTTCTCTCTCTTTCTCTGTTTCTCTATTTCTTTCTTCTTTTCTTTTCTTTTCTTTTTTGAGACAGGGTCTCACTCTGTCACCCAGGCTGGAGTGCAGTGGTGCCATCTCAGCTCACTACAACCACTGCCTCCTGGGCTTAAGCAATTCTCCTGCCTCAGCCTCCTGAGTAGTCGGGACTACAGGCACGCACCACCACACTCAGCTATTTTTGCGTTTTTTGCAGAGACAGGGTTTGGCTATGTTGGCCAGGCTGGTCTCGAACTCTTGACCTCTAGTGATTCTTCTGCCTCAGCCTCCTGTAGTGCTGGGATTACAGGCGTGAGCCACCGTGCCCAGCAGATTACAGGCGTGAGCCACTGTGCCCAGTTTCTATAACAAATTTATGCATAAAAAAGTGAAGAATGAGCCTGTGCAACATAGGGAGACCACATATTTACAAGAATATTAAAAAAAAAAAAATTAGCTGGTTGTGGTGGCAGGTGCCTGTGGTCCCAGCTACTTGGGAAGCTGAGGCAGAAGGTCGTTTAAGCCTTTAAAAGGCTGTATGAGCTGTGATGGTGCCACTACACTCCAGCCTGGGTGACAGAGGGAGACACCTGTCTGAACAACAACAGCAAAAAATTATAGGTGTTTATTAAAGTATTTACAAAGGAAATTACATGTCTGAGACTGTCTTTTAAATTTTTCAGGAAAGGAAGCAAGAAGAAAGACAAGAAAAAGGAAGGGAAAGAGAAGGAAGGAGGGAGGAGGTAAAAAGAAATAAAGGAAGGAAATAGGTATAGGTGGAAGGGATAGATGAAGCAAGATTGATAGAATGTTCATTTTTGCTGAAACTGGGTAATTGGCACATTCTCTCCACTTTTGTGTACGTTTGAAATTTTTCATAATTAAATATATTTTTAATGTCTGCTTTGGTGCATTCTGGGGCATATGCTATTGATGTCAGTCAGCCTGCTTCTTGGGACTTACAGGCTGAGAATTTTTCATTCTATTTTAAATCAAACAAAATACAATAGTAACACTTAAAGAACACATGCAGCCATGATGTAGTATAGGCTTATGCTAGCATTGTTTTCCTGTCAAAATTCACTATTGCTGAAGGACTATTTATTTTCTACTTATTCACCATTTCTGTAACATAACATTTTCTACCTCTTGGAATTCTGTGCTTTATAAAATGCTATTTATAAATTAAAGACTGCACGAGTCCTCAAGCCTGGCCACTTAGAATACAAATGAAACAGAGTAGTTCTTGTACCTCCAGAATGCCCATGAAAGTACATTTCATTCTGAGGACATGCTCATGGACTTCTAGGTGAAAAGGCCTGGTGGAAATTCTAAGCTTTACTAGTTAAGGTTGGCAAAACTTGTCAACTCAAGGTCCTAGCCCTGGGCAGATATGAATTATGTGGCTATCTCCAACATCGTACCTATCTGGAGAATTTGACATTGTTCAATAACAAATTTTGGTTTTATCAAGGCATCTGCCCACATGAGCAAAAGCTAATAAACAGTAATTGGCAGGTAGGCACTCAAATGTAAAAACAAAACAAAACAGTGTTTGGGTGGGGCTGTGGCTTCTTTGTGCCCACATTAGATTTCTCTCAGAATTGACTCTACTGACCTCTTGGTAGGATTTTAATATGTAGAAAGCAAACATCAAATAACAATTTAACTTGAGATCTGAACTTGATTTTAAAAAATTAGCCAAATTTTTGTATATGAATTTGCTGTTAGGGTAAGTTCTTAGCAGAATTCTCAATGTTCTAGAGCTGCTGTTAAACGACGAGTAGACCAAAATATGGTTGATATTTTTCAAAATTGGAAGAAAATTATTAAAGATCTTTAACGATATTTCCAATGCTGTATCTTCAAACATCCATTTTCCTTTGGATAGAGTCCAAGCACAGGAAAACTGAGGTAAGTCACAGAGAGACCAACAATTGGTTCTTGAAACACTCCCAACAATTTACATTGAAATATGTTGCTTAAAACAGGTAGCTTTTATTTTTCAATGTACTCTTTACTAGAAATGTAAGATAAGTGCTGAAAGGTGTGTAAATCAATAAAGTTTTACAAAGTGATCACAACTGTGTATCCACCACCCAGGTCAGAAAACAAAACTGCCCAGCAGCACCCTCTGTACACTGACCAGTTACTACTCCCTCATCTCTACTCTAAGCCTTATTCTGTGCTCTATCAAATTCATTTTGCCACTTTTAAACCTTATATAAAGGGAATAATGCAATAGGATTTTTTATATCTACCTTCTTTAACTCAACATTGTAAAATTCATTTATGTTGCTGCAATTGCTTTTATTTTCATTGCTAAATAGTATTTCATTGTATGGCTGTCCCATTATCCAGTCTCCTGTTGATGGACATTTGGGTTGTTTCCAGTTTGGGGAATTATGAATAGAGCTGTTACAAAATTCTTTTTTTTTTTTTTAACTTTAATTTATTTATTTTAGTTTTATTTATTTATTTATTTTTTGAGATGGAGTCTCGCTCTGTCACCCAGGCTGGAGTGCAGTGACACGATCTCAGCTCACTGCAAGCTCCACCTCCTGGGTTCGTGCCATTCTCCTGCCTCAGCCTCCTGAGTAGCTGGGACTACAGGCGCCCGCCACCACGCCTGCCTAATTTTTTGTATTTTTAGTACAGACAGGGTTTCACTATGTTAGCCAGGATGGTCTCGATCTCCTGACCTCGTGATCTGCCCGCCTTGGCCTCCCAAAGTGCTGAGATTCCAGGCGTGAGCCACCGTGCCCGGCTGCTTAACTTTAATTTAATTCTAATTTCTTTTTTAGAGACAGGATCTCACTCTACTGCCCAGGCCTGAGTGCAGTGGTGTCATCATAGCTCACTGTGGCCTTAAACTCCCAGGCTCAGGCATTCTCCCGCACCACCTCCCAAGTAGCATGAGATTACAGGCACGGGCCACTGCTTCCAGCTTTTCTTATGACATTCTTGTGCTATCTTTTGGTGCACATATGAATGCATTTGCATATATGTAGATGGCCCTTGTTTTAATAAAACCCAAGATTTATAGTGCAGGGACCATATTTTCTTTATCTCTGTGGTCCCAGGACCTATCAGTGACTGGTACTTAGTAGATACTCAGTAAATCTTTGCTAAATGAATGAACGAATGGATGATTTCTGAGGGCAATTGTTTTTCCTATAGAACTTAATGCCGCACCACTCACATTAGTATATTTTGGAGTGTCATTGAAATCTTTCTGTTTGTACACATGTCAGTTTTCCTTTCCAGAAGGTTTTATCATAGAGGTTTTCTGTATTATGTATCTGCATGTTGTAACTGAAAAGATTGATACTCTGCAGGCCTCTCAAACAACAGCATGCATATTAAGACTGCCCTCTGCCTACTGCTGTTTGCAGCTTGCCTTTTTGCTTTTGGAACTGCCTGACACTTTTGCTCAAAGAGTCATTTCTCACTGATGGTGCATTCCGCAGTTATCTGCTATTCTTTTTCCAGTATACCATAACTAGGCTTTCTTGAGTTATCTCTGGTTATAATACTAGCTGTCACAAGTTGGTTACATAAACTTTAAAAAATGAACTTTAAACTAAAGTTTTTGACTTTTATCTTTTTGCAATGTAGGCGTGGGACAAAAAAGAGCACTTTTTGAGGCTACATTTACATGAGATGGGAAATGCTATGGCATATGCTGCAGGTGCTGATATATAGTCAAAAAATGGCCAACAATATTAGTATCTTACCTTATTTTACTCTCTCTAGTTCAGAAAATGTTAATTTTTCATTGTGGGTGGCATTCATTAATATAATGAGAAGATGGTGGAATCTGACAACAACAACAAAAAATCAAAAGTTCTTCATGAAGCTATGAACACAAGAGCTGGGCACAATGACTCATTCCTGTAATCCCAAGACTTAGGGAGGCCGACACATGTGGATCATTTCAGGCCAGAAGTTTGAGATCAGCCTGGGCAATATAACAAGACCTTGTCTCTCCAACATTTTTCAAAAATTAGCTGGATATAGTCCTAGCTGTTCAGGAGGCTGAGGTGGAAGGATTGCTTGAGCCCAGGAGGTTGAGGCTGCAGTGAGCCAAGATCACACCACTGACTCCAGCCTGAGCTACATAGCAAGACCCCATCTCAAAAAAAAACCCCAAACCACTGGCTGGGCGTGGTGGCCCACACCTGTAATCCCAGAACTTTGGGAGGCCGAGGTGGGCAGATCATGAGGTCAGGAGTTCGAGACCAGCCTGACCAACATGGTAAAACCCCATCTCTACTAAAAATACAAAAATTAGCTGGGCATGGCGGTGCATACCTGTAATCCCAGCTACTCAGGAGTCTGAGGCAGGAGGATCACCTGAACCCAGGAGGTGGAGGTTGCAGTGACCCAAGATCGTGTCATTGCACTTCAGCCTGGGTGACAGAGTGAAACTCCATCTCAAAAAAAACAAAAACAAAAACAAAAACAAAAACCAAAAAACCTCAAAACCAACTAAACAAAAAAACATTGACCAAATGCTTAGCCAAGTAAACTTCAGGAGTGTTTCAGGACTCAGGATTATGTGACTTCTCACATTAACCATCATCTAGAGCAGGAGACCCAACAGAGTTGGTAGCTCAAAATAATTTGCTCTAAAAACTTTAAAAATAATATATGATTTACTGCACAGTTTGGTTGGAAAAAAATATCTTCATGAGGAGACTACTGGTTTAGTGATATCAACCCAAAGGCTTTCAGAGGGGAAACATCTAAAACAGACTGTCACTTCTAATGGTGTGTCCAATTAACTTAGAAATATCCTTGACATTTTTCCTCTCGGAAGAAAGACTTTGGGTGACAGTTTTTTTATGTTGCTGTTGTTTGGGGTCGTGGAATTTTTTTCTTCTATGTTTTCAAGCCTTTAAGCGAAAAGAAATGGCCTTGAACCTAAGCACTGGAGCTTTATACCTCCTTACATACGTGTAGCGACTTTCTGGGTCATTGCTCTTGTAGGTTCCTTTTTTTTTTTCTTCCCGAAGTCATTTTGATATCTCGTCATTTAAAAACGACTGTTCTCAAAGGCTTCTTCCAGTTGTCTTTTAGATGACTGATTACAATCAGAAGAAGAAAAAAGTAAAATAAACTTTAAAGGGGAAAAATCCAAACCATTTAAATCAGTGCCATAAAACTATTTTAGAAAACTAGCTTTCTATATTTTAATGCTTTCCATGTCTGAGGCATTTCTCCAGACTTTGGTGCTATAATTGTAACACCATCTTGACACTTCTACTTTTAAGCCACAAAGTTTTGTCTTTTCCTTTTTCAAAGAAAAAAAAAATGTTGGAGCCAAGTGACCACTATGTGTACTCATGACTCAGGTAATGGAGGCGCAGAGAAAGGTACACACTGAACAAGCAGATCTATGTCCTGTGTTTGTTGATGGCACGTGGAGTGGGGAAGGTGGCCAGGGCACTGAAGAAAGAAGGAGAATGGCTGAAGTTTAGACCTGTTCTGACAAGGCACTGGGGACACTGTCTGTAGGGAAGCCAGCAGGGAAGATTCCTTTGTGGAATTTAGAAAAATGGGCCCCCGCAGGCATAGGAATTGACCCTTTAGACCTGTTAGAAAAAAAGCTATTTTTCCCCCCCAGTTGATGCAAGAGGATCTCAGTCTAGATGTCTGCCCTTGCTCTATCCCTGAATCTGGTGCTCTGTGCAGGACACAACCCATAAGATCACAGGCTGCAACCATGCCTGCAGCCTTGTAATTGACCAGTCCTTTGGCTGTCCCACCCCAAAAGGGGCATTTGTCTAGTTCGTGTCTGAACCATCCAGAAATGACCTTCCCTAGTCAGCCTCATGTGACAGGAATTTTGAGGCAAAAGCAGCTTTGTTTTTTTTTTCTTTTGAGACGGATTTTCACTCTTGCTGCCCAGGCTGGAGTGCAATGGCGTGATCTCAGCTCACTGCAACCCCCGCTTCCTGGGTTCAAGTGATTCTCCTGCCTCAGCCTCCTAAATCACTGGGATTACAGGTGTGTACCATGACACCTGGCTAATTTTTTTTTTTTTTTTTTGTATTTTTAGTAGAGATGGGGTTTCACCCATTGGCCAGGCTGGTCTTGAACTCCTGACCTCAAGTGATCCATCCGCCTAGGCTTCCCAAAGTGCTGGGATTATAGGCATGAGCCACCGCACCTGTCGTGTAAACAGTTTTCTGTGCACATAGTTTGGGACTGTTGAAGAAGGAGACAGGGAGAGATGAAGATAAACAGGCTCATCTTAAGACCTTTTAAAAAAAAAAAAGCAGTCAAAAAAAAAGCTGCAGTAGGCAGAGCTGGGAAAACTATAACAGATAGAAAAAAGGAAAATCATATTTACTAAATGCTTCTCACGTGCCAGGTATAGTTAAATGCTTTCTTTATTTATTTAATTTTTGAGATGGAGTTTCAGTCTTGTTGCCCAAGCTGGAGTGCAATGGCACAATCTCGGCTCGCTGCAACCTTTGCCTCCTGAGTTCAAGAGATTCTCCTGCCTCAGCCTCCCAAGTAGCTGGGATTACAGGCATGCGCCACCAGTCCTGGCTATTTTTTTGTATTTTTAGTAGAAACAGGGCTTCACCATGTTGGCAAGACTAGTCTCGAACTCCTGACCTCAGGTGATCAGCCCACCTCGGCCTTCCAAAGTGCTGGGATTACAGGTGTAAGCCATCGTGCCCAGCCAGATGTTCTATTTTTTATAAACATTACCTCTTAATCATCAAGAAACCCAAAACATTAGATAGTGTCTTTATTCTTCCAATGGGTAAAGAATCTAAATCTAAAAGAGAATATGCAAATTGCTTAAGATCACTGGGCTAGTATGTGGTAGAGTCAGCCCCCAGATATTATAACTCTTAATGACTAGCTTTTCCAGTTCTCACACACTGACACTTCCTCTCCCCAGATCTGACACAGGTGACCTGGGTCTGGATGGTGTGGCAGAGACTACTGGCTACCTTCCAATATCCATTGTCTGCTTCTTTTTAAAAGCAGAACTCTGATTTTAGCTGAACACATGGCCACTTAGCTAACACACTACATGTGGCAGTCTCCTTTGCAAACAGGCCACATGACTTATTCTGGCCAATGACATGTAAACCGAAGTGTGATGTAGAACTTCCCGGAAGTTCCTTAAAGGGAGGACATGCCTCTCCTTTGTCTCTTGTCTTTACTGCTGCCTAAAACATGGATATAATCTTGAGCCATGATGTTATCTTAGCAATAGAAGTTAAATATGGCAGAATAAAAGATGGAAGGAGGTTGGGTCCCTGACAAACTATCCACTTACAAACTTCTTTTCTCTCTCTCTCTCTCTTTTTTTTTTTGAGACGGAGTCTCGCACTCTCGCCCAGGCTGGAGTGCAGTGGCGCCATCTCGGCTCTGCAAGCTGCGCCTCACGGGTTCACGCCACCCGAGTAGTTCAGCCTCCCGAGTAGTTGGGACTACAGCGCCCGCCACCATGTCCCGCTAATGTTTTGTATTCTTAGTAGAGACGGGGTTTCACCATGTTAGCCAGGACGGTCTTGATCTTGTGATCCTGACCTAGTGATCCGCCCACCTCCGCCTCCCAAAGTGCTAGGATTGCAGGCGTGAGCCACCTCGCCCAGCCTTCTCTTTCTTTTTTAAATATTTATTTTATTTTTAATTGACAAAAAATAATTGCAGATATTTGTGGGCTCATGTGGAATAATCAAATCAGGTTAATCATCATATCTATCATCTCAGATGTTTATCATTTCTTTGTGATGAGGACAGTTAAAATCCTCCCTTTTAGCTATTGTAAAATGTACATTATTGACCGTGTAGGTTGTTCATTGCACAAGGGCATTTGCCCTGAGAAAGAAGCACTTGTCTTCTAATATGCACAAAGAGCTGTCTGATGACCAAGCAATTGCTTGCAGTTCTATGTCTGCCCAGGCACTGCGTAGAATAGTTGTATACTTGTTTGTGACAATAAGACTTTTACCTCTACTGATCTTAGTTTTCTCACTCGTAAGTTCCCAGGACCTATGTTTTCTTACCTAAGCTAAGGACCCTGGAATAGACAGGTTTAGGTTCTCCACAAGGTCTAAGAAATTCTGTCCTATTTTCTCTTGACACAGACTCTGTGACCACTCAATCTAAAACAGTCACCCCTCCAGAGCCATCCTTTATTACATCATTTTATTATCTTCATATATCAGGCCATTATCTGGATATATTCTGTTCATTTATTGTTTACTTGTTTATTGTTTGTCTCCCTCCATCCCACACCATTCTAGAATATGAGACACATGAGAGTATTTGCCTTATTTGCCTTGAACATTGCTCTCTCCCCCATTACCCAGAGGTCCTGGTACACAGTTTTCAGTAAATGTTTGTTGACAAATTAATGGATAGTTTTGATAGCACTAAGAAATATTTTTTTTAAATTTCACACATACTAAGTACTAGTATTAGTAGTAATTTAGAGTAATTTGTAAATCTTATATTACTCTCATCAAGAGCTTTGCTTTCCTTTATGCCACATGTCACATTTACTATGGAGACTTTTAAAATTTACAAGGCAAGAAGAAGATAAGAGAGAAAGACCGAAGTGCCTGTGTTTAAATGAAGAACCTAGTGGAGGTTTCTTAGCTATTATGCTACGCCAGAGTTAAAACAGCAGTTGTGTTATTTTGCCCATTCAGAAACATCGTTTTAATACACATCTGGAAGGCCATCAGTTCAGGCTTTTTGCCACAGTAGACGAAACCTATCACAGAATAACCAAGAGATCACTGCTTTGCTCTGAATGTAGAATGGAAACACACAGGTGATGGGTGAACCATTCTTTGTTTCATGTGTGGAATCCTCCAGAGACATTCCTCATTTTGAGAAAGGTCAGGTTTTTCCCACTCCCTGTAACCTTTCTCAAGTAGTCAGGCCAATCAGAAACTCCTCTTCCATCCCAGCTGCTGCGTCTGTTTCACTAGTCTCACACTCCAGGATCCATGCTGGCTTGCTCCTTGTGGAGCAGTCAGGGAATGTATTTGTGTTTTTCCTGAATGCTAGGCCTTAGAGGCTAGGGCCATCCCTTTTTAAAAGACAGCTTTCTTTTGATTTCATATAGGTACCCTGTTCAGGCTTAAGAAAAACAAAAAAATAAAGAGGAAGAGGTAGAAAGGAAAAAGGAAAACCAATGAGGGGAACGTTTGGTCATGACTGCTGCTGCTGCTGTGAAATATTAAAATGCCAATGACATTATCCTGCTCATAAACAGAATAGAGATGCGCAAGCAGCATTTGCAGGGTGTGATAAATGTCCTTAAAAGTAAGAAGGTGTAAAAATGAAATGAGATAGAAGGCAGAGCAAAAGGGAAAAGCATAAGATGAAAATAAACAGCAGAAAAGAAGCCCTTCTGATCACTCACATAACTTGTTAAATAACATTTTAAAAAACAGAAATGCTCGAATACAACTTCATGTCTTCAGTGTCTTGAAACTTCAGTGCAAAAAAGTGCAGGCCAGGCGCGGCGACTCATGCCAGTAATCCCAGCAGTTTGGGAGGCCGAGGCGGGGGATCACGAGGTCAGGAGTTTGAGACCAGCCTAGCCGACATAGTGAAATCCTGCCTCTACTAAAAATACAAAAATTAGCTGGGTGTGGTGGCATGTGCCTGTAATCCCAGCTACTGGGCAGGCTGAGGCAGGAGAATTGCTTGAACCCGGGAGGCAGAGGTTGCAGCGAGCTGAGATCGCACCACTGCACTCCAGCCCAGGCGACAGTGTGAGACTCCGTCAAGAAAAAAAAAAAAAGTGCAGATATACTGAATATGTAATACGAGGGATGTTTCCTCTAAATAAAAATGCTACAGGTTCATATTATATTAATGAAGTGAATTTTTGAAAAATAATGTTTTGGCCATTTGATCATTTTATAAGATGTAATAGGAAACAAAATACATTTCTAGGTTAGAAAAGCAACTTTTTAATAAGATTAACAAAGAACACATGTAATAAGTCCATAGGTGAAATACTTAAAAATACATTGATTTGCCAGGCATGGTGGCTCATGCCTATAATCCCAGCACTTTGGGAGACGGGGGAGGGGGGGAGGTGGATCATCAGAGGTCAGGAGTTCGAGACCAGCCTGGACAATATGGTAAAACCCTGTCTCCACTAAAAATGCAAAAATTAGCTGGGAGTGGTGGCAGGTGCCTCTAATCCCAGCTACTCAGGAGGCTGAGGTAGGAGAATTGCTTGAACTCAGGAGACAGAGGTTGCAGTAAGCCGAGATTGGCGCCACTGCACTCCAGCCTGGGCGACACAGCGAGACTCCATCTCAAAATAAATAAATAAATAAATAAGTAAATAAATAAATAAATAAATACAGTGATTGGGTTTAAGACATGCTATTCCAAAATATGGCGCCTTGGCATATTAAATATATTTAAGATAGGCCAGGTGCGGTGGCTCACGCCTGTAATCCCAGCACTTTGGGAGGCCGAGATGAGCGGATCACGAGGTCAGGAGATCAAGACCATCCCGGCTAACACGGTGAAACCCCGTCTCTACTAAAAAAAATACAAAAAACTAGTCAGGCATGGTGGCGGCGCCTGTAGTCCCAGCTACTCGGGAGGCTGAGGCAGGAGAATGGCGTGAACCTGGGAGGCAGAGCTTGCAGTGAGCCCAGATCATGCCACTGCGCTCCAGCCTGGGTGACAGAGCGAGACTCTGTCTCAAAAAAAAAAAAAATATATATATATATATAAGATAAAGGAATTTGGAAACAGCAGAAGCAGGCAGGTTACTCTCACCTTCCCTGAGCCCCTCCCCCTCCCTGAAGGAGCTCATAAAACCTAAGAAGGTCACTTTTTGACCTTCTATGGCCTTTCTGCCCTGAAGCAGGTCATAAGAACCTCATGTGAGAAGTGCCCTCCTGATAGCTGGAGGGAAGGAACATCTTTATCTTTGAAGACACAGGGACACAGATGAGAGAATCTCAACAAATAGACCTTACTAAGATCCCCCAGTTTATTACTATTAGATCATTTTTTTGTCCTCTAATGATATTTCTCCACAATTGTCTACTCTCCATCAAACCTAAGCATAAAAATACACAAGTTTCTTTATTATGTCTTCATTTCCTTATGAATGAAGCCCCCCATGTCACGTATAACATATTAAATACATTTGTGTGTTTTTCTCTTGTTAATGTCTTTTGTTATAGGGACCTCAGCCAGGAACCTAGTGATGGACGAGGAAGAGATATCTCTTTTACCCTGTAACATTGATGGATACGTATATATCAGAAACAGTAATGTCTTCAAATGAAGACATTGAGCAAATTCATGAATTAGAGCTTCATTAATAGTTACATCTTAGGATAGCTATTTGTTTACTTAAATAATATCCCTGACCTTGATAACATGTGAGTGTATAAAGATATTATTTGAGCTTTGATTTTGGCTTTAAAAGACTTTTATACATTCCTTGAAAATGATACCGCTCACTAATGCTTATTAATGATAGAATTAAAAGATAAAAACAATTCAAAAATGACTAGGAGTTAATTAAAGTCTGTGACAATGTGGTAAGGTAAAAATAAGATCAGACTTTGAAATCAGGTAGACCTAGGTTATATTTTGACTCTACCACCTTTTTTCTAAAGTGTTTAATAATATACTTAAATTCTGAGCTTTGGCTTCACCACCTTTAAAATGGGGGCGATTAATACCGCCTCACACAATTGTCAAAATTAGCACAATGTATTTGAAAACATCTTGGTCTCTGCTGAGTACACCAGAACTCAAGAACTGATATGATAATGTTCCCAGCTTACCTGCTTAGGAAACAAGCTTGTGCTGAATTTCTGCATGCAAAATACTCAAATTTAAAATAGTAACCACCTTTGGATTTTCTGAAATAAACCTAAAATGAAAGGCATCCATGAGGGAAAAATTAAGACTCAATTTACCATGGGATGCATACTTATAAAGAAGGTTATAAGTGTTTATTTTTACTTATGAATTTATTTATTTTTGCATTTTTTGTAGAGCTGGGGTCTTGCTTTGTTACCCATCCTGGTCTTAAACGCCTGGACTCAAGTGATCCTCCCTCCTCAGCCTCCCAAATTGCTGGGATTACAGGCGTAGCCACTGTACCCAGCCTTAGTCTTTAGAAGTCAGCAAAAGCCAAATACTGAACTCAAATGTTTCTTTTGAGGCTTGAAAATTTTTAGAAAATATACAAGTCATGGTATCATGATATCATGATAACTATCATGATTGCTATGTAGGCATCAATTTTCTAGGTTTATAAAAATAGGCTAGGTTCAGCAGGGCTCAGACTGAGCTGGTAAGATTGGCTTCTGACTCACCACGCTCTTGTCTCTAAAATGACTGCTATTTCATGAATTTAAACAAGTGCCACAAGTGCTCATTTCCATGTGTGACATTTTTGATAAACTTCCAGGTTTTAAACTGGTTAAGAGAGCCAGATTACAAGCCAAATTTGCTTAGTGTGAACAGTGAACTAGCTCCAATATAGCCCCTCTCAGACTTTCAGTGAAATTCCTCGAATATTAGCCAATTACTTTAGTGTGAACACAACTAGATAATCACTTTTCAACATATATAAAAAGTGTAATGGATAGAAAAGGGAGTTATTTGTAACAGAAAGATCTTTGGAGGTACCCAGGAGTGAATGGAGCCTTCTAGAAGCTCCAAGTAACAAAACAATTATGGTGTACCACCTCATATGTAATTCAAAATAAAGACTATTCCAAATCATATAAAAAGAATAAGGAACTCTAACAAAATTCTGATTTTTCACATGATGATGACTATAGAGGTCTTTTTAAAGAAATGGCAAATGTTAAATTTAAGACATTTTTTCCCTCTGTTTCCCTCGCTTTACTGAATGATGCACCAAGTTGTCAACTGCCAACTCCCCAAGAAGCCACTAGAATAATCTGTTGATCAAGTGTGGCTGAGTTTGTTAAACTTCCTGCAATGAGGGAGAACATCACCTTGACAGAGTTCTAGGAATATACCAGAAAGGGAAGACAGAAGCAGAAATACATAGGGTATAGGGTGATTTTTTCTTTTTTCTTTTTTTTTTGAGACAGAGTCTCGCTCTGTCACCCAGGCTGGAGTGCAGTGATGCGATCTAGGCTCACTGCAACCTCCAACTCCCAGGTTCAAGCTATTCTCTCCTGCCTCAGCCTCCCAAGTAGCTGGGATTACAGGCGTGCACCACTATGCCGGGCTAATTTTTGTATTTTTAGTAGAGACGGGGTTTCACCATGTTGGCCAGGCTGGTCTTGAACTCCTGACCTCAGTTCATCTGCCCTCCTCAGCCACCCAAAGTGCTAGGATTACAGACATGAGCCACTGCACCCAGCAGGTGGGGGTTCTTTTAAAGTGGGGATCAGGTCAAGATTGGGAACAGTTTATAATAGTTTAGAATTGATGGATACAGCAATGAGAGGGTCCTAAAGCAAGTCTTTTTTTTT
>NC_045436.1:60631280-60699227 GCF_002776525.5 Piliocolobus tephrosceles
CTGCCTCAGCCTCCAGAGTAGCTGGGACTACAGGCGCCCGCCACCCCGCCCGGCTAGTTTTTTGTATTTTTAGTAGAGACAGGGTTTCACCGTGTTAGCCAGGATGGTCTCAATCTCCTGACCTCGTGTTCCGCCCGTCTCGGCCTCCCAAAGTGCTGGGATTACAGGCTTGAGCCACCGCGCCCGGCCAAAGCAAGTCTTGATAAGTGCATGGTTGTTTGATAAGAGAACTATTTGCCCAGGTAAGTGAACTTATTGTCCTGAGAAGAGGGCCATTTGCCCACATGAGCAACTCTATGTTCAAATAAATTGGTTTTCAGGAATTTCCTGACACAAATAGTGAAATTATTTATTGCTCTACAAGTTTATCTTCCTGGGCAAGAATTTACTAGAGCAAACAGTAAGTCATGTTGCTACAGGTGGTCTCAGTTCTCTGACCTGATAGTAAGCTATGTATATGCAAATGGAATAAATTCTCATTGTCTAATATGGACTCAAACACTAGCAAAACCTCAACATTAAATTAGATATTGAATTAGGAAAAAAAGAGAGGGAGGTATTGGGCCAGTCAACAAAGGAATGTGCAAAATAATTTTGAGAAGACTTGAATAGTTGCCTGCCTTCTCCAGAACAGTGGGATTAAGGGACTTCAAAGTTCAACTTCTGCCCCAAACTGTCCAGATATACCTAAACTCACAGAAGCAGAGTTCTCTTCCAGGGAGAGAAGGTTCAACTGCAGCTTTTGTAGACCTGATGAACCTATTTGACTGCTCCAAGATGCTTAGAGCTAATGGTGTGTTCCTTGAGGGCTGAATCTGCTTGTTCAATTTTGTATCCCTAGCACAGGACACAGAGACATTAAGTCTTCAGTTCATGCAACTGGAAATGAATGAGACTATATTAAAGGTAATAGATTGGCTATGAATGGGGAGGTAGGTAGATCATATATAGGTATAAATTTGCCTGGTTGATAAAAAGCCCACGTTTAAGAAGCTGAGCATTAACCACATGGATAATTTTGAACTAAGAAAAGACCATGAAGGTGCTTAAAGGACACAGAAACAGATGAGGTAAAGGAAAGAGCAGAGAAGAAGAGGAGGCACCTGATAATTTAAAAATCTTGTATTTACATAGCACTTTTTAATGTACAAAGTATTTTTATTTATGTTATTTTATTGATCTTCACAACATTCTTGTAAGGAAAGCAGAACGAGGATCATTATCACCATTTTATGGACAAGAAAGTTGCAGCTCAGAGATGGTTGTGTCTTGCCCAAGGTCACAACACTAAAATTGCAGATGGGCTCTTGGGCCTAGATCTTCTAAAGCATTTTGCAACTGTTAAGATTTGGAAGCAGAACTAAAACTGTGAAAAGAGTGAGAGAAGTGTTTCTCTTTACCCCTCCAACCATAAGGACCAAGGTTTGCCGAGTTGTAAGTTCTGTAAATAGACAAGAGTGTGCTGTGAACTGTAATTGAATGGGAACTGCCAGTGGAGTTGTCAGACCCTGTACACTGTGCCTGGGTGCCCTGAACATAGCCTCTGAACCACCAGAAGTCTACACTGCCATCATTTAAGCACAGATGACTGTTTTTATGCCAAAGTCCTGCGTGGCCACGTGTTTCCACAGGCAGCAAAATTTTAGTATCCCTGTCTGGCTGGGCTTAAGTTTTTGGCAAGAATTCCCTCTTCCCTTGTGAACATCTTGGAAAGCTTTTAACTGAGCACAAAGATGTTTATTTTGAGAAGCAAAAGGGACTAACTAAATACGTCCAAAACCAATCTCTACCTCTCCCACCAGATGATCCTTACTTTTATCGTGTAAGATATTTTGCTACCTTCACCATCTAATAGGCAGAGTACACAGGTGATACCATTGGGACTTCTCTGAAGAAAATGGTGACTTCTAGCCCTGGAGAGGTATTAAGAATCTAGGGTGAAGAAGCACTGAGGGAAGTAGAAAGGGACAGCAGTGGTGGTTGTAGGAGAGAAAGAGTGGTAGTATTATGAAACTGAACAACCAAACGTTATGCGGGTGCCCCCCAATTGCCCGATTATTTCTCAAGTACCTTTTTGGAATGGTTTTTACTCTGGTTTTAGAAGGAATCATGTCCACACATACAATATAATTTGGCAGGCCTTAATAATAGTGTCAAATATCACATGGTCAATAACTTTTGGGGCATGTTGATATAAAATAGTGTCATTTTAGAATTATAATATACCTTAGGGTAACTGGTTCAAGTTCCTCATTTGAGAGATGAGGAAACTAAGAATCAGAAAGTTAATTGACTTTCTTGAGGTTATACATACTTCAGTGGTAAACCTAGGGTTGTAAGGCAAAAGTCTCGATTTTTGTGGTTATTGCATGGTATTGTGAAATAGCTTTTCTGAAAGCTAACATTTCTTGTTTTTATTTTTAATTTTTTTTCTTTCCACACTGAATTTCTCACTCTTTTAAAACACTATCAAACTTCCCTTCCAGTGTGTAAAGAGACCTAACAAAGAAAAGGCTCTCTTAACTGAAGTTAGCACAGGGAAAAGCACCTCTTCTAAAAGTTTGGCTCAGGGACACAGAGCCTTGAAGTATTTAATAGAATTATGGTAGTTGGGGGACAGGGGGTGTGACTTAAAACGGGGAGAAAAGGCCGGGCATGGTGGCTCATACCTATAATCCCAGCACTTTGGGAGGTGGAGGCGGGTGGATCACTTGGGCCCAGGAGCTCAAGATGAGCCTGGGCAACATAGCGAAACCCCATCTCTACCAAAAATTACAAAAAATTAGCTCAGCATGGTGGTTCATGCTTGTAGTCTCAGCTACTCTGGAGGCTGAAGTGGGAGGATCGCTTGAGCTTCGGAGGTTGAGGCTGCAGCGAGCTGTGATGTTGCCTCTGCACTCCAGACTGGGTGACAGAATGAGACCCTATCTCAAAAAAAAGTGTGAGTGTGTGTGTGTGTGCGTGTGTCTGTGTTGGAGATGGGGAATGAATATCTCATAAGTGAGAAGACAGATCCCTGAGGGTCTGGGGACAGATGAAAGCACACTGGTTTAGATCAAGATGAAGTCTGAATTTCTTCATAGTGAAAATTGCAAAAAATTCATGACAAGGTCCTTGAAGTTACTGTTTGTCTCAGCTAAACATAGAGCCCTTTATGAGGTATTAGTTGTTATTAGAGAGAATAACATCACTAACCCCAACAGATAGTGTAAACTCATAAATCAGTCTTGTCTGGAGAGATAGAAGATCAGTTTGACTTGGATCATTGCTACCTTTATTCTTCTAGAACAAACTAAGGTGTAGAGGCCAAGTGGGATAGGATGCCTCTGGGATCCCTCAGCACTTGTTAGTTCTTACACTCTTAATATTCAGTTTTCCCATTGCTTGACTTTGTCCTTTATGTTTGTACCAAACACCATAGTGCCTTTGTTACCAAGTTCCATGATTTAAAAGTAGATATCCTGGTTTTGTGCCAATACTAGGCAATCTTGGTTGCATTTTTCTAAGTACATTTTATTTTTCTTTTTAAGGCCCAAAAGATACTAAATTTCCCCCCATAATTATACTATACAATTTATCTCCTTTTTCTTAAAAGAAAATAGCCATTGGATATTATGTTTCTCCTTTGCAATGCTTTGAATGTGTCCTCCAGATTTTATGTGTTGGACATTAAATTCCCAAATTCTTATGTTGATTAGAGATAGGGCTGCCTTTGGGAGGTAATTAGAATTAGATGAAGCTGGCCAGATGCAGTGGCTCATGACTGTAATCCCAGCACTTTGGGAGGTCAAGGTGGGTGGATCACCTGAGGTCAGGAGTTTGAGACCTGCCTGACCAACATGGAGATATCCTGTCTCTACTAAAAATACAAAATTAGCCAGGAGTGGTGGCACATTCCCAGCTACTCAGGAGGCTGAAGCAGGAGAAATACTTGACCCTGGGAGGCAGAGGTTGCAGTAAAATGAGATCACGCCACGGCACTCCAGCCTCAGCAACAACAGCGAAACTCTGTCTCAAAAAAAAAAAAAAAAAAAAAAAAAAGAATTAGATGAAGTCACTGGGGTGGGGCCTCCATGGCGGGACTTGTGGCTTTATAAGGAGAAGAGTGACCTGAGCTGGCATGCTCCTGCCTTCTTATCATGTGATGCTCTCCACCATACCATGATACAGCAAGAAGGCCCTCACCAGATGCCAGCACCATGTTCTGGGACTTTGCAGCCTCCAGAACCATAAGTTAAATAAACTTCTTCTCTTTATATATAAATTACCAATTTGTGGTATTCTGTCATACCAAAAGAAAATGGACCAAGACACTCTGCTCCTAAGAGGATACCAGTTTGAGGGTCCTTGTTAATAGTGCTGCTGTTTGCAAATTATTATTTTGCTTTTTAGCAGACTTGTTTACTTCCTGAGATTTGTTCTCTGAAGCTGACTCCTGAGTTCAGCTCAGATACAGAGAAATTCTGATAAGCCAAGAATCAAACCAAGAGACAGAAGAAAACGGTTGCCTATCGTTTAGATCTAAAAGACAGACAAGTTGCAGATCATTTAAAAGGGAAAGGAGTAGCAGCAGCAAAACAAACTGCCACACTGATTATGATGGAAAGTTACCAAAGTAATTAGGGTACTGATCTTTTGTTCTCCCAAGCAGCATTCTCAAAATCTTGAGGACTATTTTGTTCTTCACTTAGCTAAATGCAGAAATGTTTCTTGTTTGGCTGTAATAATGTTTCAGTTTTCTGGGTAGGAGATGTTTTTCCTGATTTCTAATAAGTATCAAATTGTTGTAATTACATTATTCACAGTTTATGCTTCTCAGAACTAGTTAGGGCTTCTTCCTTCCTCTGACACTGAAACTTAAATTTCAAAAATTGTTCTTTGGATATCCAAGGAAAATAATTTGAATGATGATGCTACAGTGATTTGGACTTTTAGGTTCCTTTTTCTCTTTGGATTACAAGGTTGACACTTAAAAAAATCTATGGGCCAGACCTGGTGGCTCACTCCTGTAATACCAGCACTTTGGGAGGCCGAGGTGGGCAGATCACCTGAGGTCAGGAGTTTGAGACCAGCCTGGCCAACATGGCAAAACCACGTCTCTACTAAAAATACAAAAATTAACCGGGCCTGGTGGTGTGTACCTGTAATCCCAGCTACTCGGGAGGCTGAGACAGTAGAATCGCTTGAACCCAGGAGGCGGAGGTTGCAGTGAGCTGAGATCACACCACCGCACTCCAGTCCGGGCAATAGAGTGAGACTCCATCTGAAAAAAAAAACCCCACAAAACTATGACTATTGTGGGCCTTCACAACTCTGAGACAGCTCAGAGTAAGTTGACAAGCTTTTGTTGGCCAAAGAATAGGAGTTCCCTAGTACACCTGATTCTGTGAAGCTGTTCAGTAAGTTGGGAATTTTATCTGGAGCACAAAGTAACCAAACCTGTTTTTTAAGTTAAGAAAGTGTGGTTTTTGGCCGGGCGCGGTGGCTCAAGCCTGTAATCCCAGCACTTTGGGAGGCCGAGACGGGCGGATCACAAGGTCAGGAGATTGAGACCATCCTGGCTAACACGGTGAAACCCTGTCTCTACTAAAAATACAAAAAACTAGCCGGGCGAGGTGGCGGGCGCCTGTAGTCCCAGCTACTCCGGAGACTGAGGCAGGAGAATGGCGTAAACCCAGGAGGCGGAGCAAGACTCCGCCTCAAAAAAAAAAAAAAAAAAAAAAAAGTGTGGTTTTTAAAAAAATAAATTCACAAAATCTTAGACCCACTTCTATGATTTGAATGTTTGTGTCCTCTCCGAAATTTATGTTGAAACTTACTTCCCAATGTAACAGTAGTATTAAGAGGTGGGGCTTTTCGGAGATGATTAGGCCATGAGGACTTCACTTTCTTCTTTTTTTTTTTTTTGAGAGATGACTCTCGCTCTGTCATCCAGGCTGGAGTGCTGTGGCCAGATCTCAGCTCACTGAAAGCTCCACCTCCCGGGTTCATGCCATTCTCCTGCCTCAGCCTCCTGGGTAGCTGGGACTACTGGCGCCGCCACCTCGCCCGGCTAGTTTTTTGTATTTTTTAGTAGAGACGGGGTTTCACCGTGTTAGCCAGGATGGTCTCAATCTCCTGACCTCGTGATCCGCCCGTCTCGGCCTCCCAAAGTGCTGGGATTACAGGCTTGAGCCACCACGCCCGGCCAGAGGACTTCATTTTCATGGATGAGATTAAGGCCTTTATAGTGCTTGAGGGAATGGGTTGGTCCCTTTTTCCCTTTCCATTTCTTCTGCTATGTGAGGACACAGCATTCATCCCCTCCAAAGTGCTCCACAACAAGGCACTATCTTAGAAGAGATTGGGCCCTCATCAAACATCCAACCTGCCAGTGCCTTGACCTTAGATTTCCAGCCTCCAGAACTGTGAGAAATAAATTTCCATTCTTTATAAATTACCCAATCTCAGGTATTTTATTATAGCAGCTGGAAGAGACCAATACATACACCTCCTTCAAAAGCTGTAGACTAATTCCTCTGCCTTTGAATGAATCTGGGCTGGACTTAGTGAACTGCTTCTAATGAATAGAACGTGGTAGAAGTAATGCCATGTTATAGCCAATGCTAGGTTATAAAAAGAATTGTTTCTGCCTGGCTGTCACTCTATTAGATCACTTGCTCCAGGGAAAGTCAGTTGCTAGGTCATGAGAGCACTCAAGTAGCCCTGAAAGAGTCTATGTGGAGAAAATCTGAGCCCTGCCCCCAAATCCAAGTCACGTGTGTTAGTCATCTTGAAAAGGAATCAAACCTTCAGATGACTGCAGCCTCAGCCAATAGCTTGATTCTAGTCCAATGAGAGACCCCAGGCACCCACTTAAGCTGCTCCAGAACTCCTGACTCATGAAACTGTCAGAGATAATAAATGTTTATTGTTGTTTTAGGCCACTAAGTTTTGGGGAAATTTGTTATGCAATAATAGATAACGAATACAGGCAGCAATTAGCAGAGGATACTGTTCTATTCTTGAAACCCTCTAAATGAAAATAACAATTATTGTACAATCAGATAATTATTTTTCCCCAGCTATTTACATTTTATTCTCATCCATTTGAATCACAAAAATTCCACCAAAAATGCTCAGAATCTCTACTTTTCCTTGCATCTGTACACATTTGAAAGGTTGATATGTATAACTTGCATATGAATGCATGGACATGAATGAAATAGGAACACCAAAAAAATAAAAAATGAAAAGAAAGGAAGAAAACTGAAAGTGAGGTACAAGAGGTACAAGCCCTCTATTCTCTTTAAATATTGTATACCTTTTATCTTTTCTGAAATACTTCTTTGTCTTGGAGAAAAAGCTTCCAAGCATGCCGATTGCTGTAGCTCAAGGTCCTAGCTTACTGTAGGGCCTCTTGCTCCTTGAATGAATTTCTGGTAAGTCCTCATCTTTTGCCCTCTGACAAAATTGTCTTCTATGACACAGATCTGACTGTATCACCTTTTCACGTAAAAATTTTCAAAAGTTACTTATTGTATACTAGATTGAGGTCTGTCATTCCCCCGTAACACCCACGCCAATGCCTGCCCCACATATATGGTTGTGTACAGAGCTCAAAACAGGACATGTCTGGGAGAATGCTTTATAAGCTGTAAGGCATAGACGAGTATGAGGCAACCTTCTCCTTAACATTCTGTAATACCTCATAAAGTCTCCCATTTCCTAGGCAATTAGAATTTCCTAGGCAATTAGAATCCGCTGGCAGCCTGGGTTTAGTAGTATCTTTCTTTTTGGTGATAAGGTTTACTGGAGTCTTTTGAATTAACTGCTCTTTCCTACATAGCACAAAACCACTATATTTTCCTATTCCTTTGCCAATCTTTTTTGTTTGTTTGTTTTGAGATGGAGTCTTGCTTCCATCACCCAGGCTGGAGTGCAGTGGCGCAATCTTGAGTCACTGCAACCTCCACCTCCTGAGTTCAAGCGATTCTCCTGCCTCAGCCTCCTAAGTAGCTGGGATTAGAGGCATGCGCCACTGCGCTCGGCTAATTTATCTATTTTGGTATAGATGGGGTTTCACTATGTTGGCCAGGCTGGTCTTGATCTTCTGACCTCAGGTGATCCACCTGCCTCGGCCTCCCAAAGTGCTGGGATTATATGCATGAGCCACTGCACCTGGCCTCCTTTTGCAAATTTTAATGATGGACTTGGAAATCTTTACTCACTTTTTGTTTCAAAAGAATTTCGAAAGCAAAGGCAAGTTCAACTCCCATAAAGTTGGCTGTTAATGTAATCTATTTGAAATGGTGGATGGAAGTTGGTGAATAGCATCTTTCTGCAAGCAATCAAACCATGAATTTTGTAAGTTTTGGGTCAAGCGGAAATTATATAAGGCCAATTATTTTTCAGCATTTCATTAACTGGGTGGGATCTTTGGTAATTTTTTGAATCTGTGCCAGTTACCAAGGTTTTTTTTTGTTGGTTTTGTTTGTTTGTTTGTTTGTTTGTTTGTTTGTTTTTAGGCAGAGTTTCGCTCTTGTTGCCCAGGCTGGGGTGCAATGGCGCGATCCCGGCTCACTGCAACCTCTGCCTCC
Source organism: Piliocolobus tephrosceles (assembly GCF_002776525.5). Taxonomy (NCBI): domain Eukaryota; kingdom Metazoa; phylum Chordata; class Mammalia; order Primates; family Cercopithecidae; genus Piliocolobus; species Piliocolobus tephrosceles. The sequence goes on from NC_045436.1 coordinate 60,639,860, forward strand.
CGGGTTCAAGCAATTCTCCTGTCTCAGGCTCCCGAGTAGCTGGAATTACAGGCATGTGCCACCACGTCTGGCTAATTTTGTATTTTCAGTAGAGACAGGGTTTCTCCATGTTGGTCAAGTTGATCTCGAACTCTTAACCTCAGGTGATCCACCCGCCTCGGCCTCCGAAAGTGCTGGGATTACAGGCGTGAGCCACTGCGCCCGCCCGGCCCTCCAGTTACTAAGTTTCTACTCTCAACTTTAAAACCCAGTCTTTGATATTCTGCTTTGCCAGTGGCTTCCCTTTAGGCTATGTCAACAGTGGGTGCAGAGAGACTGCAAGGCTGCAGGAGTGAGAAGGGACTTGATCCTTCCTGTTTGTTTTCTCCTTGCTTCTTGTTTGGCTTCCTGTCTTCTTGTGGATCCTGTGAGCTTTGTTCCAGCAACACCTCTTCCTCCCTGAAGCAGCAGTTCCTTCCCATAGCAGCAGCTGAATCCACCTTGTAATTTTCCAACACCTGCAGAACCAGCTTCACCCCCTCACCACCCACTAGCACCCAGCTGGTAGGGGCTTTTCCTTACATGTCTGAGTTTCAGCTTTCTCTAAGTTTTTACGTTTTAATGATTCCAATCTCTTCCCCTGTCTCTTTCCAGCCCTAGAAGTGTATGGTAGCCAAGTGAATGTCCCTCATAGAACTTCAACTATAAGGATTATAATTAGGGTTGCTGGATTTAGCAGATAAAAATACTGAATTAAATTACAGTTAAATTTGAACAACAAATATTTTTTTATTTAAGTATATAGTATGCAATATTTGGGACAAACTTATACTAGAAATTTCTTCATTGTTTACCTGAAATTTAAATTTAACTGAGTGTCCTACATTCTATCTGGTAACCCTAAGCGTAACTGACCAAGGGCCCCAAATACTGCTCTTTGAAACCTCTCCACTGCAGACCTTGCTCTGAGGCCACACTCCCCAGGGCCTGCTCCCACTAACTGAGAACACCGGGGTACTAAGGCAGATTCCTGGGAGACCTGGCACTCCTCTGACCAACAACTTTGGCTCAACGAATTTCCTATGGCTTTACCGAAACTTTCTTAGATTTTATAGCCCCTTTTTCCTTCCCTACGTTATACTTGCATCTCAGTCTGTGTCAGCTCTCCCAGCCTCCCTCCCTGTTTCCTTCCACACAGGTATTTTCCCTAATGGCATCCTCATAGGTCTAATCTGTCTTCATGTCTACACAGGGTAAGCTATACAAGGTTGCTACAAGGTGCTACCAACTTCTTACAGTTGCTTCTCTGAAGCTTTCATATTCCTCGTTACCCTCTCAGTTACCTAGGAAACAACTTAATACCTTGCTAACAATTCTTTATATTAAATCCACTCTCTTCAAATAACTGTTATGGTTTCTGTCTCTTGACTGGACTCTGACTGGGTACCCCTGAGGCTGGCAAAAACTTTAAATTGTTCCAGGAAATTTAAGACACTAAGCCATTCCATTAAAGGGATGTGGGATGTTATTTTCCCTTAAATTCCCTTGTTATTTTACCACAGAGTTGGCAAAACAGGTTGAGCAAGATGACTGCCTGTTATAAATGTGGCATCAGACATTTGTTATGTTGTGTTCGATACTGAGAGTCACACTTGGACACATTGGCAAACCAGAACGCCTCCGCAGGAAGGTAATCATGAAAATGACAAATCTCGAAGCGATTCCCAACAAGGGGTGTGCTTATTTAATCTTGAGAAGAGAAGAAAGACTCCGGGAGGATGGGGTGGCTGTTTTCAAGTATTTGAAGGTCAGTCATATGGAAACTGGATTAAACTTATTTTGCATGGCTCCAGATGTTAGAACTGGAACCAATCAGCAGAGCCACAGTAAGGCATGTGGGCTCGTAATTTGGCAGCCATGCAAGCCTGTATCTCTTCAATATTTGTTAAACATGTCTCTGGCGAGAGTGAGAAGAATTTCTTTTCTGCTAATAAAATGTATGCAGCTTTTTATGCTCAAAATAAAGACTTCATTACATGTGAGAACATAACCTTAAATTTTTAACTTTTTTTGTTGAGACGGAGTCTTGCTCTGTCGCCCAGACTGGAGTGCAGTGGTGTTATCTCGGCTCACTGCAACCTCCGTCTCCCGGGTTCAAGCAATTCTCCTGCCTCAGTCTCCCAAGTAGCTGAGATTACAGGAGTGTGTCACCATGCCCGGCTAATTTTTGTATTTTTAGTAGAGATGGGGTTTCACCATGTTGGTCAGACTGGTCTCGAACTCCTGACCTCGTGATTTGCCTGCCTCAGCCTCCCAAAGTGCTGGGATTACACGCGTGAGCCACTGTGCCCAGCCACAAAAAATTTTTTTAAAGTTAAAATTTTAGCACTGGGCGCTGTGGCTCACGCCTGTAATCCCAGCACTTTGTGAGGCCAAGGTGGGCAGATCACGAGGTCAGGAGTTCAAGACCAGCCTGGCCAAGATGGTGAAACCCCCGTCTCTACTACAAATACAAAAGTAGCTGGGTGCGGTGGCAGGTGCCTGTAATCCCAGCTACTTGGGAGGCTGAGGCAGGAGAATCGGTTGAACCTGGGTGGCAGAGGTTGCAATGAGGCAATATTGCGCCACTGCACTGCAGCCTGGGTGATAGAGGCTCCGTCTCAGAACAATAAAATAAATAAATAAATACATAAATAAAGTTAAAAGTTTAAGCCTGGCGTGGTGGCTCACGGCTCTAATCCCAGCACTTCGGGAGGTCGAGGCGGGCAAATCACGAGATCGGGAGTTCAAGACCAGCCTGGCCAACATGGTGAAAATGCTAAAAATACAAAAAATTAGCCAGGCATAGTGGCGGGCGCCTGTAATCCCAGCTACCCGGGAGGCTGAGGTTGCAGTGAGCCAAGATTGCACCACTGCACTCCAGCCCGGGCAACAGACTGAGATTCCATCTCAAAAAACACCAAAACAAAACATAAAAAACTTCCACTTTTTATGTCACGCAACACTTTTTATGTAAGTAGAGGTAACTTACATGGATATCATTAAAAATCCTGTCTAGATATATTTAAAATTCCTTCATCTGACTTTTATAGAGTCACACACTTCTTTCTTTTATCTAATGCTTACTGTATTTTCATCTTACATTATTTAACAATTGTCTAAATGGAAAAAGTATGACCTAATAAAGGGTTTACAGTTTAGATAATGAAATAAACTACCCATTCCTAGTAAACAGCACTGCATTATTGGGCTTTGGTATATCAGATGACCACATCTTCACACTGGTGTTGAAATTGGGGGTCTAGCTCTTTGTTGCTTTGTGCTACTTGTACAACTGCCTCTCAGAAATACTCAACAGAGATAGCTTAGTGTAGATGAGGAATATGTTTTTACACTTTCCCTTAAAAACACTATTTCCATGAAGCAAGACAAATTTGCATGATTCTCTGTTATGTGAGGTGTGATGTGTGGAGACGTATTAACTGGCACCATTTAAAAATTGATTTTAGTGATTTTTCCACACCCCTTTTTGGTAAATGCTCACACTGCTGCCTGGTTTGTCTATTCCTTAACGTAGATCTCCAGTGGGTAAAAGTTAGAGGGGAGCTGTATATATTTCCGCCAGTAAAAGAAAGGCCTCATTAAGAACTAGAGCTTCCACTAAAAAAATTGAGCTCCTTGCGAAGTCGAGGGTTCTTCAACCTTGAAATGTTACTGAGTCTTGCTGTCACCCAGGCTGGAGTGCAGTGGCAGTGATCTTGGCTCACCCAAAACTCCAGCTCCCGGGTTCTAGCGGTTCTCCTGCCTCAGCCTCCCAAGTAGCTGGGATTACAGGTGTTCCCGCCCCCACACCCAGCTAATTTTTGTATTTTTAGTAGATGGGTTTTCACCATCTTGGCCAGGCTGGTCTCTAACTCCTGACCTAGTCATGTCCATAATTGGTGGGTTCTTGGACTTGCTGACTTCAAGAATGAAGCCACAGACCCTCACCATATTACAATTTTTAAAGATGGTGTGTGGAATTTGTTCTTTCACACGTCAGATGTGTCCAGAGTTTCTTCCTTCTGGTGGGCTTGTGGTCTTGCTGACTTCAGGAGTGAAGCCGCAGTGTTACTTACAGGCCACAGGGACCCAAACAGTAAGGTGAGGCAAGACTTACTAAGAAGAAGGAAAGAGCAAAGCAACCACAACAGCAAACAGGACCCTATATGTTGCTGCTGCCTCCGGCCCGGTGGCCTGCTTTTATTTCCTTATCTGGCCCCACCCACATCTTGCTGATTGGTCCATTTTACAGAGAGTTGATTGGTCCATTTTACAGAGAGCTGATTGGTCCGTTTTGACAGTGCTGATTGGTGTGTTTACAAACCGTTAGCTAGACACAGAGTGCTGATTGGTGCATTTACAAACCTTTAAACAGAAAAGTTCTCCAGGTTCCCACAGAACCCAGAAGCCCAGGCAGCTTTACCTCTTAATGGCACTAGCCTCGGGACTCTGCAGCACCTAGCCCAGGCACTCTGGCAGCCCAGAGGGAGCTCCTCCCTTGATCGAGCCCAGCAGGCACAGGCCAGCTGTGCAGAATGTGGGGCCCCCCGAGCCAGCACCCACCCGGAACCCGTGCTGGCCTGGGAGCACTGCGTGCAGCGCTGGCTGCCACCCACGCTTCTCCCTCCACAACTCACCACAAGCAGAGGGAGCCCGCTCAGGCCTCCGCCAGCCCCAGAGAGGGGCCCCCACAGTGCAGTGGCAGGCTGAAGGGCTCCTCCAGAGAGGCCAGAGCAGACGCTGAGGCCAAGGCGGCACTGGCCTACTTACGGATATTACAGAAAAGAATTCTGTACTGTGCAGGAAGACAAACTGGAATAATATATAGAAATAACTTCATATAAATAAATGTAAAGTTCAGTTTTCAGATTTTAACAATTTACAGAAGACTAGCCAATGGTTTTATAATAAACAAGATGTTAAAACAGCTCCATTAAAAAGTAGACAAAGGGCCGGCTGTGGTGGCTCACCCTGTAATCCCAGCACTTTGGGAGGCTGAGGTGGGCAGATCACTTGAGGTCAGGAGTTTAAGACCAGCCTGGTCAACATAGTGAAACCCTGTCTACTAAAAATACAAAAATTAGCCAGGCATGGTGATGCATGTCTGTAATCCCAGCTACTGGGGAGGTTGAGGCTCAAGAATTGCTTGAACCCAGGAGGCAGAGATTGCAGTGAGCCAAGACTGCATCACTGCATTCTAGCCTGGGCAACAGAGTGAGACTCTTGTCTCAAAAAAAAAAAAAAAAAAATGCGGGCCAAGGCCAGTGGCTCACACCTGTAATCCCAGCACTTTGGGAGTCCAAGGCGGGTGGATCACGAGGTCAGGAGTTCGAGACCAGCCTGACCAACATGATGAAACCCCCTCTCTACTATAAATACAAAAATTAGCTGGGTATAGTGGTGCACACCAGTCATCCTAGCTACTCAGGAGGCTGGGGCAGGAAAATTGCTTGAACCCAGGAGGCAGAGGTTGCAGTGAGCCTAGATGGTGCCACTGCACTCCAGACTGGGTGGCAAACAGAGACTCTGTCTCAAAAAAAAAAAAAAAAAAAAAAAAACTGGGCAAAGGACATGAACAGACACTTTTCTAAAGAAGACATACATGTAGCCAATAAGCATATGACAAAAGCTCAATAGATAAATCATTAGAGATCATCAGAGTATGATCATTAGAGAAATACAAATCAAAACCACAATGAGATATCATCTCACACCAGTCAGAATGGCTATTATTAAAAAGTCAAAAAATAACAGATGCTGGTGAGGTTAGAGTAAAAGGAACATTTATACACTGTTGGTGGGAGTGTAAATTAGTTCAACTGTAGCAGGACAAACCGCAGACAAAAGCCCTAAGACACCGAGTTAAAGAAGGAAGGGCTTTATTCGGCCGGGAACTTCGGCAAGACGCACATCTCCAAAAACCGAGCTCCCTGAGTGAGCAATTACTGTTCCTTTTGTAGAGCTTACAACTCTAAGGGAGTCTGTGTAAGAGGATCGTGATTGATTGAGCAAGCAAGGGGTACGTGACTAGGAGCTACATGTACCAGTAATCAGAACGGAACAGGATAGGGATTTTCACAATATTTTTCCGTACAGTGTCTGGAATCTACAGATAACATAACCAGTTAGGTCAGGGGTCGATCTTTAACTACCAGGCCCAGGGCACAGCGCCAGGCTGTCTGCCTATGGATTTCATTTCTGCCTTTCAGTTTTTACTTCTTTCCTTGGAGGCAGAAATTGGGCATAAGACGATATGAGGGGTGGTCTCCTCCCTTACAACCATTGTGGAAAGCAGTTTGGCAATTCCATAAAGAGTTAAAAATAGAACAATGATTTGACTCATCAATCCCATTACTGGGTATATACCCAAACGAATATAAATCATTCTAGAATAAACACATATACACGTATGTATATTCCAGCACTATTCACAATAGCAAAGACATGGAATCAACTTAAATGCCCATCGATGGCTGACTGGATAAAGGAAGTGTGGTACATATAGACCATGGAACACTATGCAGTCTTATAAAAGAAGGAGACCATGTCCTTTGCAGGAATGTGGATGGAGCTGGAGGTCATCATCCTTAGCAAACTAATGCAGGAAGAAAAAACCAAATACCGCATGTTGTCACTTATAAGTGGGAGCTAAATGATTAGAACACATGGACACAAAGAGGGGAACAACAGACACTGGGGCCTAATTGAAAGTGGAGGGTGGGATAAGGGAGAGGATCAGAAAAAAATACCTATTGAGTACTAGGCTTAGTACCTGGGTGACCAAATGATCTGTTAAACCCCCGTGACATGAGTTTACCTATATAACAAACCTGCAAATGAATCCCTGAATCTAGAATAAAAGATTAACAACAACAAAAAAAGTACAAGGCTGGGTGTGGTGGCTCATGCCTACAATCCCAGCACTTTGGGAGGCCTAGGTGGGTGGATCACTTGAGGCCAGGCGTTCGAGACCAGCCTGGCCAACATGGTGAAACCCTGTCTCTACTAAAAATATAAAAATTAGCAGGACGTGGTGGCACATGCCAGTAATCCCAGCTACTCAGGAGGCTGAGGCACGAGAATCACTTGAACCCGGGAGGCAGAGGTTGTAGTGAGTCGAGATCCCGTCACTGCACTCCAGCCTAGGCAACAGAGCGAGGCTCTGTTTCAAAAAAAAAAAAAAAAAAAAAATTACAAATTTCAAAGGTAATAAAAAATATATTGATTTTGTAAATACTGTTTAGGATGACATTTGATGTTGCCTGGATTTGTATGCCATCCAAATTTACGTTCTTCACTTACAGATTTGATTTGAAATATTTTAAATATGTTATCATGATTATAAAAAATAAAAAATAAGATGTTAAGAAATGTTCTATGATATTTGAAGATAAAGCAAAAGAGAGAGCTGTATGTTTTCAATTTCATTGAAAGCATTGTGTAACAGGCCTGCTGAGAGATTTTTTAAAAAATTTTTTAGAAGAGTGTGCTTTGGGCCGGGCGCGGTGGCTCACGCCTGCAATCCCAGCACTTTGGGAGGCTAAGGCAGGCAGATCACAAGGTCAGGAGATCAAGACCATCCTGGCCAACACGGTGAAACCCCGTCTCTACTAAAAATACAAAAGAATTAGCCAGGCGTGGTGACAGGCGCCCGTAGTCCCAGCTACTCGGGAGGCTGAGGCAGGAGAATGACATGAACCCAGGAGGCGGAGCTTGCAGTGAGTCAGATCGTGCCACTGCACTCCAGCCTGGGCAACAGAGCAAGACTCAGTCTCAAAAAAAAAAAAAAAAAGAAGAGTGTGTTTTGTTTTACTTTGTTATTAACTATTGATTAGAGCCCGGTCATTGTGAAGGCACATGTTAACTTGCAGGTTTTCACCTGATAGAGAAATGCAAAACATTTCTCTCTGGTGGAAGAGATAACCTCAAAAGTTATATTTTATTGCCCTATAGACCATTCAGATTTTTCTCTAACTTAAAAAATCTTATTGCAATGTGCCTTTTTTCGTGGACTATATGAGTCTCAGCTCCTCAAACATTTTTAAAACCCAGCTTTATTGTCTAATTATTTTTTATTAATTAATGGGTTGAATAAAGTTTTGACTTGTGTTCATCAAAAGTCATGTTTTTAACTTTTGAAAATTGTGTTTGACAAAGACATGAGTTTAAAAAGTGAGATGGTCATCCAAATGGCTAATAAAATTCAGAATTCAGAACATTCATTTAGAACACATGTTAATTCAGAATTTGGAACATACATTGTATCTTTCACTAATCAGTTGACACCTGTAGCATTTGATTAGGTTCCGAGCATTTCACTTTTAACATTATGTTATCCAAACAGAGACCTATAAGAAGAGGGCAACTAAATGGGAGGTCTTTTTTTTTTTTTTTTTTTTTTTCTTGAGATGGAGTCTCGCTCTGCCACCCGGGCTGCAGTGGCCGGATCTCAGCTCACTGCAAGCTCCGCCTCCCGGGTTCAAGCCATTCTCTTGCCTCAGCCTCCCGAGTAGCTGGGACTACAGGCGCCCGCCACCACGCCCAGCTGGTTTTTTGTATTTTTTAGTAGAGACGGGGTTTCACCGTGTTAGCCAGGATGGTCTCGATCTCCTGACCTCGTGATCCTCCCGTCTCGGCCTCCCAAAGTGCTGGGATTACAGGCTTGAATGGGAGGTCTTAAAAACATGTCAGATGGGGCTGGGCACAGTGGCTCACGCCTGTAATTCCAGCACTTTGGGAGGCCAAGGTGGGTGGATTGTCTGAGCTCAGGAGTTCGAGACCAGCCTGGGCAACATGGTGAAACCCCTTCTCCACTAAAGTACAAAAAATTAGCCAGGTGTGGTGGCATGCACCTGTAGTCCCAGCTACTTGGGAGTCTGAGGCAGAAGAATTGCTTGAACCAGAGAGGTGGAGGTTGCAGTGAGCCGAGATCACACTGCTGCACTCCCCCCTGGGCAACAGACGCACCACTGCACTCCAGCCTGGGCAACAGAGCGAGACTCCGAGAAAAGAAAAAAAAATGTTATATGAAGTATTAATGGAATTAAGGAACAATGATTCAATAGGAAGTATGTGTTATGGCAGTTTTAAAGTGTTGTCTCTGATTTCATTAAATGTGACAAATCACAAGGCTGTATGAACTGAGGAAAGTCATTAACTTCTCAGGGTCTCAGTTTTTTAATCTGTAAAATGAATGAGTTGGACTAGCTTTAAAATCCTAAGATAATGCTACCAATGAGTTTCTTCACCGAATTGGAAAAAACTGCTTTAAAGTTCATATGGAACCAAAAAAGAGCCCGCATTGCCAAGACAATCCTAAGTCAAAAGGACAAAGCCGGAGGCGTCACGCTACCTGACTTCAAACTATACTACAAGGCTACAGTAACCAAAACAGCATGGTACTGGTACCAAAACAGAGATATAGACCAATGGAACAGAACGGAGCCTTCAGAAATAATGCCACACATCTACAACCATCTGATATTTGACAAACCTGAGAAAAACAAGAAATGGGGAAAGGATTCCCTATTTAATAAATGGTGCTGGGAAAATTGGCTAGCCATAAGTAGAAAGCTGAAACTGGATCCTTTCCTTACTCCTTATACGAAGATTAATTCAAGATGGATTAGAGACTTAAATGTTAGACCTAATACCATAAAAACCCTAGAAGAAAATCTAGGTAGTACCATTCAGGACATAGGCATGGGCAAGGACTTCATGTCTAAAACACCAAAAGCAACGGCAGCAAAAGCCAAAATTGACAAATGGGATCTCATTAAACTAAAGAGCTTCTGCACAGCAAAAGAAACTACCATCAGAGTGAACAGGCAACCTACAGAATGGGAGAAAATTTTTGCAATCTACTCATCTGACAAAGGGCTAATTTCCAGAATCTACAAAGAACTCAAACAAATATACAAGAAAAAAACAAACAACCCCATCCAAAAGTGGGGAAAGGATATGAACAGACATTTCTCAAAAGAAGACATTCATACAGCCAACAGACACATGAAAAAATGCTCATCATCACTGGCCATCAGAGAAATGCAAATCAAAACCACAATGAGATACCATCTCACACCAGTTAGAATGGCAATCATTAAAAAATCAGGAAACAACAGGTGTTGGAGAGGATGTGGAGAAATAGGAACACTTTTACACTGTTGGTGGGATTGTAAACTAGTTCAACCATTATGGAAAACAGTATGGTAATTCCTCAAGGATCTAGAACTAGATGTACCATATGACCCAGCCATCCCACTACTGGGTATATACCCAAAGGATTATAAATTATGCTACCACAAAGACACATGCACATGTATGTTTATTGCGGCACTATTCACAATAGCAAAGACTTGGAATCAACCCAAATGTCCATCAGTGACAGACTGGATTAAGAAAATGTGGCACATATACACCATGGAATACTATGCAGCCATAAAAAAGGATGAGTTTGCGTCCTTTGTAGGGACATGGATGCAGCTGGAAACCATCATTCTTAGCAAACTATCACAAGAAGAGAAAACCAAACACCGCATGTTCTCACTCATAGGTGGGAACTGAACAATGAGCTCACCTGGACTCGGGAAGGGGAACATCACACACTGGGGCCTATCATGGGGAGGGGGGAGGGGGGAGGGATTGCATTGGGGAGTTATACCTGATATAAATGATGAATTGATGGGTGCTGACGAGTTGATGGGTGCAGCACACCAACATGGCACAGGTATACATATGTAACAAACCTGCACGTTATGCACATGTACCCTAGAACTTAAAGTATAATAATAAAAAAAAAAAAATCCTAAGATAATTGTACTCAATATTGAAAGTTTATTGAATAAAAGAAGGATTAGACTTATTTTGTGCATTTCCTAAAAGCATGACTAAGCCCTCTGGTTAGAAGTTATAGGAAAATAGATTTTTGACTGAGTGTGAAGAAAAGCTTTCTAACTAGGAAAATTGTTCACAAATATAACAAGCTGTCATGTGAAGTACTGAGTACTGGTACCGTTTAGGAGGACCCATTGAGATACGCAAGTGGACTTACCATGCTGGTGCCACTAAACTGCACACCCTGAAAAGTGGGCCTTGGGGTCTAATTAAACCCAGGCACATCTTTACTCGTTTTCTAGAGTGAATCCCAAATGGCTAACTCTGCATTTTTTCAGGTTTTCCTTCCTTTTTCATGTTTTGTGGTTTTATTTCTATTTATGTTTCTTGGCCAAGTCTGCTAGTCTGTCTGTGTTTTGACTCACTTTTTATGGTCAAGCACAGTTGTGTCCTGAGTCAGATCACAGTGGCTGGTGAAGATCAAATACATGTATCTCTTCCCATTTCTGCAGTAGCTTGAAAATAGCCATAATGGGGGAATTCACACCACAAAAATAGGCAAATGCTATACATACAGGGGTGTTCAATCTTTTGACTTCCATGGGTCACATTGGAAGAAGAATTGTCTTGGGCCACACATAAAATACACCAATACAATGATAGCTGATGAGCTAAAAAACAAAAAACAAAAAATCACAAAAAAATCTCCTGTTTTAGGAAAGTTTATGAATTTGTGTTGGGCCACATTCAAAGCCAACCTGGGCTAAATGTGGCCCGTGGGCTGCAGGTTGGACAAGTTTGCATTAAGACTTACTTTGGAGAGCTGGTGTATCTGCTCCCATATGTCTCTTTTCACAACTGTGAGCAGGCACAGTGAGTCCACATCATGTCTCAAACCACTAGACCAGTCTCAACTGCATAATCTAAAGAGCACCCTTGTGCAATTTGTGGCCATGACCATGTCCCCCTCTATTTTTTTTTTTTTTTTTTGAGACGGAGTCTCGCTCTGTCGCCCAGGCTGGAGTGCAGTGGCCGGATCTCAGCTCACTACAAGCTCTGCCTCCCGGGTTTATGCCATTCTCCTGCCTCAGCCTCCCAAGTAGCTGGGACTACAGGCGCCCGCCACCTCGCACGGCTAGTTTTTTGTATTTTTTAGTAGAGACGGGGTTTCACCATGTTAGCCAGGATGGTCTCGATCTCCTGACCTCGTGATCCACCTGTCTCGGCCTCCCAAAGTGCTGGGATTAAAGGCTTGAGCCACCGCGCCCGGCCCATGTCCCCCTCTAGGGCTAGACCCAAGACTACTAGGCCAGTCTTGATTCCATGGTTAAGAAATGGCCTTGTGTCAAAAAAACAAACAAACAAACCCAAATTAGCCCGGTGTGGTGGCGGGCGCCTGGAGTCCCAGCTACTTGGGAGGCTGAGGCAGGAGAATGGCGTGAACCCGGCAGGCAGAGCTTACAGTGAGCCGAGATAGCACCACAGCACTCCAACCTGAGCACGGACTGAGATTCTGTCTCCAAAAAAAAAAAAAAATGGCCTTGTGTATATATAATTCTGATATGCACATAGCTGATTATTAAGCATAATTTGGTTTTGTGATTAGATCATTTGGTGACCACTGTGAGATGGACAATGGGACCTATTTTCTATCAAGGAAGAGATAATAGCTAATCTGGGTTGTCAGTCTTTTTTGTCTATTTATCTACTTGTGAACTCAAATTAATTAAGAAAATATTTTGTGCCTACTAGAAAGAAAAACAGTCCTTTGAAAACTGGAATGGTGAGTTTTGTTTCTTTGTTTACTCCTGACCTGTAGCTGAGGTTATAGAGCTGAAGCCAGCCAACTCTGTAATTGAGAAAAGCTTTTATCTCTCATTGTATGTGTGAAATGCTTTCTTACCTCTGGAGGGTGTTAATAAATTAGATTACAAGGTCTATTAAATTAAAAGAACTCTGCTCTAATTGACTTATAGGGAGTAATAAGTACTTACATAAATACAATATTTCCAGAATTCCTAAAAAATAAACTAAAATTTTAATACTCTAAATAGACTTTTAATAAAAATTTTTCAGAAAGTGCCAACTTAGAAACATTTTATATAATAATCTAAGTATGTAATTATATGTGTAATATTATATATAATATATACCACATGTATATATGGAGACATGTTATGTATCCATAATATATGTATACAATACAGGTATATATACATATGTATAACACATGGATGATACATAAGGTAGCATATAATAAATCTTTAGCTAAATCAGACTAGTATATAATTTTGATTTAGAAAAACATTAATGTGCCGGGCGCGGTGGCTCAAGCCTGTAATCCCAGCACTTTGGGAGGCCAAGACGGGCGGATCACGAGGTCAGGAGATCGAGACCATCCTGGCTAACACGGTGAAACCCCGTCTCTACTAAAAAATACAAAAAAACTAGCCAGGCGAGGTGGCGGGTGCCTGTAGTCCCAGCTACTTGGGAAGCTGAGGCAGGAGAATGGCCTGAACCCGGGAGGCGGAGCTTGCAGTGAGCTGAGATTGGGCCACTGCACTCCAGCCTGGGGGACAGAGCAAGACTCTCAAAAAAAAAAAAAAAAGAAAAAAATTAATGTATTTTTATTTGATTTTGGTGCATTAAATATATTTGTAAATTTCATTTTTTAGAAGACCTAGGTTAGCTTTCTGAACTTTATATACTAGTTTATTGATAAAATAGTTTAACACCATGGATTATGAAAAATGTAAAATTATGTGTGTAACCAAATTGAATTACAATATTGGCAATTTTTTAGGAATCAATCATATTCTATAGTATGTTAGCTCAAACATAATTTCTAATATCCTCAAGTTAACTTCAAAATCTTGGACTAATATTAAATCAAGTTAATTAATGGATAATCTTTGCATGCCTAGATATTTTCTATAATAGAATACAAAAACATTAATTACTAAGCATAGTTTAAAAAGATATATATACATCTTTGTTTCTTATTTTACTATACTACAGGTATATCAATGAATGTGTTCAGTTTTGCTTTTACTGTATTTAAAACTCAATTACCAATTACTCATCTCCCACTTTTCTCTGTGAAACAGGCTAGTTATTGATTTACAGTTATAGTTAACATGGATAATTAAGACTATACCAGGATCATTAGTGGCAGTAGGGCAAGCAATAGTGTAAAGAAGAACAACAATATTTCTAAAGTGAAGTAATTTTTCTCATTTCTCAAGGAAAAAGTGAGTAGTTTTGGTCTAAAGGCAAAGTGTCTGTTTTAGAACATGAAATAAGATAGGGAAAGACAAAACGTAAATGATAGATGTAGAAAATTGTAGAAAGTTTGCAAAAAGTGAACCATATTTGTCTTGCTCGTCTGAAAAGAAGCAATAAAATATGTTAACATTTGGCAACATTTCCTTAGCTTTGATGGACTTATTCAAAAGATAATTTATTTAAAAAGGAACTTGGAATCTGTTATTGCCAAATATTGAATTGACACAAAAATAGAATTTGGCTTTCTCTCTATTAAAATGATAAACTGGTCTTACAGTGCTTAGCAAGGGGGCAATAAACAGTTATTATTACCTTTTGTATAATGCATCCAGGTAGAAGAGATTTATACTGCACCAGAATAATTTTCTGTGCTTTGTGTTGATTTTATCATGTCCATTACTTTGTTTTAAAGAACAAAGTCTTCTCACATCTGAAAGAGCTGAGATTCCTTAAAATTGTTTTATCTACTTCTATGCTTATTTAAAAATATTATATTGATGCTTTAATGAATAGATAACTACACTCTTTTTTTCTCAGGCACTCATGACACTATCTTAATTGTGGACTAAATCTCTTGTTAAGTCTGTGGCTTTTGGCTTCTTAAGAGTGCACCTTAAATTCAGAAAAACATGGAATTCTCAGGATGTTTTTACACTTGACTACCTTGGGGACTCCCAGAGAACCTCTGGGAAATCATGAAGATGTGCTCCTTCTACTTAGGAAAAAGCAAGTGATAGAAATAATTAGGTTTGTTGAGTGGCTTGATATTTTTTAAAGAGCTCAACACATTATAAGAGTAGCTTGGGAAAAGTTGTCTAATCAGAAGGGATGCCCCGCCTTCCCTCAGTTAAGTTTTATAGGTACAATGCAATTGACATAAAAAGTTCAGAGAGCCTACACTTTACAGAAAGTCCTAATGATTTTGCAATGTCTTTATCCATAATATGTCCTCACCCACAAGGGAAACATTGATCAAACCCTTACAAGACACTCACGCGTCAGACAACTTTGTTCCCTTCCATTCTGATATTGCTGGTTACTGTAATAAAGGAACCACAGCCATGCAGTCTTCCAGGTTCTTTCTGCTTCTCTCTCATGCTTGCCTGAAGGCCATGCTATAAGTTACAAGCCAGAGATCAGATCTTCAACAAAAAAGTCTTAGAGCCTCACAGAAAGGACTGTATTGGATACTCTTAACTATTGATACTTCAAAGAATGGACTCCTGAATACAAGCTTCTGAGCTGACATCCCGTAGACAACTTTTAGACTGTACCAGGGAACTAAGTCAGGATTTCCCGGATTCGTTGTTTTGGTTTGTAAGCTGATAACTTTGTGAAATCAGATTGCTGACCCAAGACTCAGGAGAACAAGAATCAATTAGATAGGACCAAAGAAACTGATGAGAGAAATGTAATTGTGATTATTTGTTTGAAATATATATGTGTGTGTGTGTGTTTGTGTGTGTATACATGTATATATAATATACATATATATGTATTTGATGCCTTATTTTCTGATGGGTATGTTATCAATTTTTTAGGTGGCAAATGATATTGCCTTTTTTTTTTTTTTTTTTTTTTTTGGCGGAGTTTGGCCACTTTTTTAAAAAAAAAAAAAAGGCAATTTTTTTTTTAAAAAAAAGGCAATATCAGCCCGGGCGCGGTGGCTCAAGCCTGTAATCCCAGCACTTTGGGAGGCCGAGACGGGCGGATCACGAGGTCAGGAGATCGAGACCATCCTGGCTAACACGGTGAAACCCCGTCTCTACTAAAAATACAAAAAATTAGCCGGGCGAGGTGGCCGGCGCCTGTGGTCCCAGCTACTCGGGAGGCTGAGGCAGGAGAATGGCGTGAACCCGGGAGGCGGAGGTTGCAGTGAGCTGAGATCCAGCCACTGCACTCCAGCCCGGGCGACAGAGCCAGACTCCGTCTCAAAAAAAATAAAAAAATTAAAAAAAAAGTAATTCTTATCTCTTAGTGATATGTGCTGAAACATTTTTATAGAAAATGATACAATGTCTGGGATTGACTTCAAAATAATCTGGATGGAAGAGTGAATGGGGGAGATGAAATGAATTTACTCTGTGTTGACAAATGTTAAGCAGGCTGATGGGTATATGAGAGTTCATCATGGTAATTTCTCTACTTCTGTATCATTCAAAATTTTTCTTTTCTTTTTTTTTTTTTTTAAGACAGAGTCCCACTCTGTTGCCCAGGCTGGAGTGCTGTGGCACGATCTTTCAATCTCTGCCTCCCAGGTATAAGCAATTCTCCTGCTCAGTCTCCAGAGTAGCTGGGATTACAGGCAAGCGCCACCACTCCCAGCTATTTTTTGTAGTTTTAGTAGAGATGGGGTTTCACCATGTTGGCCAAGCTGGTTTCGAACTCCTGACCTGAAGTGATCCACCCACCTCGGCCTCCCAAAGTGCTGGGATTACATGTGTGAGCCACCGCGCCTGGCCTGTTCAAAATATTTCTACGATAAAAACTATTTTAGGCCGGGCGCAGTGCCTTACTTCTGTAATCCCAGTGCTTTGGGAGGCTGAGGCGGGTGGATCACGAGGTCAGGAGATCGAGACCATCCTGACTGACACAGTGAAACCCCGTGTCTACTAAAAATACAAAAAATTGGCCGGGCATGGTGGCGGGCACCTGTCGTCCCAGCTACTCTGGAAGCTGAGGCAGGAGAATGGTGTGAACCTGGGAGGCGGAGTTTGCAGTGAGCCAAGATCCTGCCACTGCACTCCAGCCTGGGCAACAGAGCAAGACTGTCTCAAAAAAAAAAAAAAAAAAACTATTTTAAAAATCTCTTCACAGAATTTCCTGTGTTTTCTAAGCTTTTCATACCATTAAATACACATCTTATTTCAAAATATGCTCAAACTACTATTTCCTTATCAATCTTTTTCTTGAATTCAGGTTTTTAATTTTTATAAGTAATGATAGAATAAACCTTTTTATGCATAAACTTTTCTCTATATTTTGGCTTATTTTATTGTATACATTTAACGTATACAAAATAATGTTTTGGTACACATATACATAGTGAAATGATTACTATAGTTGATATGGTTTGACTTTGTGTCCCCACCCAAATCTCATCTTGAATTGCAATCCCCACATGTCGAGGTAAGGAGGTGATTGGATCATGGGGGCAGTTTCCCCCATTCTGTTCTCATGATAGTGAGTTCTCACGAGATCTGATGGATTTTTTGTTTGTTCGTTTGTTTTTGTTTTTGAGACGGAGTTTCCCAGGCTGGAGTGCAATGGCACGATCTCAGCTCACGGCAACCTCCGTCTCCGAGATTCAGCGATTCTTCTGCCTCTGCCTCCTGAGTAGCTGGGACTATAGGCGCCCACCGCCATGCCTGGCTAATTTTGTATATTTAGTAGAGGATGGGGTTTCTCCTTGTTGATCAGGCTGGTCTCAAACTCCTGACCTCAGGTGATCCGCCCACCTCAGCCTCCCAAAGTGCTGGAACTATAGGTGTAAGCCACTGCGCCCAGCAGATCTGACAGTTTTATGTGTTTGGAAGTTCCTCCTTTTTTGTTCTCTCTCCTGATGCCTTGTAAAGATGGTGCTTGCTTCCCCTTCACCTTCTGCCTTGATCGTAAGTTTCCTGAGGCCACCCCAGCCATGTGGAACTGAGAGTCAATTAAACCTCTTTCCTTTATAAATTACCCAGTCGCAGGTATTTCTTTATAACAGTGTTAAAACGGACTCATACAATAGCCAAGCAAATTAACATATCCAACTTCTCACATTGAGTATGTGTGTGGTGAGAACACCTGAAATCTACTCTTAGCAAATTTTCGGTATACAATATAGTGTTATCAGCTATAGTCATCATCCTGTATGTTAGAACTTTAGGTTATTCATCCTACATAACTACAACATTGTAACCTTTTACCAACATCCTCATTTATGCTCCATTCCCCCTCCACCCCTGGTAAACACCATTCAACTCTTTGTGTCTATGTATTCATTTTTTTTAGATTCCACATACAAGTGAGATCTTGCAGTATTTTTTGTGTGTATGTCATATTTCACTTAGCATAATGTCCATGTTGTTGCAAATGACAGGAGCTCCTTCTTTCTTAAGGCTGAATAATATTCCATTGTGTGTGTGTGTATATATATATATATACACATACAAGAACACACGAACACACAACGGGGAAAGCACAGTCTCTTAATAAAGAGTTCCGGGGAAATTGGATATACACATGCAAAAGAATGCATAATTGAATTTTATGCATCTTTGTGGGTCTCATGTTCAAAAAATGGTTTTGTTAGCACGATCTGAGAGTAGTTTTTGGGTCTTTGGTGGCAAAAGATGAAACAGGACAAGAAAACTTTCCCTGCACATCCTCCACAGACTGGCCAGAACAACTCCATGGCTGGTGGTCTTTTTATTTTTTATTTATTTATTTTTTTTTTGAGGCGGAGTGTCGCTCTGTCGCCCGGACTGGAGTGCAGTGGCCGGATCTCAGCTCACTGCAAGCTCCGCCTCCCGGGTTCACGCCATTCTCCTGCCTCAGCCTCCCGAGTAGCTGGGACCACAGGCGCCCGCCACCTCGCCCGGCTAGATTTTGTATTTTTAGTAGAGACAGGGTTTCACCGTGTTAGCCAGGATGGTCTCGATCTCCTGACCTCGTGATCCGCCCGTCTCGTCTCCCGGCTGGTGGTCTTTTACCAGGAAGGAATACTGATTATTTGTTATGTTGAAAACACAAAAGGGAGGTGCAGCCTCAGGTGTCTGGTTGAAACCAGTGGTGCAGTGAGCCCTTTGAACTGGCTGATTTCTCTTTAGCCCTTAGGGAAGAAAGCCTATATTGTGGTTAGTGAGAAAAAGGGTATAAGGAGGTATATCTGACCGGAAACTAAGTTTCCATGGTTTCTCTCAAGTCATCTTGTTGTTGTTGTTGTTTTTTGAGATGGAGTCTCGCTCTGCCGCCAGGCTGGAGTGCAGTGGTGTGATCTCGGCTCTTTGCAACCTATGCCTCCTGGGTACAAGTGACTCTCCTGCTTCAACCTCCACAGTAGCTGGGATTGCAGGCTCCCACCACCACCGCCCGCTAATATTTTTTTAGTCGAGACAGGGTTTCACCATGTGGGCCAGGATGGTCTGATCTCCTGATCTCGTGATCTGCCCTCCTCGGCTTCGGAAAGTGCTGGGATTACAGGCATGAGCCACCATGCCCAGCCTCTCTTAAGTCCCTTTGACCAAGAGGGGGCAGTTCAGTTGTTTGAAGAGCTTAGGATTCATTTTTATTTCTCAGGTAGTGCAGACATTTTAACAATATGCCGGCGCGGTGGCTCACGCCTGTAATCCCAGCACTTCCGGAGGCCAAGGTGGGTGGATCACCTGAGATTGGGAGTTCCAGACCAGCCTGACCAACCTGGAGAAACCTCCATCTCAGCCGGGCGCGGTGGCTCACGCCTGTAATCCCAGCACTTTGGGAGGCCGAGGTGGGCGGATCACGAG
Source organism: Piliocolobus tephrosceles (assembly GCF_002776525.5). Lineage (NCBI taxonomy): Eukaryota > Metazoa > Chordata > Mammalia > Primates > Cercopithecidae > Piliocolobus > Piliocolobus tephrosceles. Next base: position 60,659,488 of record NC_045436.1, read on the forward strand.
GTCAGGAGATCGAGACCCTCCTGGCTAACATGGTGAAACCCCGTCTCTACTAAAAAATAACAAAAAAAATTAGCTGGGCTTGGTGGTGGGCGCCTGTAGTCCCAGCTACTCAGGAGGCTGAGGCGGGAGAATGGAGTGAACCTGTGAGGCGGAGCTTGCAGTCAGCCAAGATCGTGCCACTGTACTCCAGCCTGAGCGACAGAGCAAGACTACGTCTCAAAAAAAAAAAAAAAAAGAAACCCCCATCTCTACTAAAAAAAAAAAAAAAAATTTGCCGGGGTGGTGGCTCATGCCTGTAATCCAAGCTACTCAGGAGGCTGAGGCAGGAGAATCGCTTAAACCCAGGAGGCGGAGGTTGCAGTGAGCCGAGATCGCACCATTGTACTCCAGCCTGGGCAACAAGAGCGAAACATCGTCTCAAAACAACGACAACAACAACAACAACAAAACAATGTTAGTTCTTATAATGCACAAACATGGGATATCTTTACATTCATTTGTTTCTTCTTTATTTCATCAGTGTTTTATGGTTTTCAGTGTACAGATCTTTCCCCTCCTTGATTAAGGTTTTCCTAAGTATTTTATTTTTTGTGATGCTGTTATAAATTGCATTTTTTTCTTCGTTTTCTTTTCAGATAGCTCATCATTGGCTTACTGTATTCTGAATTATTCCCCAGAAGAGGGTTTCTTGGATCAAGGGAGTATAAAATTCTAAGGCTCTTGATTATAGAGCCACGACGTTTGCCAAATAGCTTTACCAATATACACAATCACACCCTAATTGGCATTGGGTATTTTTATTTTATTTTAGTATTTTCCACTTTTGTGTGGGAAATAGTGTCTTGTCATAATTTAATTTGAGAATTATTTGCAGTAGTCTGTTCCCATGCTGCTATTTGAAATTTCAATATCTCATGCTCAGTTTTGTTTGGATAATCTTTCCTACTGGGCATGGATTTTAATATTTGACTGCTGGTGGTCATGATCCCTTGCCCCTAAGCCAGGGGAAATTCCTAGAGGCTCTAACACTGTGATCCTGAAATTTTCTGGCTCCTGATATGAAAAAGAAGATCCAGATGAATGAGAGGAACAGGTATTGGCTGGCACAGTTGAACTTTTGAGCCAGCAAACTAGAACACTGCCCCAAGCATGTCAGGAGCCAGACATGGAAAAAACAAGTTGTGACTAGAGCCTGGTGTCTGGGAAGAGATATCAGGGTTAACATGTAACACTTCAGGGGTGAAGTTTTACATCCCAATTATGTTCTTTGTCATTAAAATAGGGAGAAAGAAAGTGAGTTTTCCAACCTATAAACTATCTATTGGCTAATATCTTTATCTTAAAGTTGGGTATAGCAAAGGTCAATGTTATTCAAGGAAAATAAAGTATGCTGAGAAACTCCTGGTTTGGTTGGTTTTGAGACTACTTTGCAGGCAACAAGTGGGACAGAGTAGTTGGTCAAGTTTTAGTAAGTGGTTTGAAAGTATTAGGAATAAACCACCTGTTAACAGGGATATGGCAACAATTTATTAGCTCTTCTTAAGTCACGCTTTGTTGGATGTAATATTAATATTTTCTGCATTACTCCAGTACCAAATCTTCCGTGATGATAATTTGAAACAAACAGACATATTAGGGGAAAAAAAGGAGATAGGGTAGGAAAGTGGTAACTGCTTAATGGAGATCTTCTGTAAACATCATTACTGTTTTAAGGAATCTGTTGACAAAATCGTCCTTCCTGGCTGCTATACTTGAAAAACAAGTATAAATCTCTCAGAAAGATTGTGAAAGACTTTGGAATGGTCAAAAGATTACTGAATATCCTTTCAGTGAAGAGACAGGCCTTGTCTAGAAGACCCTTGGGGCTTTTCTGATTTTATAAAAGTCTGTGCCTTTCACTGCCTTTGACTAGGCTACTTTACAACTCTGTAAGTTGTAGAAAACGGATAGTGATGCAAATGATCCTTATCCATAGAGATGCAAATGAATTTTGTCCAATAGAGATCCATTTGATTTTTCCCTTGTAGAAAAGATGATTCCAGCCATTACATTTTATTGGCCTATTAACAAGTTTTGCAGCTATCAACAATTTTATTTCATCCTTTGTGATTGCCTATATATGTCTGTGTGTCTGTGTCTGTTCTTCAAATTTTTTCTTTAAACTTGTGACATCTTGCTGGTTTTTTCATTAATAAAGGAGTTACATAAAATCTTTGGCACTTGTTCATTTTATGTTTGTAGGAGAGTCATGATTTTAATTTAAAAAGAATTATTTTATTTTATTTTATTTTTTGAGCCAGAGTCTTCTCTTTTGCCCAGGCTTGAGTGCAGTGACACTCTCATGGCTCACTTCAGCCTTGACCTCCCAGGCTCAAGCAATCCCCTGCATCCCTAGTAGCTGGAACTACAGGCATGCACCACCATGCCCAGCTAATGTTTTGTATTTTTAGTAGAGATGGAGTTTCGTCATGTTGCCCTGGATATTCTCAAACTCCTGGGCTCAAACAGTTCACCTGCCTCAGCCTCCCAAAGTGATCCACCTTGCTGGGCCCTTGAAATAATTATCTTTTAACAGTTCCAAGCTCAAGTAAATATATATTAAGTCCTTCCAAAACTATTAATGATTTTTTTTTTTTTTTTTTTTTTTTGCCTGGGAGGCTCCAGATTTTTCTAACATCTGTAAAAGGAGATCAGGTTCCAGGACTCAAACAAGCCTCCAAAGTAGGCAGATCTCCCTCTCAGCTACTCTGCTATAATGTAAAACCATGACTGAGGTTTGCCTAGACTACGCCTGACTATGCAAAATTTCTAAGGACGTGAGTCCAGCCATTGCTTGCCCATAAAAATCCTTACAAGTGCTCAAACTACAAGAGACAAATGAAGAAAAACAATGAAAGAATGGAAAATGCAATGATGGGATAGCAATAAAATTATAGACTTGACAGTTCCTCCCTTTCACACCAAGAAAAAGATGTTTTGAGTTGGTCTTGTTTGAAGCAGTGTTATCTCTTGTAGAGAGCCTTGCAGCTAAGCACTAACTGGTTTTCCAGTGCTGAAGAGAGTTAAGTCATTTCTAAATGTCTTGAACTCATGTTTAGCATGGACTTAAGAGAATAAGGTTGAGAATGACGGCATGGTTTCCAAAGTTTGGCTCTGAATGGTGAAATGTCTGCTGAAGGGGTTCAGAGCACGCCAATTCAACACATAACTGTAGGAGACCAGAATATGCCACCCCTAAATATGCCTCTTTGGCATAAGGATTATTTTGAGCTGGTTATTTTGAGAAACCACAGACACAGGAGAAGCTCTGAAAACAAGAGTAGACGTTACCCTTTTGTAAGACAAATTTATATTTACAAAGGAAATCTCCATTCGTAAGGGTGTCTCCCAATCTATATCAGGAAGAGAAGAAGGATGACTAAATCATTAGAGGCTCTCCTAGATGGAGAAGGCACTGACTTAAATCTGCTTAACACACCTTACCCTTGTTTATCATACTTTTCCTGACCATCTCACTCTAACCATAACTGGCCTTTTCCCTACACCCTTTCTTTGTTTCAATAAATGATAATATTTAAGCCTGAAGTTTCAACTACTCCTTTGAGATCTACTCTAGAGATTTATTCTTGGAGATTTGATCTTTGAGAGTTTCCTCAGTATCTCCCATATATACAGGAGGCATACATGTTATTAAACTTTTGTTGGTTTTTCTTTTGTTTATCTATCTTTTGTTACAGGGAGTCTGAGTTAATAACCTTAGAGGGTAGCAAAAAAATTATTTTTCCTCTTGTACACCACAGAAGCAAGTAATAAGGTCCAAAGGTGAACTAAGAGGGCACAAAAAGTGTAATATAAATGTCAGCCTCTGCCATTCCCCTGTAAGGGCCTCCTTCTGTAGTTTTGGGACAAAGATGAATCTCCCAAGCCTCAGAGCTGCGTTTCCACAGACCCTTCTTATTACATTCTTTTTTTTTTTGACATGGAGTTTCACTCTTGTTGCCCAGACTGGAGTGCAATGGTGCGTTCTCAGCTCACCACAACCTCCGCCTCCCAGGTTCGAGCGATTCTCCTGCCTCAGCCTTCCCGGGTAGCTGGGATTATAGGCATGCACCACCACGCCTGGCTAATTTTTTGTATTTTTAGTAGAGATGGGGTTTCTCCATGTTGGTCAGGCTGGTCTCGAACTCCCTACCTCAGGTGATCCACCCACCTCAGCCTCCCAAAGTGCTGGGATTACAGGCGTGAGCCACCGTGCCAAGACTTTTTTTTTTTTTTTTAAGAGACGGCGTTTCCCTATGTTGCACAAGCTGGTCTCCAAGTCTTGGGCTCAAGGGATCCGCCTGCCTTGGCTTCCCAAAGTGCTGGAATTTCAGGCATGAGCCACCACAGCTGCCCAGTACATCCTAACTGACCCAAAAATCTATATAGATCTGTCCACATGGTGTTACTAACTTCTCTTGAGTCTCAGTAGGGACTCACTAAGGAGTCCAGGCTCCAGACCATGTTGGTCAGACTCAACTGAAAAAAACTGCAATGTAGGAGGGAAAGTTTGTAAGCTGTTTGCTAAAGATGACTATCCCCATAATCCTAGGAAAAGCTCCAAAATTAAACTTCATATTAAGTCTCTTCAGACATTCTCCAGATCCTAACCTAGTTTTCCAGCTCTTTGAGAACATGCCACTCTCAAAGAAAGCAAAGTACGTTAAGAGCCCGGGTTGTGGCAGGAAACCATATGGATTTTAAATCTCAGCTCCACTATTTGTTAGTTGTACTGTAATCTCAGTGGGTGGAGAGGAGGCTCCAATTCTGTGTATGGACTCTTCCATCTAAAAAATGGGGACCATGATCCTACTGACTTCACAAGGATGTTGTGAAATTTAAATGAGTTAAATAAAACACAAAATAGTGCCTGGCACTAGTAAGTGCTAGGTAAACGTTAGCTATTAAGAAGCAATGTGTGACTGAGAGCTAGATTCAAATCATGACACACCACTTAGAAACTATGTGTCATATGGCAAGTTACTGAACTCTGTGACCCTGTTACAGTAGGTAGCTAGGCAGGCGTGAACAGGGTATGAGAGGGCCCCGTACTCCCCAACCATGAATGTCAGGCAGCCATCAGGTGGTGGTCAGGCAGTTGTTAACTGTCTCTCTAAAACAATAATAATTGCTGCCAGGCATGGTGGCCGGTAATCCCAGCACTTTGGGAGGCCAAGGTGGACAGATCACTTGAGGTCAGGAGTTCAAGACCAGCCGGGCCAACATGGTGAAACCTCATCTCTACTAAAAATACAAAAATCAGCCAGGCGTGGTGGTGGACAGCTGTAATCCCAGCTACTCGGGAGGCTGAGGCAGAATTGCTGGAACCCAGGAGATGGAGCTTGCAGTGAGCAACTGGTCACAGCTGGTGCCAGGGAAAGGCAGTCTCCCAATAGTCAGGAAAAACATGAAACTGGTGATGTTGTTCCCTGAGTTCCGAGACCCCCCTCAAAGACGACCACCAGAAACCGAAGTCAAAGCCAAGCAGCCAGGATCACTTTATTGCAGGTTCGAACCTGGACCTCTCTCCGTACAGGCGTAGTCAGGAGGGCCAGAGAGAGGTCCCGAGCACAGCTCAAGCCTACTTTTTATAGTAAGGCACAAACAGGTTACAGAAGATTAGGGCATTTTTGCAGTTACAAGATTGGGATTGGTTGACATTTTGAAGTTTGAACATTCGGCAGTTTCTGATTGGCTCCCCCCCTTTTTTAAACCACAAACGTCTAGGGTTTTTTTTTTTTTTAGACAAACTGCTTGCTTAGCCATGGGTGGGAGGGGGGTGGTTTCGATTGAGCAAGCAGGGGGTACGTGACTGGGGGCTGCAAGCACTGGTAATCAGAACAGAACAGGACAGGGACTTTCACAACGCTTGTCCATACAACGTCTGGAATCTATAGATAACATAACCGGTTAGGTCAGGGGTCGATCTTTAACCATGCCCAGGGCGCCGCCCGGGCTGTCTGCCTGTGGATTTCATTTCTGCCTTTTAGTCTTTTCATTCCCCCCTGTCTCTGGTACCTTTAAGAGCCAATCTTGGGTCTTATACTGATTCTGTTGTCATGACGGGCTGGAATTGGGCTCTAAGGACCATTAGTTGGACTGTGTTGATTCTATCTTTAATAAAGTTTATAATTTTGGAATTATGCAGGGCCCTATGGTAAGGAGGAGGAATAGGCTAAGTAGTGGCCCCATGAGGGGCATTAGGAGGGATTACATGGAGGATGCCCACCAACTATCAGCTGCAGAGGTAAAATTTTGTTGTTGTAATTCTATGCTGAGTTTGTGTAGCTGTTGGACCCGTGTCTCTACTAACCCTGATTCATTTATGTAAAAACAACATTCTTCTTTGAGAAAGAGACAAGTTCCCCCTTTTTTAGCTGTTAGTAGGTCTAGGGGGTGTCGGTTTTGTAAGGTAACTTGGGCGAGGGAAGTTAGTTGTCTTTGTAAGGAGGCTAGGGATTCGGCAGAGGCTTCCATAGCTATGGAGAATTGTTGGGAGAGTTTAGCAGTTGTGAGTAGAGAATGGCCTAGGGCCCCTCCCGCCAGTCCTGCTGCAACTACGGATGTGGCGAGTGAGACGCCGGCCACCAGGGGAAGAAATATAGCCCATTTTGTTCTGGGGGATGGTATGCTGTCCCATATGTTGTCCCATCCCAGATATTCTGCAGGGGTTCGTAAGGTTAATTGGGGAACCAGTGTGACAGGGAGGCATAAGAGGGTCTTAGTGGCCTGGGTGGAAAGATTTTTATGTAGGGTTCCATTGCACCAGAAGAAAGAACCATGAGGGGCGAACAGGGTTGTGTTAGGAGAAGAGGTCGTATTGCAGAGGGAGGTGCTAGCATTTGAGTAGCAGAATGAGACCTGTGTTTGCGCGGGGCTCAAGAATAGGGGGACACCAGAGAGGAGGAAGGGTCCTGAGCTGTGTGTAGGAGAATTATTGAAGGGGCCCGTGAGTGGGACGGCCGTCAGGGGTGGTCACCCTAGGGCAGCACATAAGAAGCACGCGGAGAGATTGCCTAGACTGGTGGCATTTGCAAGCAGTAATCCCTCTCTTAGTAGAGATAACCAAGAGAAGGGGCGGAGGGAAGTTAAGGCTGAGAGTTGTATGTTTAGTTCTTTTTCCTGTTTCTGGATTGTAGCATGGAGGGTGGTTTGGATCTGAACAAGAGAGCGCCAAAGGTAAAGGCGGCTGCTGGGCCACGTTGTTTTTGGGGTCAGGTACATGGCCCCTTTCTGTCGGGTGGTCCAGTGGGAGTCCCATGGATCCCAGACAACCCATGTATATCCTAAGTTGGTTTTGAAAAAATTATGAGAGTTATAGCGTTGTCCGGAGAGGGTCTCGGAAGCTGTGAGAGTTTTGGCAGTGTGGATTTTACAGGACCCATAAGGACAACCGACATTCTGTTTGACCCAAGAATCTTTACAATAGGTGATTTGTTGGTCAAAGAGAAAACAGATAGCGGGGGTGACCTTTCCAGGTTGTGTGGCAAAATCAGAGAAATTTATAGATAGATGGCCGTTTGACACACTGCAGGGTGGCAGTCAGCCGTTGCCAAGACCTGGATCTCTTTTTGTGTCTGGGCATGGTCGGTCCAATTCTCAGTTAAGTAAAAACGCCAAGCAAACAGGGATGAGGCCCCCTGTGATTGGGTCTCCCAGATAAAGGCCTGTACAAGCAAAAGCGTTGTGAGGGAAAGGGATATCATATTTACAGTTTAGGTTGTTGATGGCGCAAGGTGAGTTTTAAAGGATTGTCTTTAGTCTGGTCGATCGTCCAAGCCGCTGGCGGTCCGACGAGGTCCGAGACTGGATCCACTGGTTTGGCGTGTGTGTAATGGATCCAGGCGGCGATTCCTTCCACCTTGAGTGCGGTTGGTGTTGTCAAGATTATCTGGAACGGTCCTTTCCACCTCGGCTCTAAGGTCTCTTGCCGATGGCGTTTGATGAGAACCCAATCTCCTGGCTGGAACTGATGTGGTTCGGGTGGAAGTCCTGTTTTGTACAGCTCTCTTAGGTTAGGCCAGACCTCCTCATGAACTTTCTGTAGAGTTTGTAGGGAGAGTAAGAGTTTAAGACTATCATCGGCTTCAGTTTTCATGAGATTGTCTTTCAGGTCAGGGATGATGGGGGAGGCCGGCCATACATAATTTCATAAGGGGTAAGTCCTAATTTGTAAGGGGAGTTACGCACTCTGAACAGAGAGTAGGGAAGAAGGAATACCCAGTTAGCACCAGTCTCCATGGTCAATTTAGTTAGGGTCTCTTTTAATGTTCTATTCATTCTTTCTACCTGCCCTGAGCTCTGGGGGCGGTATGCACAATGTAATTTCCAATCAGCCCCGAGAATAGAAGCCAGTCCCTGACTTATCTTAGCGATGAAGGCAGGCCCATTGTCTGATCCTATCATAACTGGGAATCCATACCTGGGCAAGATTTCTTCTAGGAGTTTTTTCGCCACACCCTGAGCAGTCTCTCTCTTTGTGGGGAAAGCTTCCGTCCATCCTGAAAAGGTATCTACAAAGACTAGCAAGTATTTATATCCATATTTTCCTGGTTTTATTTCTGTGAAGTCAACTTCCCAATAGGCCCCAGGTCTGTCTCCTCTCTGCCTTTTTCCACTGCTTTGGGGTTGGTTACCTGCCTTATTGAGTTGGCAAACTGCACAGTCTTTGACTACTTGATCAGCCTTTCTGGAGGCATTTTTAATTTTTAGTTTAGAGCGTCTTATTAAGTCCAGTATTCGCCGCGAGCCTAAATGGGTGCTCCGATGGATTTGTTCTAACACTCGTTGTCCTAATTTTTCTGGGAGTATGATGTTATTTTCAGAGTCTTTCTACCAATTATTAAGGATTTGGGCCATGGGAAGTTTGTCTATCCACTGAAGGTCACTATCGGAGTATTCTGGATTTGGGGGTAACTCTTTGGGCCCCGGGTCAGGTAGTTGTAGGGCTAGTAGTTGTGTGAGAGTTTTAGCCACATTTTTAGCAGTCTGATCGGCCAAGTTATTTCCTCGGGAGACTGAGTCAGTAGCCTTTTGGTGTCCTGGGCAGTGGACTATTGCTAGCTTTCTGGGTCCCCAAAGGGCTGCTAGTAAGGCTAGGATTTCTTCCTTATTTTTGATATTTTTTCCTTCTGCCGTGAGGAGCCCCCTTTCTCTGTATATTGCCCCATGTATGTGGGCTGTAGCAAAAGCATACCGACTGTCAGTATATATTGTCAGTTTGTGGTCTCTTCCCATTTTTAGGGCTTGGGTTAAAGCCACTAATTCAGCTTTTTGAGCTGATGTCCCTGGGGGCAAAGGCTCTGCCCAAACTATTTCGGTTTCTGAAGTTACCGCCGCCCCTGCATACCTTTGTCCTTGGTAGACGAAACTGCTCCCATTGGTGAACTAGATGAGGATGGCGTCGGGCAGTGGGCGGTCTTGCAGGTCTTCCCTGACTCCGTGCACCTGGGCCAATATCTCAGAGCAGTCATGGAACGGGGTTTCTAAGTCCGGATTTGGCAGTAGTGACGCAGGGTTCAGGGTCGTTGGGGGCAGGAAGGTTATCCTGAGGGGGTTTAGCAGTAGCCTCTGGTAGTGGGTGAGGTGGGCATCGCTAATCCATCGATCAGGCGGCTGTCTGAGAACGCCTTCGATGGCATGTGGAGTAGTGACCCGTAGTTCCTGGCCCATGATCAGTTTATCAGCATCTTGCACCATCAAAGCGGTTGCTGCGATTATTCGGAGGCAGGGAGGCCATCCTGCGGCTACCGGGTCCAGTTTTTTTGACAGATAGGTAACTGGCCTCCGCCAGGGGCCTAAATTCTGAGTTAATACCGCTTTGGCAACTCCCCTGCTTTCGTCCACGTATAAGTGGAAGGGCTTGGAGACATCAGGGAGTCCCAGCGCGGGGGCTGATAACAGAGCGGTTTTGATCTGTTGGAAGGCCAACTCAGCCTCTTCCGTCCAATTGAAGGGCTGCTGTTCCTTTGTTGCCTGGTATAGGAGCTTGGCTAACTCTGCAAACCTGGGTATCCATAACCTACAGAACCCTGCCGACCCCAGGAATTCTCTTACTTGTCGCGTTGATTGGGGTCTAGGGATACGTTGGACTGTCTCTTTCCGGGCACTGGTTAACCAACGTTGCCCCCCTTTTAACAGGTATCCCAGATAGGTTACCTCTGAGATTTGCAGATTTGAGCCTTTTTTGCTGAGGCCCGGTAGCCTAGCTTCCCCAAATTTTTAGGAGGTCTTCAGTTCCTTGAACACAGGCTTCCGGGGATTTGGCCGCTACTAAAAGATCATCAACATACTGCAAAAGAGTTATTTCAGGGTGTTGCCTTCGGGCAACTGGTTGCCGTACTCACCCAGATCTTCGTGGAGGGCTTCGACGAAGAGGGTTGGCGAGTTCTTGAATCCCTGTGGCAATCTGGTCCATGTTAGCTGGCCGTTTATACCCCTCTCGGGGTCTGTCCATTCAAATGCAAAAAGCTCTTGACTTTTGGGAGCCAAGGGTAGGCTGAAAAAAGCATCTTTTACATCAAGGACAGTATACCACTGTTTTTCAGGGTTCAAAGTACTTAAGAGGGTATATGGGTTGCGTACGGTGGGGTGTATGTCCATGACTCTTTTGTTGACTTCTCTCAAATCTTGCACCGGCCTATAGTCTTTACTATTAGGTTTACGAACAGGTAACAACGGAGTGTTCCAGGGCGAGTGGCAGGCATGTAGAACTCCCTGGTCTAGAAGCCGGCGGATGTGGGGCGTAATCCCCTCTTTGGCCTCTAGGGGCATTGGGTACTGCCGAACCCAAACCGGGTCTGTCCCAGGCTTAACTTCAACAAATATGGCGGGGCGGTGTTTTGCCAGCCCTAAGCCCCCGGTTTCTGCCCATGCTTCTGGGAAACGCTGGAGCCAGGAGTTGATATCTTGATCAGGAGGCACTTGCTCCTGATGGAGTCTATATTCATCCTCCAAGGTGATAGTGAGGATGGATATTGGCTTGTTTTGAGAGTCAGTCACTTTGGGACCCCCTGATTGGAAGTGAATTTGGGCCCCCATTTTTGTTAACAGATCTCTCCCCAACAAGGGGCAAGGGCTCTTGGGAATAACTAGGAAGGAGTGGGACACCTTTCCTGTTCCCAAGTCTATGGTCCTCTGAGTTGTCCAAGGATATTTTTTAATTCCTGTGGCTCCTTGTACCCAAGATGAATTATCAGACAATTTTCCATAAGGCTTGACCAAGACTGAATGTTGCGCCCCAGTATCGACTAGGAACTGAACCGGGGACCCCTCCACTTGCAGAGTTACCCTAGGTTCGGGGAGGGGGTCCGAACCCCGTCCCCCCTAATCCATATCTTGGGTCACAAGTATAGGTGTGGGTTTAGGCTGCCACTGGCCTTGTCCTGACTGGCGCTGTTTCTTTTTGGGGCAATCTTTTATCCAGTGGCCTGTCTCTTTGCAGTATGCGCATTGATCTTTTCCCAGGTCGCGTCTAGGGGCGCGCTTGGACTGGGTTTCTCCTGATTGTAACTGCTCTTTTTGAACAACTGCAGCCAGGACTTTGGTCATTTTCTCGGTGGCCTTAATTTGCCTCTCCTCTGGAGCATCTCTGTTATTATAAACTTTCTGTGCTATCCGAAGAAGGTCTTGGACTTGTTTCCCTTCTAAATCTTCTAATTTTTGGAGTTTTTTCTTAATGTCTGGGGCAGCCTGATTTACAAAGGACATAACGATAGCTGCCTGGTTTTCAGGAGCTTCTGGGTCCATAGGGGTAAACTGCCTAAAGGCTTCCATTAACCTTTCTAAATAGACAGCTGGGCTTTCTGTTTTTCCCTGCAATACAGAGTATACCTTGGCCAAATTAGTGGGCTTGCGAGCGGCAGCCCGGAGACCCGCCATTAGAGTCTGGCGATAAACGAGTAGCCTTCCCCTACCTTCTGCCGTGTTGTAATCCCATCTAGGTCCGGTCAGAGGGAAAGCTGCATTGATGAGATCAGGATTGGCGGTGGGCTGGCCGTCATCTCCGGGAACCAGTTTTCTGGCCTCAACCTGTATTCTTTCTCCCTCCTCCGTCGTGAACAGAATCCGGAGGAGCTGCTGACAGTCATCCCACGTGGGTTGGTGGGTGAACATAACACTGTCTAGAAGGGCCATTAGGTCTTTGGGGTCATCTGAGAACTGGGCATTCTGGGTTTTCCAGTTGTATAAGTCACTGGTGGAAAATGGCCAATACTGGAGCCTAGGGTTGCCCGTATCATCAGGGGGTCCTATTTCCCTCAGGGGGAGTGCCACAGTGGAATCGGGGGACCGCGAGATCATCTCACATTGGGCGCGTCCACATGTTCGTCCCGCTGGCCCCCCAGAATTACTTTCGTTCTCGATTGCCACTGGCGCGGCTGCTGCCTCTCGTTCCTCGTGCCCTCCAGGGATAGCAGCCGGCGGGGCCTGAAGTTGAGGATGGGGGTGAGGGAGATAAGGTGGGGGTTCCAAAGACAGAGGGTCCCGACTGTCGGGCAACACAGGGACGGGGGAGGGGCGGATGGAGTTTTTGGTTTGTGAGAGTTTTCCACTGGTCATGCGACCAGTGCTTTACATGGCTCCGGGGCCAGTACGAAGGGAGTTAGTCAGGGTGGTGGGTTTTCCACAAAGTCTTGCCATACCAAGATGTAGGGGATCTGATCAGGATGCCCTGAACGTCCTGGTAGGAAAATTTTAGTTTTTACCTTAGTGATAATAGGGAGTCAAAATGTTCCCTTGGGAGGCCACCCTACGCCGAAAGTGGGCCACTCTGAGCGGCAGAAGGTTATCAATTTTCCTTTCTTTAGCTCTACACTAAGGTCATAGCCCCTAGCTTTGACATCTTTAAAGTTATTTACAAGGAGAGAGAGTGGCGTACTCTGGGCGCCGCCCATTTCAGGAACCCCTGGAGGTAGAGAAAGGGATACAGAGAAATATCAGTAACAGGATTTGAAGTAACTTTTGTCTCCTCCAGCGGCTCCTGAAAAGTGAAAGTGAGTTCTAAACAAGTAACAGTCTACAACAGCAACAACAGAAAACAGTTCCGCAAGTGCGTTTCGGGTTTAGTTCCCGATCAGAGTCAGACAGGCCGACAGAATACAGACGCCCCAGATGGGCACCGGAGGACGTCTCCTACCGGTCCCTGGTGGCTGTCTTATAGCGCGTCCGCCAAGACTATGCCAACCTCAGTACAGATCCCGCGGGATTCCTCAGAGAGACAAAGACGAACAGAGACAAAGCTGGCTTACTTACTGATTAGTGATGACCCGTTGACCTGGAGTCTGGTGGGCTCGGGGGAAATCCCGGGAGAGCCCCCAAATGTTGTGCCCTGAGTTCCGAGACCCCCCTCAAAGACGACCACCAGAAACCGAAGTCAAAGCCAAGCGGCTGGGATCACTTTATTGCAGGTTCGAACCCGGATCTCTCTCCGTACAGGCATAGTCAGGAGGGCCAGAGAGAGGTCCCGAGCACAGCTCAAGCCTACTTTTTATAGTAAGGCACAAATAGGTTACAGAAGATTAGGGCATTTTTGCAGTTACAAGATTGGGATTGGTTGACATTTTGAAGTTTGAACATTCGGCAGTTTCTGATTGGCTCCCCCCCTTTTTTAAACCACAAACGTCTAGGGTTTTTTTTTTTTTTAGACAAACTGCTTGCTTAGCCATGGGTGGGAGGGGGGTGGTTTCGATTGAGCAAGCAGGGGGTACGTGACTGGGGGCTGCAAACACCGGTAATCAGAACAGAACAGAACAGGACAGGGACTTTCACAACGCTTGTCCATACAACGTCTGGAATCTATAGATAACATAACCGGTTAGGTCAGGGGTTGATCTTTAACCAGGCCCAGGGCGCCGCCTGGGCTGTCTGCCTGTGGATTTCATTTCTGCCTTTTAGTCTTTTCACCATAAGGATTTGTCATCAGTAACACCCCCAGTTCCTCAACTTCAAAATTGGGAAAGAGTAGAATCTAACTCACAGAATTGTTATGAGTATGAAAGGGTTAATATGTGTAAATTACTTCATATTAGCACTGATAAAAAGTTTATGTTGTATCAAGTAGTTATTACTACATTTATAATTAGTAGATAGTGCTGTTTTTATGTATACTTCCTCAGTGCAAGCCTCCTTTAAGAAAACTCACTACAATGGGGAGAAGAGATGGAAAAGGAACCTATAAATTAAAAGAGACATAAGAAAGATCAATCATTCACATTGTATGACCCTTATTTGGATCCTGATTCAAACAACAACAAAATGTGCAAATAAATAAATAAATAAATAAATAAATAAATAAATAAATAAATAAAAAGAGGCCAGGCAGAGTAGCCCCCTGCAGTAATCACAGCATTTTGGGAGGCCAAGGCAGAAGGATAGTTTGAGGCTACAAGTTCAAAACTAGCCTCATCAAAGTAGGAAGACCCCTGTCTCTGCAAAAGAAAAATTTAAAAATTAGCTGGGCATGGTGATGCATGCCTGTAGTCCCAACTGCTGGGGAGGCTGAGGCAGGAGGATCATTTAGGCCTATGAGTTTGAGCCTGGAGGGAGCTGAGATGGTGTAAATGCACTCCAATCTGGACCACAGAATGAGATCCTGTCTAAGAAAAAAAGACAGTTATAAGCTAATTGAAAATGCAAACATTGACAAGATACTTGATGGAGTAGAGGAGGAAAAGTAACTTTCTACCCTTCTGAGTTCTTAATTAGAATGCACCCCTGACAAGGGAAAAACACACATCAGTTTAGTAATGTGTATACCTTCCTGTCTCTACAAAAAAAATTTAAGTGTCTTTGAATTCAGGCTTAACTATTATCCTTTGCTGAAACAAAGAAAGAAGTCTCTTGGGACCAGTTATGGGGAGGGAACTGGGAAAAGCATGATAAACAAGAGTAAGGTTTATTATGAAGATTTAAGTCACTTTCCCATTGACAAGAGTTTTTTTGTAATTTTGTCATCCTACTCTTCCTGATACAGAGGAGACACTCTCACAAATGGAGATTTGCTTTATAAATGTAAATTTCTCTTAACAAAATGGTAATTTCTACTTTCTTTTTAGAGCGTCACTTGTGCCTGCTATTTCTTAAAATAATCCTTATGCCAAAAAGGCTTATTTTGGAGTGGCATATCTTGTCTCCTACAATGGTGTTGAGGAATTACTATTAATTTTTTTAGGTGAAGTAAGAATGTTGTGGTCATGTAAAAGTCATTTTTTAGTCAAAAATGAAATCATATGATGCCTAGAATCTTCCTTAAAGTTATGCGCTTGGGGGATGGGTTGGTGGGGGGATGTAAGTTTGTCCAAAGTTTGTGAAGTGGTGATGAGAACACAGAGGTTTATTGATCTATTCTGTTTTGTTTTGTGTATGTCATAATTTTTTTAAGATTAGGAGGAGGAAGATTTAAAAAGAGGAAGAGAAAGAAAAGAAAACTACACTAGATTCTCGTCTTAACCTGGGAGTCATCTCTCTTCCTAGCATCCGCACAATCAGTAGGACCCAGCAATCTCCCGCAGGACACTTTCTAAAGTGTAAGTTACTACGTCAAGAGCAGCATCATGACACCGGCAGTCGGAGAGCTGCAAGTAGGCTTTGCCACCCTGAGTTTGAACCACCTCAGGTTTTCCTTGCCAGTGTGAGGTGAAGACTCACTTTCACATTCCCTCAGGGTATCCTCCTGTGTGTGTCTTTCACATAGCACAATAACACATGCAGGCACACAAACATACACACACACATACATTTTCCAAAGACAGAAACTAATTTTCAGAAATAGTAGAGTCAAAATTTGTTTTTCCATGTGCAAAATCGTTTCAGAGCTGCTGCTTCTCACAAAAGAGATAGCTCTCAATTGTCATTTTTATGCAGAACGATGTCAGTTCCCTTTGTCCTCAGACTGTTCCTAAGATCTTCCACTGCATAAGAAATGGGGTCCATTCCAGAGCCATCCTCCTCTCCATGGACTCTCAGCTCACAAAGACCCGGAAAATACATTAGTATTTAAGGTTTGTTTTCTGTTTCCTTTGCTACTTTGTCCAGGCCCCCACATCTTTCCAGTGTAGAGATTACAGGGATGCAGAAAGATGTGAGGGTTTAATCTCCTCTCCAAGCAAACCCCTGAGGTCGGGAAAGAGAGGAAAACTGTGGGGCGGGGCGGGGGGCAAGGGAGGGGGAGATAGTTTATGCTTTCATTCACAAGAAACATAATAGATATCACAGATTGTACTAGATCTGAAAGGGCCTTAAAGATAATTCTACACCAACCCATTCAATTTTACATGGGAGAATGCTGCTTAGACAGTCAAAGGGAGCATTTGCCTTCCACAGGGTGCTTATAATACATATTTAAAGACTCCTCACAAAAACTTCACTCATAATTAAAATGTTATAAATGGAGAAAACAATATTCTCTTTTGATTTTTTATCCCTAAATTACTCCTTAGCCCCCACCTTTAAAAAAATGATTTTACATACCCTTAAATATTTATTTTAACTTTTAATTTCAAAATTATCTGCCATTTCCTTGTTGCAGAAATCCTTGAGGCAAAGCCGCTGAAGGATGCGGCTTACCAGTGGCTTATCAAGGGCCAACCAGGGAGCGGTCTGCCCCCCAGGGTGGGCAATAAGGGAGAACCTTGTCAAGAGAAATTAAAAACTATAATAAAGCCAACGAAGAGTTGGTCTACTTTTCATTATTACCGTTCTCTGCAATTCTAAATAGTGTCACCGATAAAAGTGTCCTCCCTGAAGAAAAAGTTTTGTTGGTCTAAACTCTAAACAATTGTTGCAGTTTCTGTTGAGTTTTAATATATAAATAAGCTTCAAATTAGCACATTTTTATTACATTTCCTTTCATAAACATTGTATTCTACTAGAAATGAATTTGAAGAACTCCCATTTATCCAATTAGCCTTTGACACACATGGGCTCAGTGTCACAAGTCTGTTTTAATAGTAAAACCTCTGATGCCTGTGGTTCTTCGCATTTCTGCATTTAAAATTGTGATGAGTAATAAATAATGATAGCACAGCAATTTTAAAGATAAAGAAACAGGACTTAAGTTACTTCAATTCTGCCACGTGATGCAACCACTTTGTTTTTATTTGTGCAGTATTTTTGTTAACTGCAAATTTTGGTTCATATGTGAAATATTTTATTGAATTTGAATACTATTTTTAAAGTAGACATTTATTCTTTTTCAATTGTTCATTGCTTTAAAACTAAAAATAGACTGAGTGCGGTGGCTCACACCTATAATCCCAGCACTTTGAGAGGCTGAGGCGGGCGGACCACCTGAGGTCAGGAGTTTGAGACCAGCCTGATCAACATGGAGAAACCCCGACTCTACGAAAAAAAAAAAAAAATACAAAATTAGCTGGGCGTGGTGGCACATGCTTGTAATCCCAGCTACTCAGGAGGCTGAGGCAGGAGAATCACTTGAACCTGGTGGTGTAGACTGCAGTGAGCCGAGATTGTGCCATTGCACTCCAGCCTGGGCAACAAGAGAGAAACTCTATCTCAAAAACAACAAAAATAAATAAATAAAAATAACAATAAAACAAGAAAATAAAATACTATGTCAGTGACACCATTTAGTAGTTACCTAAATATCTTTTACTGAACTTGTAGTTTTATTAAAATTTACTCATTAGTTACTAGAAAATTTTACATATTATTAGACTATAACCAACAGATGAAGTTCAAACTATTAGGTAGATATAAACTTTCAAAATGAACAAAAATATTGTTCTTGTGTTGCCAGAGAAATGAAAAGGGGAATGCTGGAAGCCTCATCATTTTCACCAAGATCTCGATGCTCACTCTAAGCAGTAGATCAGAGGATGCCAATATTTGTGACAATTCAGCCATTTTCTTGAATATTTGCCAAGAAGAAAAACTTTAAAAATTTTCATGCCAGGCACCGGTGGCTCATGCCTATAATCCTAGCACTTTGAGAGGCTGAGGCGGGTGAGCCCAGGAGTTCAAGACCAGCCTGGACAACATTGTGAAATGTCATTGGACGAACGGAGGCAAGATGGTGCACTTCCGGGTTCTTCATCCCCCCTCCCAACTTTTCCCGGGCGCGGGAAAATGCAGCCGGCGACCCGGGAAGGTGCAGACCAACTGGGCATGTGCCAGGTGACGTCAATCCGAAGAGACCAAGATTTACCTGGTCTCACCTGTGGAACGCCCCTGACACGCCCGTGCCCCACCTATTGCCCTCCCACTCCTAGAAAAGCCGCTCTCTGCCATTGAGCCACGCGGACTTCCCAGCTTCCCATTGCTGTCGGGACTGTTGGAACTCCCTCCTAGAGCTTGGCGGGGGGGAACTACAAAAATACAAAAATTAAGCAGGCATGGTGGAGTGTGCCTGTAATCCCAGTTACTTAGGAGGCTGAGGCAAGAGGATTGCTTGAGCCAAGGGGACTGAGGTAGTAGTGGTTGTAGTGAGCTGAGATCATGCCACTGCACGTTAGACTTGGAGACCCTGTCTCAAAAAAAAAAATTTTTTTTTCTGCCAAATATGAATGAAATCTATGATGAATTTTCTCTTTTGTTTTGTTTTGTTTTATTTTGAGACAAAATCTCACTCTGCTGCCCAGGTTGGAGTGCAATGGCATGATCTCGGCTCACTGCAACCTCCGTCTCCCAGGTTCAAACGATTCTCTTACCTCAGCCTCTAGAGTAGCTGGGACTACAGGCATGTGCCACCACACCCAGCTAATTTTTGTGTTTTTAGTAGAGATGGGGTTTCACCGTGTTAGCCAGGATGGTCTTGATCTTCTGACCTCATGATCCGCCTGCCTTGGCCTCCCAAAGTGCTGGGATTATAGGCATGAGTCACCGTGGCTGGCCAAATTTTCTGGAGATCTTTTAGTGGGAAATATGTGACTGTGAAGATGCTTGAAAGCCATTAGAATCAATCCCAGAGAAACTAAGACATAGAATTTATTGCAATTTCTGGCATTTACTGTTAAATGACATTCTTTATAAATCTTTACTAAACTCATCCTTATTTTTAAGACTTTCCCTAACTATATTTGTTACTTCATATGAAATTAAAATCAATCAAAAGTGTTCTTTGATTAACTATGAATGGAGATAGATTGAGAAATCTGTTTTAAATACCTGTTAAGCATGAGTTTGCAAAGCAGATCAGTTTTCATAACATCATTTACACATTAGGTGACTTTAGCAGTAAATCCCACCGCAGGGACCCAGAGCTGGAGAGGAGTAGAATGATGGTGGCAGTGGAGGCTAAAAGGGATACTTCAAGACCCTAGAGAAAACAATATTTTAGTTATTTATTTAATTTATTTTTTTGAGACAGAGTTTTGCTCCAGGCTGGACTGCAATGGTGTAATCTCGGCTCACTGCAGCCTTCACCTCCCAGGATCAAGCAATTCTCCTACCTCAGCCTCCCAAGTAGCGAGGATTACAGTCACCTGGCACCACACTCAACTGATTTTTGTATTTTCAGTAGAGACAGGATTTCACCATTTTGGGTAGGCTGGTCTTGAACTCCTGACCTTAAGCAATCCATATGCCTCGGCTTCCCAAGGTGCTGGGTGTGAGCCACCACACCCAGCCTGAGAAAACAACACTTTAAAGATATCTAGTCTTGGTGTGGTGGCTCACCCCTGTAATCCCAGCACTTTGGGAGGCTGAGGCAGGTGGATCACAAGGTCAGGAGTTCAAGACCAACCTGACCAACACGGTGAAACCTCATCTCTACTAAAAATACAAAAATTAGCCGGGTGTGGTGGAATGGTCCCAGCTACTTGGGAGGCTGAGGCTGAAGAATCAATCACTTGAGGCTGGGAGGTGGAGGTTGCAGTGATCCGAGATTGCACCACTGCACTCCAGCCTGAGAGACACAGTGAGACTCCATCGCAAAAAATAAATAAATAAAGACATCTAGCTCAACCAAAGAATTTGGGAGGGGGTGGGTTTTCTGCACAGTGGTGAAGAATGGGCCAGTGAAATATTGTTTTGTCAATGTTATCATGACTTTATTTTTATCACAGATTGGTATGTCCTAGAGAAATGTTGAAAACAGTTATTTTCTTTCTCTTGCCACAAAGGAAGTCCCAGAGAGAAGGTCCTCCTAGAAAGCAGAAGGCTTTCCCCCACCTTCCACCATGCCCACTGTCACAAGGATTTGCCGCGGCAAATGTTTGCTCATCTGGTAAGGGAATCCACTTCTTTCTGCACAGGTGCAGAGCTTGCCAAATGCCATGGGGCTTCCCTCTTTGCTAAAAGGCCAGAATTCACTAAATCTCACTCCAGGCTCTGACATTATATCCATCACTTTCCCTTTTTTTTCCCAGATAGGGGCAAAGGGACCTTTCCTTTCACCCTCTGAAGTTTGATAATTTGAGTGTATGTAATAAATTTGACAGTAGACAGATTAACAGGAAAAAAGGCATACAAATTAAGACATGCATATACAAGGGGGTCCCACAGAGTAAAAGACTCAAAGAAGGGCCAGATGGTTGAAACTTTTTTTTTTTTCTTGAGATGGAGTCTTGCTCTGTCACCCAGGCTGGGGTGCAGTGGCATGATCTCAGCTTACTGCTTCATCACCTTCATCACCTTCATCTCCCTGGTTCAAGCAATACTCCTGCCTCAGCCTCCTGAGTGTCTGGGATTACAGGTGCATGCTACCATGCCCAGCTAATTTTTGTATTTTTAGTAGAGATGGGTTTTCACTATGTTAGTCAGTCTGGTTTTGAACTCCTGACCTTAGGTAATTCCCCTGCCTCGGCCTCCCAAAGTGCTGGAATTACAGGAGTGAGCCACTGCACCCGGCCTGGTTGCAACTTAAATCTGAATTTGAGCTGCAGAAAGAAATAGGAACTGGGGCTTTTGGAAGTGAGGTAGTGACTCAAGCAATGGAAGCAGGGTAAGGGGAAGAACTACACTGTGAAAAACAGTTGTTTGTGATGCAGATAAAGTCTCTAGGATAGCAACCTTCAGAAGGATAGGTAAAAAGTCCATCTAGGTTTGGAGACTTTTAGTTTCTTTTCCTGCTAGTTAATCTCTGGTTAATGTGGATTTCAGGGAGAAGGGTCCACACAATTATGTTCCTTCTGGAAGAACTTACCTCCCTGCATTTCAGGAGATACAGAGATTGAGAGACAGGGAGACGAGGGAATATCAAAGAGACCTTGGTTCTGAAGCTGATTCTTTGGTTCAAAGTACTTGGCATGTCAAAGCACCATACTTTGGGGTATCATTTTCTGAGCCCCAACACTGATGTCTTTGCAAACATTTTCAAAATCTTATCGTTCTTGAGAGTACAACCCATGTAAATTTCATCCACCTTGTGGCCCCATCTTAGCAAAAAAAACCACTAGTCCAATCTCCAAAAGTTGCTGAACATTAGTTAACACTTTTTTGTAGATCTTTTATTATTGTTATTTTTTTGAGATGGAGTTTTGCTCCTGTTGCCCAGGCTGGAGTGCGATGGTGCGATCTTAGCTCACCACCACCTCTGCCTCCTGGGTTCAAGTGATTCTCCTGCCTCAGCCTCAGAGTAGCTGGGATTACAGGCATGCATCACCACAACCGGCTAATTTTGTATTTTTAGTAGAGATAGGGTTTCTCCATGTTGGTCAGGCTGGTCTCGAACTTGCGACCTCAGGTAATCCGCCTGCCTTAGCCTCCCAAAGTGTTGGGATTACAGGTGTCAGACACCACACCGATCCTTTTTGTAGATTTTTAAGGAAAATGACTCAGGAGTTGGGGTTACATTAATAACCCACAGTAAATGTTTTAAAATTTACTTTCTTTTTTTTTTTTTTGACACGGAGTCTTGCTCTGTCACCCAGGCTGGAGTGCAGTGGCGCCATCTCAGCTCACTGCAAGCTCCGCCTCCCGGGTTCACGCCATTCTCCTGCCTCAGCCTCCGGAGTAGCTGGGATTACAGGCACCCGCCGCCACGCCCAGCTAATTTTTTTGTATTTTTTAGTACAGACGGGGTTTCACTGTGTTAGCCAGGATGATCTCGATCTCCTGACCTTGTGAAACACCTGCCTCGGCCTCCCAAAGTGCTGAGATTACAGGCGTGAGCCACTGCGCCCGGCCTGTTTTAAAATTTTCTTTCCGTAACTCTCCATTTCCCATATATGTTCCAGCTGCTCCCTAAATCTTTCATTTCCTCTTTCTCCAAACTCCTCCCGTTTCTCCCCAAATCCACGGCATATTAACTTTGGTAACATCTTCCCGTCTTTTGTCATATTCCAAAGCTATTCGCTTCTGCATGACTGTAACCTCTGGCTTTCCCAGTCAAGCAGCTCTGGTGCTCTCCTTGCCCAAATCCATGAATCCGCCCTAGAGTCTGGGAAATAACTTTGGCCACAAAAGGAATTCCATCTTATAGACAGAGGAGGAGAGGTGATGTGAGCCCCTACATATTAACATCTCTATCTGTTCAAGAGCTTCTCCAACTACTTTTTTCTGTTAAGTATAAATCTGTCTGTGACCAAGGAGTTGATTCAAATTCTGGTGTGTGAGGAGAGAATCTTCCAGTATTTGAGGACAAGAGAAGCCAAATTTTATGGTGATTTATATGTAGCAATTGAAGATCACCAAGAGAGAAGACTTTTATTTTTCTGTTTTTGGTGTGTTTTACCTTGCTTTCATTTATACTGTTTTGAAGATGGGTTGGGAGGAGGAGAGTGAAGAACAAAAAGCTCCATGTTAGAGGAATCTATATGTGCAGTTTCCTTATTAACTGTATGTGTCATCCTCAGAGATGCTGCGTGACCTGGTGAAAGAACACAGGCTTTGGAGCTAGATATTCATATATTTGTACTTAAGCTTGAATCCCATCTCGGTTACTTTCTACCTGAGTATAATTTACAGCATGACAGTTATTATCAGGAGCACAAAGGAAGCATTGTCTTCTGTAAATGAAGATAAGAACTGTTTTGCAATATTATTATGAGAACTAATGAAATAATTTTGTAAAATGCTTAAAATAGTACCTGTCACATAATAATATTTAATATTTATTATTATATTACATTTATTATTAAATAGTTAATAATAATATTTAATCATGGTAGTCTGCAATCATGACAAGTTCTGATAATAATAGCATTTAGGATGGGCATGGTGGTTTATGCCTGTAATCCCAGCACTTTGGGAGGCCAAGGAGGGAGGACTGCTTGAGACTAGTTCAAGACCAGCCTGGGCAACATAACAAGGCCCTGTTTCTACAAACAAACAAACAAACAAACAAATAATCAAAAACTTAGTCGGGTATACTGGCGTGTGCCTGTAGTCAGTCCTAGGCTGAGGCAGGAGGATCATTTGAGCCCAGGAGTTCGAGGCTGCAGTGAGCTACGATCACACCACTGTACTCCAGTCTGGGTGAGAGAGTGAGACTCTGTCTCTAAAAGAGAAAGACTAATAGCTTTTTTTTTTTTTTTTTTTTAACTGGAGTTGGAGGGCTTTTGCCAAAATTTTCTCTTTCTAACTTTTTTTTGTTGTTTCTTTGTTTTTATAAAATACATTTTATTTTTAAAATAGACAAGGTCTTGTTCTGTTGCCCATGCTGGCCTGAAACTCCTGGGTGGGAGTGATCACCCTAACTTGGCCTCCCAAAGTACTAGGATTACAGGTGTGAGCAACTGCGCCTGGCCTGTTTCTAACATTTTAAAGTTAGTCTTAATATTGTTTTATGCTGGTTTTACTTTAAATATATATCTAGAATAAAAGCAATTACTTAACAAATGTCAGTGACATGCAAATATATAATTAATAAAACTTCTTATATCTCAGTGGTTGATGTCAATAACCAAATAACCAAGAATTTGAATAATCTCTCCTAGGTAACTGGAAGTGACCTTCACTTACCTGTAATTTACACATTCTCACCAGCTCCTCTCCTACTCCCTTCTTCGTGACCACCAAGGAGAGCTAGAGGACCTTAGAGAGGAGGCTCAGAATAGTACTGCTTTGATTTTGGCAACATGCATATTGTTTCTTCAGCTAACTCAGCATGCTTGAGATCATTTTAACAGCATAGTGTTATCATGTGGTTTCAGTAGAAAAAGTCCCTATGTAAAAATAGCACCTTCTTCCTCAGCATGTCTGCTCCCTTTAATGAAAATAAGGCTTTAGCTTAGACTGAGCCAATGCAGCTATCAAGGCGTGAGCTAAAATCTCATCTGCTTCAAATGCTGTTAGCCAAATTCACTAACAATGGTGCTTACAGTCATTGACAATAAGAAAGACAATGTAGTCAGAGTCATGAACAATACAGGATAATTCATACCCAATACACAATACTTAAACAGCAGTTTTCTAAAATGAATCCCCAGAGAACATGTTCAATGAGAAAAGTCACAATTGCTCTACAAGAATATTTATGGTGGCTGGGCACAGTGGCTCACGCTTGTAATCCCAGCACTTTGGGAGGCCAAGGTGGGTGGATCACCTGAGATCAGGAGTTCATGACCAGCCTGGTCAACATGGTGAAACCCGGTCTCTACTAAAAATACAAAAAATTAACCAGGCATGGTGGCAGGCACCTGTAATCCCAGCTACTCGGGAGGCTGAGGCTGGAGAATCGCTTGAACCTAGGAGGTGGAACTTGCAGTGAGCCGAGATTGCGCTATTGTACCCCAGCCTGGGCAATAAGAGCAAAACTCTGTCTCAAAAAAAGAAAAGAAAAGAAAAGAAAATTTATAGTAATACAAACAAACCAAAAAGGAGGGAAAAAAAGAATCAGGAGCATTCACAAATTCTTATCCAACCCATTTAAGACAAAAAGAGTTTAACTAATATAATTTAAGCCATATGGAAACCTAGTAGTAGGTTGCTTCTTCTTAGAGAGTGGTGTTTCATTCATTCTTACTAGCCTGCATTCAATCACACCATGTTCCATTTTGGGATTGGGAAACTTCTTTTTTTCTTTTTTTTTTTTTTTTGAGATGAAGTCTCACCCTGTCACCCAGGCTGGAGTGCAGTGGCGCGATCTTTGCTGACTACAACCTCTGCCTCCTGGGTTCAAGCAATTCTCCTGCCTCAGCCTTCAGAGTAGCTGGGACTACAGGTGCGTACCACCATGCCCGGCTAATTTTTTTGTATTTTTAGTAGAAACGGAGTTTCACCATACTGGCCAGGGTGGTCTCGAACTCCTGACCTCTTGATCCACCCACCTTGGCCTCCCAAAGTGCTGGGATTACAGGCGTGAGCCACCGTGCCTGGCCTGGGATTGGGAAACTTCTATGTCCATTATTGAGATGAAAATAAAATGGAAAAAGTATAGTTTTATTTCATATATATATGTATATATATACATGTATATATACATATATATATATTTTGAGATGGAGTCTCACTCTATCACTCAGGCTGGAGTGCAACGGCATGATCTTGGCTCACTGCAACCTCTGCCCCCCGGGTTCAAGCAATAATCATGCCTCAGCCTCCTGAGTAGCTGGTATTATAGGTGCGCACCACCACACCTGACTAATTGTTGTTTTTTTTAGTAGAGATGGGGTTTCACCATGTTAGTTAGGCTGGTCTCGAACTCCTGACCGTGTGATCTGCCCGCCTTAGCCTCCCAAAGTACTGGGATTACAGGCTTCAGCCATTGCACCTGGTCAATTTTATATTTTTAAAGAAAGACACAGCTACACTTTAATAAATTATCCTGGAAATCATAGTTTTAGAACCTATTCTTGGATCGTCAATGTTCTTTCTTATTAACTTCAGCATCTGATCCACATCAGGCTTAATGACTTGATTAATTACGCTTATCAGAGTTCCCTCAGAAGAGTGGCACTAGGATGGGAGGTATGGCTACAAACATATACAGCTCTGCTACTATCAGTATAGTTAAATCAAAGAATAGTCTATAATCAGTATAGTCTATCGGTATAGTTCAATCAAGGAATTTGGCACAGTCAATAAATGTAAGGATATCCATCTTATGATCAACAGAAATTTGACTTTCATTGTGAGAATCTACTCATAGAACAGACAGAATGTTATCAGTAGCTTAGTTTGGGTCCTAGAAGTCTCTAAGCTCTTTTGCCAGGGAGAGAAAAGGAGAACTGCAATTTTATTTTGTGATCTATTCTCCCCAGAAACCAGACTGTTCTTAAGGGAAGAATGTTTCTTTTTTGCAAACCTAAAGATACCCTTAGCAGAAACTCTTTGAAAGTCGTTTGAGGCTGTCAGATACCTCTTACTACAACAGAGATGTCTACAGCCTCATTTCCTTTGGTGTTATTGCAATTGTCACTGGGATATCAGTGGCTGTCTGCAATGCTATCCTTGTAGATTGCATATCAGCATTTGATTGGCCCTTTTATCTACTATTTCAAAGTAGTCTAGAAGGTGTCCTCTGTCAATTAAGAGAGACTACAGTGACTTGCACACAGTAGGCATTCAGCAAATATTCATTAGCCCCGCACCGCCTCCCTCCACTACCTCCAGCCTCTTTTAGCTATAGGAAAATGTAGAATCAAATGACTTAGAGGCTGAAAGAGCATTATACACTGACCAGTAGTATCTTTGTTTCCAGCCAAAATAGATTTCACAGAAACTATACATAAAACATTTGGGTGGAAATAGTTAGCGGGCCATTTCAAAAATGAAGCCAAAATTTGAGAAGAAATTTAAGAACTGAGGATACAGATTGTGAAATCATCTACCTGGAAGTTTGTAATGAAGCTGTAAAAGTGAATGAGTTTATGGAGATCATGTAAGAAAGAAAAGGGTGAGAACAGAACCCTACATTTAATTGTGGAAGGGGGAAGAGAGAACCCTGAAAAGAAAATAGAAAAATCAGTCAATAAACTAGGAAGAAAACTACTTGTATTTTCTTATTTACTTATAATAGAAACTGTAAGAAGTGAATTTATCAATAAAGGTTGTGTTAACAACTACAAAACATTCAAGGTAGATAAAGACTGAGAAAATGTAATTGATGATCGGGAAGTTGCTAGTTAACCTAGTTACTAGAATAGTTGCTGCCGAAACCAGCTTGCAAGAATTAAGAAATGAATCTAGGGCAAGGAAGTGGAGGGGATGAGAAAAGCAACTCTTTCAAGAGATCTGATGGTAGTAGGAAAAAGAGCATTAGTTCAGTGTCTCAAATGGGTGGCAGAGCCAGGAGTTCCCATGTTGGGCCCATGCTGAGCCATGACATAACTACTACGAATGTGGTAGATTGCAAAATGAGTGCAAAATCCTTCCGTGTGTTTATGTTCCTTTGCACTGTGACTTTGTAGCCCCTTCCCATCAAGATATGGAGTCTATTTCTCCCTTGAACTTAGATTTGGTCACATGACTTGCTTTGGCTGCTGGGACATTAACAAATATAACGCAGCAGAGGCTTAAAAAGTGCTTGCAGGCAGGGCGCGGTGGCTCAAGCCTGTAATCCCAGCACTTTGGGAGGCCGAGACGGGCGGATGACGAGGTCAGGAGATGGAGACCATCCTGGGTAACACGGTGAAACCCCGTCTCTACTAAAAAATACAAAAAACTAGCCGGGCGACGTGGCGGGCGCCTGTAGTCCCAGCTACTCGGGAGGCTGAGGCAGGAGAATGGCGTAAACCTGGGAGTCGGAGCTTATAGTGAGCTGAGATCCGGCCACTGCACTCCAGCCTGGGAGACAGAGCAAGACTGCGTCTAAAAAAAGAAAGAAAGAAAGAAAGAAAGAAAGAAAGAAAGAAAGAAAGAAAGAGAGAGAGAGAGAGAGAGAGAGAGAGAGAGAGAGAGAAAGAAAGAAAGACAGAAAGAAAGAAAGAAAGAAAGAAAGAAAGAAAGAAAGAAAGAAAGAAAGAAAGAAAGAAAGAAAGAAAACGAAGGACAATAAAAATTGCAAATACCAATAATATCCTATCTATCCTGTAGTCAGACCCTAAAAATCATAAGTATTCAGAATGCAGCTGTGATTGTAGATAAGTACCAATGTCAAAAAGTTTCAACATCAAGGAGTTCCCTGTCAAAAAGTCCCTGTAATTTATTAATGGCACAAGCACAGGGTCATTTCTCTGTGTTCACATTATAATCTGCTGATAGAGAATTCTATATGAATATGGTGACAGTTTTTTAAAGTTTGGGGCTAGGCATAGTGGCTCACACCTGTAATCCCAGCACGTTGGGAGGCTGAGGTGGGAGGATTGCTGAGGCCAGGAGTTTGAGACCAGCCTGGTCAACATAGTGAGACCCCATCTCTACAACAACAACAACAAAAATGAGCGGGGCATGATGGTGTGTGCCTGTAATCCCAGCTACTCAGGAAGGTAAGGCAGGAGGATTTTTTGAGCCCAGGAGTTTGAGACTGCAGTGAGCCATGATGGCACTACTGCATTCCAGCCTGGGTAACAGAGTCAACCCCTGTCCTACAAAAAAAAAAAGTCTGGTGATTTGATTTTCACAGCAGATCTTATTTCATATAAAAGCTACAGACAATATATTAGGAGTGCTTTTGGTTAAAGCAGAAAGACTAGAAACCAGCACACACATGGACCTGGGGCTGAGAGCAGAAGCTACCAGATGATACCAGCAGGGAAGCCCATTCCCACCTCTGGGTCCAGGAAAGATTGCAGTGGACACACACACAAGCCCTGTCTATTTCACCAGCCCCAGAGGGCATCTTGAACCACTACCTAATAGTATAGCTGACATTCACAGCAAGGATTCAGAGCCATCAGGAACCTGTTAAATGATGTTCAGTATACGCTGTTTAATAAGGCTGAGAAGAATGGAATTCATTTTATTACAATTTCCATGAAAATGGCTAAAGTTTATAAAAGTTTGGTGCTTATATTGTCTAAGCTTCAGTGCACTGGAAAACTCACTGCCTTGTGACTCCTTGCTTTCTGACAATACAGATTGGTGAGGTATTAATTTAGACATATTCATTTGGCATTATAATGTATACCAAGACTACAACACAACAGTTATTTCCAGAGACAGAAAAGAAGCATTGTTCAGCAAATGGAGAGTAGGACAGTACTTTGTTCAAATTAGGAAATAGACGTTGATGTGACTTCTTCATGGCGGTTTTTGCTTTTTGATTTTTTTTTAAACATCTGTCAGCATTCTGTGACCTCCTCTGCTTTTAGTTCACGTTTGCCTAGGGCCAGATATTATCATTAACCACTTTGATCCTCTACTCAGCAAGTACAGGATTGGCCTTTTGTTCTCTTTGTTCAGCAATTTCAGGCTTTAGATCAGCTTCCATAGAGGGTCCCTCTTTAGCGAGCCTACGTCTTGAACTCCTAATCCTCCTCCATTCTTATGATTGTCCTCCCCCCATGGCATAAGTATTATCATCCCAGCTTATCACATCTAATATTTTTAATTCATGAAAGGTTAGCATACTGGTTTCTGTGTAGAACACAATTAGTGGTTCTTCAGCCCTTTATGCCACCTTGTCTAGTGCATCACCCAACAGGTCTAGTTTAGTTGCATCCCAGGTTACAGGCACCCAGCACCCTGCTCTCTAATTCAAGGATCATAGAACTGAGTGACAGACCTGTGTACTATAATATTTTCTTGGTGCTTTTATTAAGTTTCAAAATGTTTCTATCAGTTATCTAACCTAGTCTAACACTCTCCAAATACCAGCTCCGTACTATATGGGATTTTTGCATTGGATAAAAGTATTTCTAGATGCAACATGGATTATTTTTTAAAAAGTACTGACTTTGGTGTAAGACTTAAGTTCTAGTCCTGTTTCTGTCTCATGATAACTACATGATCTTTGAAATTTTCTTAACCTTGCTGAGCTTTAGTATTTATCTCTATAGGGAAGTCACTGCAAGCATTACATTAGGGTTAATGTCACTGAAAGGGTTAACTCATTGTAAGCGTTAATTCATGTATGTAAAGCACCCAGTGTAGTTCCTAATACAGGGAAGATACTGATATATTGACCATTTTCATTTTCTCCCTTCTTCATAATCTGTCTCATTTAGGATATTATCCTTTGGATATTGGTTGCTTTTAATTAAGGCTATGTATAACAAAACTTTTCCAATAATTTTTAATTGTTTATTATTTATTTATTTATTTATTGAGACAAAGTCTCACTCTGTTGCCCAAGCTGGAGTGCAGTGGCACAATCTCGGCTCACTGCAACTTCCACCTCCCGGGTTCAGGTGATTCTCCTGCTTCAGCCTCCGGAGTAGCTGGGACTACAGGCACACACCACCACGCGTGGCTAATTTTTGCATCTTTAGTGGAGACCGGGTCTCGTCATGTTGACCAGGCTGGTCTTGAACTTTTGACCTCAAGCAATCAGCCTGCCTCGGCCTCCCAAAGTGCTGGGATTACAGGCACGAGCCACCATGCCCAGCCAAAACTTTTTCAATAATGTTTATGAACTTTCCACTTCTCACCAAGTATATGAGCATGGGGAGGGCTGGGAAATCTAGAAACTGCTCTTTAATTAGTTTGGGGCTGGTATTTGAGAGCACATTTCCCAACTTCCATTTTATATCCCATGCTTCCTGCCTGTCATGTACTCTGTTCCTTTACACACCCCTAGAATTCATGAATGGAAGAAGCACTTGTCAGGAAAATCATTTTCTCTTACCTCCAACATTGGAAAGTTTCAGCTTCCAAAATGAGAGTTTCTGCCCTCCAGAACTATTGTAAAGCTTACCTATGCCCTTTCTTATAATCCCCTTCTTCATTTTTTCCCAAATGCTGTGATCCAAATGAGTCTAAAACTCTAACCCCTGTTAAAGTTCTGGCCCTAAGGCAATGATATTAGGAGATGGGACCTTTGGGAAGGTGATTAGGTCATGAGGGCAAAGCCCATATGAATGAGATTAATGCCCTTATTAGAATAGGCTCATGGGACTTCTTTTTTTCTCCCCTTTCACCATGTGATGGCTCAGGCAGAAGTCACCATCTGTAGACCAGCGAAGGGGCGTTTTCCAAACACGGAATCTGCTAGTGCCTTGATCTTGGACTTCCCAGCCTCCAGAACAGTGTGAAATGAATTTCCATTGCTTATAAGCCACCCAATTTAATGGTATTTTGTTATAGCAGCCTGAGCAGGCTAAGACACCACAAGATAAGGAGAGACTAATCTGATTAGTGATATAGAAAAGTACTGAACTAGCTCAGCTCCTCTGGGCTTTCTCTTTAGGGCTGCCTGCCTACAAGACAAGCTGCCCCTCAGCTCCAGCTTCCATGTGGTATCCCATATGGTCTGGTGGGTCACACAGTGAGAAGCAGAATACCCACCTCCATTCAGCTGCCTGAGTGTATACTTGGCAGATCCAGTGTGACTCTTTCTATGGGTCTCAATTAATCGACTTCAGGCAAAGGAGAAAGGCCGTGATGTCAGCCATAGAACTATTCTCCAGTTCAGCATTTTTCAGCAAGAAAGCAGATATTTGAATCTCAGTGGACTCTTGTGACTATTTCTCATTTGGCACCTCAGAGATCTCAACACCTCAGAGATCTCAACTAGTGTGAATAGGATTTAGTATGACCTCATCTCTTCTATTCCTTCTCACTAGTGTATAGTTATTGTGGGCATATTATTAGAGGAGGACTTTAACCATGAAGTACCTGTAGTCCAACCTCCCTCATTCTCCCAAGGAGAATGCTGCTTGGAAGATATTGAGTCACCCATACTCGCATGAGTAGTCAGTATCAGAACCAGGGCTTGGAACATACCCAGGTGCTCTGACTCCTGGTCCAGAATTCTTGCTCGGGTGCTATGTTGCCTCTTCTTGGCTAAATAGAATTCAAAGTAGGTATGTGCTGGTAGACAAAATTCTCTGGACTCTCACTTTGGGTTCTGGCTGTCTCCTAGGTTTCCATTCTGTGTTTGATGTGGATCCGATTATTACTAGCTTCTGGTCCTCTTATCCCACCTGGGTGTGAAAACAGTATGCACTACACATCTAGGTATCCTCAACTTGTCTGTAGGCCCCAGGAGAACTGAAGTATCATAAAATATGATTCTTAAGTCTTCTAATTCAAAACCATCTTGTTGGAAGTAAGACTGTATAAGTTTTGTGTAAAGCATGTAGGGTTAGTTCTAACAGTCCAGGAATTTTATAACATCAGTGTGTTTTCTAGGTCTAAGCTCTGTGGAGTTGTCTCCTTCTCCTTCTCCCTCTCCTTCTCCCTCTCCCTCTCCCTCTCCCTCTCCCCCTCCCCCTTCTCCTCCTCCTCCTCCTTCTCCTCCTCCTTCTTCTCCTCCTTCTTCTCCTTCTTCTTCTTCTCCTCCTCCTCCTCCTCTTCCTCCTCCTCCTTCTGTCT
This sequence comes from Piliocolobus tephrosceles, assembly GCF_002776525.5. Classification (NCBI taxonomy): domain Eukaryota; kingdom Metazoa; phylum Chordata; class Mammalia; order Primates; family Cercopithecidae; genus Piliocolobus; species Piliocolobus tephrosceles. The sequence goes on from NC_045436.1 coordinate 60,691,780, forward strand.
TTTCTTTTCTTTTTTTGAGGTGGAGTTTCACTCTTGCCACCCAGGCTGGAGTGCAATGGCGCAATCTTGGCTCACTGCAACCTCTGCCTGCCAAGTTCAAGCGATTCTCCTGCCTCAGCCTCTCGAGCAGCTGGGATTACAGGTGCCCACCACCACGCCTGGCTAATTTTTGTATTTTTAGTAGGGACAGGGTTTCACTATGTTGGCCATGCTGGTCTCAAACTCCTGACTTCATGTGATTCACCCACCTCAGCCTTCCAAAGTGCTGGGATTACAGATGTGAGCCACTGCACCCAGCTTTTTCTTACTGTTTAATGTCATAAAGTCTAGAACCCCCTAGAATGACAAATGTGCTGTGGCAAATGATATTTCACATCAGTGATTTTGACTTATTATTTCCAAATGAGGCAAGATTGTCATGAGAAATACATATCACTGTACAATGGGTATAACCATAGTTGAATACACTTCAAATCTAAAATCATGTGTTTTTCAACCACTCTAACAAAGGTAAAGGGGTAGAATCATTGGGAAAGTATCCCTTATGTAACTCACAGGTAAGTAGTATCTCTACTTTCAGGTCCTGACAACATATGCTTGATCCCAGCTTACTGGACAGCATCAATAGAGCTGGGGCCTCTGTTGTCTGAAAGGGAGGGAAGACCCGGGGACTGTGAGCAGGAGAGGTGACTGGTCTCTGGAAGGCCCAGGTGATAGGGACTTCCAGAGCAAGCAGGTGGGCATGGGTGTGCTTGGTGGTGAGCAGAACATGAAGATGGGGCACATGGGGGGGCTCTGTGCTTCTTTTCATGCCTTGGCTTCCTGGAAGCCATTAACTGGCAATAGCCACCTTCAAAGAGAAGTGGCTGCTGCAGCCCCAGTGCAGTGAGACCCGAGGCAGAGCCTCCAGTCCACCAACCTGAAAGACTGATATTTAAATGTCCTAATTAGAGATTTGTTTCTTTATGAAGATGGTATATTTTGAAAACATTGAACTATTTTATTCGTAATCCCCCTGGTCACCCATTATCATCCCCAGCAGCTTAATGGACCAGACAAATGTTACCTTTTAAAAAGGAGTTATGGCCGGGCGCGGTGGCTCAAGCCTGTAATCCCAGCACTTTGGGAGGCCGAGACGGGCGGATCACGAAGTCAGGAGATCGAGACCATCCTGGCTAACACGGTGAAACCCCGTCTCTACTAAAAAATACAAAAAGCTAGCCGGGCGAGGTGGCTGGTGCCTATAGTCCCAGCTACTCGGGAGGCTGAGGCAGGAGAATGGCGTAAACCCGGGAGGCGGAGCTTGCAGTGAGCTGAGATCGGGCCACTGCACTCCAGCCCTGGCGACAGAGCCAGACTCCGTCTCAAAAATAAAATAAAATAAAATAAATAAAAAGGAGTTATAACCTGAGAAAAGCCTCCATCAGGTAGAAAAGAGCACGGGAAAAAGCTCCTTTTGTCTTGGAAAACTATGAAAATTAAGCAGTTAGCAGCATGAATGTTCTGATCTGAACTTCTGGGGCAAAATCTGGAGGAAAGAGCAATGAGATGGGTTGACGAGAAATCCAAAAGCAGAGAGAGTTTATACTCCACTCTTCTAACCAGTAAATCCATGATTCCTGTAGCTCATTAGCAGGCAAGCTGTATCTCCCTCTGTAACTGCTGGAGGAGACCACCACACATGGTGGGTCCACTGGATCAAGAAGCCTCATGAGCAGAATAAAAATGGTGGCACAGCACAGTCTCCAACTGGAGAAGGCTAAGTTGGCATTCCTAAGCTTCCTTCAGCAGCCCGAACACCCAAAGTGCCCAGGAGTTCCTGCCAGCTCTGGGGCTGCAGAAAGTAGATAATGAAGCTGACCCGAGTTTGCCAGGGGATTATCATGAAAGAAGGAAAGAGACTTGGGCATAGGGCTGCAGGGCGCACCACCTAGGATAGGGAAGTGACTGACACTCAGGTGTCGCAGAGCCAATGCCTCAGGCCCTGACCAAGCTAAGCTCGAAACAGGTTACCTGGCAGTTTGCCTGCAAATATAGCTGCTACCTTTCCTCTTCTACCTAGATGTATGAAGACAAGGAGTCTATTTTCCTTCCCCTTGAATCTGGCTGACACTGCACCTTGTTTTGACCAGAAGATTGTGGCAGAAGTGATGTTATGCTGGTTTGAGGACATAGCCTGGCAGCTTTTGCTTTTGTTCTCTTGGAAGCCTGTTACTATGATGTAAAGAAACAGGTTACACTCCTGAATGGTAAGAGGATGTGAGGAAAAAGACCCTGGAGGATAAAAGGCCGGCTTGAATGTTCTAACCCCAGGCAAGCTCCCAGCTGAATACAGCCATATGAGTGACATCCACTACATCTTGTGGAACAGAAAATTTTCCCAGCAGAGCCCAGTCAATCCACAAAATCATGAAATAAAATTGTTTTCATGGTCAAAATGTTAGTTTAACCCACTAGGTTTTGAGGTGGTTAGTTATGTAGCGTAAGGTAATTATAATAAACAAAAATTTATCTGTCACAGATTTAATCCGTGGGATCCAGCCCAACCAGAAACAAGCCCACCTCAGTAGTAGAAACTAGCAAGGATCCAGAGAACAAACAACCCTTGGGTCTGAGGCCCTTTCTCCTCTACCTTCATGTACTCATGCACTATCTTGGGAGGGAGCAGCAGGAGGGGAAGAAAGAAGTTAGTAAAACTGGTGTGGTAGGCAGAGTCATGGCCTCCAAATATGTCCACATCCTAATACCTATAACCTGTGAAAAATTACCATACAGGATAAAGGGCAATTAAAATTGCTGATGGAAAACCAAGCACAGTGACTCTTGCCTGTAATCCCACTGTGGGAGCCTGACGTGGGAAGATCTCTTAAGCCCAGGAGTTTAGGACTAGCCTGGGCAACATGGTGAAACCCTATCTCTACAAAAAATTAGCCAGGTGCCACTGTACTCCAGCCTGGGCGACAGAGTAAGACCCTGTCTCAAAAAAAAAAATGTAATTGATGGAGTTGAGATTGCTAATCAGGTGACTTTAAAATAAGGAGATTAACCTGGATTGTCTGGGTGGACTCAATGTAATCACAAGAGTCCTTAAATATGGAAGAGTCAGGTCAGAGGGGAGAGATGTGAGGACTCTGTGCACTGTTGCTGGTTTTAAAGATGGAGGAAAGGACCATAAACCAAGGAATATGAGGGGCCTCTGGAATCCGGACAGTGCACAGAAATGGATTATCCCCTAGAGCCTCCAGAAAGAGACAGCCCTGCTGACATCTGATTTTAACCTAAAGATACCCATTTTGGACTCCTGAACTATAGAAAGATAAGGTAATAAATTCATGTTATTTCAAGCCACTAAGTGTGTGTGCTTTTTTGTTTTTGTTTTTGATTTTTTACAACAACAACAGAAAACTAAAAGAGGTAAATTGTGATTAGATGATTGCTGCAAATCAGACTATCTTAAGATGGAAAAGACTGAGATGGCTTTAAATAGCAATTTTAGGAGTTTTTCTTCATAGCACCCAGTGTGGGGAAGGCCAGAGAGTTAAGATTAGATCTTTCATGGGAAACAAAAATTTACTTTTTTTATTTTCACACTCTTGAGTATAGTGAGTTAAATTTGGGACCTGTTGGACATTTGATCTGAAAGTTGATTTTCTGTTAAAACAAACTCCCCTTGGAAGAGTCACACATTAAACTTTTCAGAATGAATGAGTATCTGATTGCTTCTGAACACAGGGCTTGAGTGAGGGGAGAATGGAAGAATAGCAAGTCAAATTCCTTGACTATGCTCAAGGAAATAGTCAAGCCTTGAGCACCCCCACTCCCAGAGTGGGGAGGAGTGAGGAGGAGGTAAAGAGGCCAGGTAATTCCCGACTCCAAGGATGTGGCAGACACCATTGCTGTCCTTGAGCAGAGCTGTTATCAGTCCCACACTACACCTCTCTTTATGAACAGTCTCAGAGGCGCCATAAACTCTGCATCGTGTGGCACTGAGTGCAGGTAGGAGTTCATTATGCCCAACAGCGAGACCAATCGCTTCATGTTACCTAGGGCCCTCACATTCTCATTGCTTTTTTCCACTGCATTTCAGATACCTGTGGTTTCAGATCTGTAATTGGAACATCACATTTCATCATTGGTCTCTGGTTCTCCAAAATAAAGGCTTTTTGAACCAAAGGTTAAAATATCAGCTTCCCATGATCATTATCATCAATTATCATTCTTCACTCTTGGGGTGATACTTAACCGTACAATGTTAGAAACACCATTGAATAAGTAATAATGAAATACTTTATAATAATACCACATCATTATTGTAATGATTGCCAGGGATTTGTCATTCCTAAGACACACAAATATTTGGGGTATTTCAAGGCAACTACACAGGTCCTTGGATGCTCTTGAGTTCACTCTTAATTGTTTAGAACAGGGAGAGAGACAGACAGCTGGGGCAAGGAGAGGAGGGAAGCAAATCAGAGTCAGGTGATTACTAAAGTCTATGGGAAGCAGAAGAGTGTGAGTTCAGGCATTAGACTACATAAATGTGGTCAAAGTCTCTCTAACATTCTGTGACTCTGGGAGGCTACTTACCTCTCTGTCTATGTAAGAAAAAAGGTGAGTGCAGTAAGAACAGTGCCTACATCATAGGATTGATGTGATGATTACATAAGTTAATTCGTATAAAACACTGTTGTAAGTAGAAAGCCAGTGCTTGATGAATATTAGTCATTTTTATACAGAACCCCAAAGTTGAGAAATCAACACTTTCACAAGAACACAGATATTTTCCTCACTAACCGCATTTTACTACACTTCAAGATCAATGTTTCATTCACTTTGATTCCCTCCTCACGTGAGCTTGGTGTCCAGTTCCCTGCATATCTGGAGTCCTTGGAAACATCTGAGAAGACTGATGCTATTTCCAGGTTCCCTTATCAGGCCTCTGTTTCTGTTTCCCAACTGCTGCCTTTCCCCATGTGGTTCCAATACCAAAATATTTAGTCCATCTGTCCCAGAGGGTTTGGACTTTCTCTTCATTTGTGCTTCTTGAAATAATATGTTCCTGAGGCACAGACTGTTCCTTCATCACTAAAAAAGGTCAAGCATTTATTAGTCTGTGTATAAACATGACAACAAAGGAGCCCTTGTAAAAATGGAATGTTCGGCTTGGATAGAACACAGAGTAGTTCCTCCTGAATCTGGCAACTTCCCTTGGATTTCATATCCTTTAAGTACTCCATGTTAATATCACTGATTCTTTCTTGAATTCCCAAGCCTTCCTTATAAATCCCCACGAACCCTTTGAGGTGCAAGTTTATTCATTTATAAAGTACAATTTCTTTTTCAATTCAAGCACATTAACAGGTTGTTCAGATAAACAAATTCTTTTTTTTTTTTTTTGAGACAAGGTCTTACTCTTGTCACCTAGACTGGAGTACAGTGGCACGATCATGGCTCACTGCAGCCTTCACCTCCTGAGCTCAAACAATCTTCCTGGCTCAGCCTCTTGAGTAGTTGGGACTACAGGCACACACCACCAAATCTGGCTATATATATATTTTTTATTTTTAGTAGAGACAAGGTCTCACTGTGTGCCCCAGGCTAGTTTCAAACTTCTGATCTCCAGCTATCCTCCTGCCTTGGCCCTCCAAAGTGCTGGGAGTACAGGTGTAAGCCACTGCACCAGACCCAGATAAACCAATTCTAATACTATGGATGGAAAGTGTACACTCCTGTGTGTTACACGACTACTTATCATAATAAAGGAAAATTACTTTGCTTTGCCACCAGCTGCCATTTCACACAGATGTGGCTCCTATCCTTTTGAGCAGCAACCCCTGGAAGCCCAAACTCTGGTTCATTTTCTTCTTGCTCTTCAGATGACATTAACCAAACACAGAACTCTATCACCATGGTTTTCCCATTCCTCATGGAAGCCAACCACTGTCTGCATTAGCCTGTTCCCTTCTTAAGCCGGATCCCTTTAGACGTCATATATCACCTCTCTTTGTAAAACATAGCTTCTGATTCAGAACTAGTAACATAGTTCGGGTTTAAAAACGTTTTCAAACGTCTATGTTGTCTCTTTATAAGCTGTTGTGAGACTTGAATGTACATAGGGCCCATTAAAATCAGTTTTTTTCAATCCGCCTTCCTTTTGTTGCTAAGAATGTCTCAATATGGGAGCATTCTCTCTCTCTCTTTTTTTTTTTTTTTGAGACAGAGTCTCGCTCTGTCACCAGACTGGAGTACAGTGGCAGGATCTCGGCTCACTGAAACCTCTCAAAGTGCTGGGATTATAGGCGTGAGCCTCCGCGCCCTGCCGGGAGCATTCTACATGATCAGTAGTATTGTTGGTCTTCTTGTCCTTTTTATTTATTTATTTTTTTGAGAAGGAGTGTCGCTCTGTTGCCCAGGCTGGAGTGCAGTGGTGCAATATCGGCTCACTGCAGCCTCCACCTCCCAGGTTCAGGCCATTCTCCTGCCTCAGGGCTCACCACCTCCCGCCCCCGCACCCTGCATCCGGTAGCTGCAATTACAGGTACACACCACCAAGGCCAGATAAATTTTGTATTTTGGAGATGGGGTTTCTCTATGTTGGTCAGGCTGGTCTCGAACCCCTGGCCTCAGATGATCCGCCCGCCTCGGCCTCCCAACGTGCTGGGATTACAGGCATAAGCCACAGCGCCCGGCCTGGTCTTCTTGTTCTTGTTCTTTTGGTTCTTGTTTTGGCTCTTCTCTTCCTCCTCTTCCTCCCCTTCCTCCCCGACTCCTCTTCTTCCCCCTTCTCTTCTCCTTCCTCCCTTCCTTCTCCCTTCTCCCCCTCCCCCCTTTCCTTCTCCCTGTTCTATTTTTTCTTCTTAACCTGACTTGCCTTTTTGTCCAGAGCTGGCCAGGAAAGCAATGAGGCTTGGAAAAAGATCCACAACATGTTGGCTCACTAAATACTTACTTTACCGCTATGAATTTCTCTGGTGTATGGCAGGAAGTCACGTGGTAGTATATTTTTAACTTGATGTCAACTTGTATTATTTTGTAAATACATAAGTGAATATCAGCCCTGAAATTTAGTGGCCTATCCTTCTCACAGGAAGTACAAAGTACATTTCATTCAAGTGAATGAAACAAACATCTGCCTTCAGGGCTGGCCCCAACTTACTTTTCTAGTTTCTTCTACCATACGCCCCTTGACTTCACCAACACACACACACACATACGTACACACGCACACCACCACCGCACAGCACACACACACACTACTGTTAGCACATCATGTTTTTCTCTTTCCTCTGAGCTTAGAATAGTTTTTGAGCTCCAATTAGGGGAATGAATGAATGAATGAAATGAGCTGTGCAATCACGCCCTGCTCTTCTGGTCATCTTTTCCCTGCCTTTTGGACTATCTCCCTTCCCACTACCCCATTTTTTTTTTTTTTTTTTTTTTTTTTTTTT
>NC_045436.1:60699327-60710289 GCF_002776525.5 Piliocolobus tephrosceles
GAGACGGAGTCTCGCTCTGTCGCCCAGGCTGGAGTGCAGTGGCTGGATCTCAGCTCACTGCAAGCTCCGCCTCCCGGGTTTATGCCATTCTCCTGCCTCAGCCTCCCCAGTAGCTGGGACTACAGGCACCCGCCATCTCGCCCGGCTAGTTTTTGTATTTTTTAGTAGAGACGGGGTTTCACCGTGTTAGCCAGGATGGTCTCGATCTCCTGACCTCGTGATCCGCCCGTCTCGGCCTCCCAAAGTGCTGGGATTACAGGCTTGAGCCACCGTGCCCGGCCCAACTACCCCATTTTTATGGAGGAAGTTTCTACTCATCTTTCAAGGCCCAGCTTGCTGCTGTCTCTTCTTCAATCCTCACTCAGGATTACTCTCTTCTCCTTCTACTTATGGGGTTTTCCTTCTTCAATATCACTCCTACTCTGCCTTTGTCTGCCTTTTTTTGTTCGCTTTTCCTCTTCTTTCCTTACAGTACAAGTTTCTTCATGGTAGAAAAGGTCTTTTTCATTTCCATATCTCCCAGTCTAGCACAATGGCTGCCATAAGATAAATGCAGAGATGTTTAATGTCTACTGGTTACTGAGCTCAGAGAGGATGACTTCCAAATTCCAGGCATAGAGTACAGTGGAAAGTGTTTAATACCCAAGATACAGGATACACAGTAGGAGTTTACATATGGGTACTCCAATGTAGGTACCCTGTAGTCACTTGAATCTATGGGTTTGGAGTCGAGGCAAGATCAAGACTAGATTATATAGAGTCAGGAGTTACCAGTGTAGCAGTCAGAATTAAAACCAGGGGAGTGGGTACAGAGTGAGAATCGAGGAGGGCTGAAGAAAGCCGTTTAAGGGTGGACTATGGATGGAACCCAGCAGTGGGCTCTGAGAAGGAGTGGTTTGAGAGGTGAACAAGAACAGAGTGAAGTCATACAAGCTAGGGGAGGAGTCAAGTTCAAGAAGGGTGGTGGTGACTAGGGTCAACTGCTACAGTACTAGGGTAGCTGCTAGATAAAGGTGCAAGGCCAATATAAGCTTTTCAAAGGAGGGAAGTGTTGCTTTTCTTTGAAAGGTTCTTATTTTCAAGGTTGAGTCAAATATTTGATAGTTAAAACCTTAGGGGTCTAGGAGCTATAGGAACCAAACGCTCAATTATAAACCTCATCAAATCTCACCAGGAAAACTACATTTTAATCTGGATTTCCTTACTTCTCCCTATAAAAGGCATTACAGGCATAAGACAGAAACTTTTGTTCACAGCCTGTGACTACCTTAGAATAATTGAGGATCTTTAAACCATATGTCCTCCCTAGCTGGTGAAGCCTTGTCTTCTTGTGGGGTCACTGGGAAAGGGTTCCTAAAGAAAACCTTTTGAGAGTGTGAAGAATATGATTAATCACCATTGAACCTCCAAGAGTAAGAGAAAAGCAGCACTTAAAGGCAAAAGATGCCTCAAGATAAGCATTTTAATTTCTTGCCATAACAATGGTTATTACAATTATTATTATTATTATTTTGAGACGGGAGTCTCGCTCTGTCGCCCAGGCTGGAGTGCAGTGGTGGGATCTCGGCTCACTGCAACCTCCGCCTCCTGGGTTCAAGTGATTTTCCTGCCTCAGCCTCCCAAGTAACTGGGATTACAGACACAGCTACCACGCCCAGCTAATGTTTGTATTTTTAGTAGAGACGAGGTTTCACCATGTTGTCCGGGCTAGTCTCAAACTCCTGGCCTCAAGTGATCCATCTGCCCCAGCCTCCCAAAGTGCTAGGATTGCAGGTGTGAGCCGCCGCGTCCAGCCACAATTTAATTTATATTTATTTGTATTTGTCTTATTTAAAAGAAAATATGACCTTCTTTCTGAAACAGATTAAATTAATATCAATACAGAAACAATTGCATAATATTTTTCTTTTCTTACTTTATTTTTGGAGTAAAGAAGCAACCTATCTACCCATTCTTTCATCTGGCTTTTCATATACCTATCTATCCATCCATATGTCTATCTGTCTGTCTGTCTCCCAAAATCATTTTAAGTCCCCCTTATGAGCTTTACACATTCTGTAAGACCCCAAACTTATAAAAACGAACAGGACCAGATCAACATAGTCACCATTCATTATGTAGGAATTTTATCTAAAACGTCATTCAAATTAAGTCAGGGATAAGGAGATCAAAGATAAAACCTAAATAATAATAATAATAATAATAATAAAGATGAAACCTAAAGATAAGCCTTAGGCGGCATCTCTGTACTTCTTCGGTGTACTAATGCTCTCTGGCGTTATTGCTATCACTGATAAATGTCAAAGGGGAGAGTGATATTTTTGGAGCTAATTTTTTTATCGTATTACAAAAATAGATTATAAACACACATATGTCACAGAAAGAACTTAAGCTAATATTTCTATATAGGGACAAGCATTAGCATATTTTTAAAGTTCACAGTTACATTTTTGTTGTCGGTTATAATCATCTCTTGGTTTGAACTCATTATTTTAAGATAGCTATCAAAAATCTATTGGTATAATGTAATCTGCTTAAATTTCACAAATGTGTGAAAATTTTACAAAGAGTTCCTAAAGGAAGCTGTGTAATTCAATATTTTCATAAAATCATCTTCATAAAGGCACACAGCTGACTTATACCAACAAAGAACGGTCCCTAATAACAACAACATAAAGCTGTAATTGAACTCAAATTCATGACTGTTTTATTTTTAGGTAGTTATTTTCCATTCAGGACATTAGTCTACATCAGTATTTAGTTACAATTTACACTAAGCATGTGCTTTGGGGGAAGACCATAGATAAAAAGCAAAATATAAATGAGTCAAAGTTACCCATATCATCATGACACTCTACCATAGGCCCTTTTGCTCCTCTTAGAAGGGTGCTTGGTACCTCCAGGGTTGGAGGACGCCCTAGGTTAATCCGAACTTCTGCTCAGAGAAGTGAATTATGATACAATGTTTTACATGAAAGCCTTGGAGAAAGCTAAGATTTCTCCAACCTTGGAAGGGACTCCCTTTCTAGAAGCCCCTTGCTTGCTGTGTGGGCAGCTGGCACGTCATATTATACAGCATACTTGCTTTATTTAGTCAAGGAGACTGTTCAGGCAGTGTCAAACAACAGGTATAAGAGCTACAGAAGCTCTCATTATTCATCACAGTTTGGCAGTCTGATGGGTAAAGACCAGTATTGGTGGGATACTCAGGTCACAAACTTTTTTTTCCCACTGCACTTGCATGGTATGCATTAGTCAGCTCTGCTGCTGTAACAAGCAACCCCCAAATCTCAAGTTACAACTACAAATACTTCTTATGAACCTGCAATAAAGAAAACAGGTCCATCAACACTGCCTTTATGTTTTCTTCATTCCAGATCCAGGCTGAAAGAGCAGTCCATTTTGGGACAAGCCATTGTGTCCAGAATTGGTGGGTTCTTGGTCTCACTGACTTCAAGAATGAAGCTGTGGACCCTTGTGGTATAAGTGTTGCAGTTCTTAAAGATGATGTGTCTGCAGTTTGTTCTTTCAGACGTGTCCAGAGTTTCTTCCTTCTGGTGGGTTTGTGGTCTCACTGACTTCAGGAATGAACCTGCAGACCTTCACAGTGAGTGTTACAGCTCTTAAAAGCAGCACAAATCCAAAGAGTGAAAAACAGCAAAATTTACTGCAAAGGGTGAAACAATAAAACTTCCACAGTGTGGAAACCAAACCAAGTGGGTTACCACTGCTGAATCAGGAAGCTTGCTTTTATTCCCTTATCTGACCCCACCCACATCCAGCTGATTGGTCCATTTTACAGAGAGCTGATTGGCCCATTTTACAGAGAGCTGATTGGTCCATTTTGACAGGGTGCTGATTGGTGCATTTACAAACTTTGAGCTAGACACAGTGCTGATTGGTGCATTTACAATCCTTTAGCTAGACACAAAAGTTCTCCAAGTTCCCACTAGATTAGCTAGACACAGAGCACTGATTGGTGCATTTACAATCCTTTAGCTAGACACAGGGTGCGGATTGGTGCATTTACAATCCTTTAGCTAGACATAAAAGTTCTCCAAGTCTCCACCTGACTTAGGAGCCCAGCTGGCTTGGCATAGTGGATCCCTCCCTGGGGCAGTGGGTGGAGCTGCCTGCCAGTCCCACATTGCCAACCCGCACTCCTCAGCCCTTGGGCAGTCAATGGGACTGGTTGCCACAGAGCAGGGAGTGGCCCCCGTGGGGGAGGCTCAGGCCAGGCAGGAGCCCACTGGTAGGGGGGCTGGGACATAGCAGGCTGCAGGTCCTGAGCCCTGCCCTGCGGGGAGGCGGCTGAGGCATGGGGAGAATTTGAGCATGGCACGGGTGGGCCAGCAGTGCTAGGGGAACTGGCGCACCCTCCGGAACTGCTGGCCTGGGTGCTAAGCCCCTCACTGCTCAGGGCCAGTGTCGCCAGCTGACCACTCCAAATGCAGGGCCCAGCAAGCCTGCACCCACCCAGAACTCACGCTGGCCCACGAGCACTGCACGTGGCCCCGTTTCCTGCCTGCGCCTCTCCCTCCACACCTCCCCACAAGCAGAGGGAGTTGGTTCTGGCCTCAGCCAGCCCAGAGAGGGCCTCCCACAGTGCAAGGGCAGGCTGAAGGGCTCCTCAAGGGTGGCCAGAGTGGATGTTGAGGCCGAGGAGGTGCCCAGAGTGAGCAAGGGCTGCTAGCACATTGTCACCTCTCACCATTCCTATGACAGAAAATAGCAAGAGAGCTGGTGGAATACAATCACTCTCAAAGATTTGGCACAGATGAGGCATAGTGAAGGTCACCCACAAGGCCTAGTCACTCACGTGCCCCAGCCTGATGTCAAAGGTGCAGAAATTGCAGACTCTCCCATAGGAGGTACTCCAAGTGAAGTAGGAGAATAGGGTCTGGAGGCAGGGAATCTAATGCTGATTTACCCTGACTTCCTAGAACTAAATCTAAAGGAAAACCTTGACTTTCCATACCCAAGTAACAAAAGGACCAGAGGCTACTACTGCCTTTGCAACCCCCTTCCCAGGCTTTTGTGCATGGCAGATGAAAAATTGAAAGTACCTCTGATTGGTCCCCCCTCACAACCAATCAGATTGGTCGTGGGCCAAGTCTTCATTTGCATAGGAGAATAACTGTATAACTTCATTTCAGCCTGTGATCGGTCACTTTCCGAAACCAATCAGACGTTTGCATAGGTTGCAACTTTGCAACTTCACTTCAGCCTCTGATTGGTCATTTTCCACAACCATTTGGGCTGATCATGGGCCACTACTTCATTTACATAGGATGTATACCAAATAACCAGTGAAAAATGAAACCAATGAAAATCCCAGAAAATTCTGTAACCGGAGCTCTTGAGTTGCTTGCTTGAGTCTGCTCCCACTCTGTGGAGTGTACTTTCATTTCAATAAATCTGTGCTTTTCTTTTATTGCTTTATTTGTGCATTTTTGCCCAATTCTTTGTTCAAAATGCCAAGAACCTGGATACCCTTCACTGGTAACACAAGTCTGTGTAATCTGTCAGAATGGGGAGTGAGTTGCTGGGAATGAAAGTACAATCTGTGTTCCTTGCTGCAGCCCCTACCCAGTTCTCCAGCCTATTCCTTCAAGCCCCTCCTCTTCAATGCCAGCTCAAGGAGGGTAGTTTGGAGAGCTCCATGGTGAAGGACTGTGCTCAAGAAGTGGGGCTGCAGCAGCTGTTGTTTCCATTCATCCTTGCTTTGCTCTCATCGGCCTGTAAGTGCAGAAGGCGGAATGAATTGGCAAGAACTGAAGATGAGTTGGAAGACAAACAAGAGAACTGAGAGCTTTCTCATTAACCAAAGAGGTCACTGAGATAATGCTTGAGGCAAGAGGCAGAGTGTCCTTTAGGTACTTGGCTGGAGGGCTGTGCCTGAGAGAATGGAATGAATCCCACCCCTCAAAGCCATCATCCCCTTCAATTAATATTTGAGCACTACTAAGACACTGACCCTGTACTCACAACTATAAGCATTCCTGGGTTGGAAAAGGCTCTGAGTAATTTACACATTAAAAAGCACACAGACAGAGGAAACCCACCTTTTTTTTCCCTTTCCCAGTCACCCTGGGAGAGAACGTCTTCTCTTCTTCATTCATGTGTGGAATCCCAATTAAGCATAGTAAACAAAGGAAACTTCTTACATTGTGATTTTCCTCCCTCTTCCCTTGTTTTATTTTCAGTCTGGATTTATTGCTCAAGAATTACCTCCTTTAAGCATTATCCCGTATTAGCCAGAGAGATAAAAGCCATAAAGGGAAGGGAACCCCTTCAGTTCTCTTTACCAGTTGTGAGACAGAGCGGCAGCATTTACAAGGGGAGTTGACATCTGTTGACTGAGCCGAGCCTGTCCTGCCCCAGCGCTGTGTTCATGCTTGGAATGCAAACTGCAGCTATCAGAGACAGCGCTGGGGTTTAATAACTGCTTGAGCCCAGAGCAAATCTACTTGGGCACTAGAAAAGAAATTGTATAGTTTTAAAGCAGATGTATGCTCTTAATTTGGTTGGCTTGTAAAGCAATAAAACGTGGGTTTATCCCCCTTAGCCTATCAAAACTGTAGAATAAACAGTGTAACTTAAGACAGGGCGATTCTATCACAATACCATGTAATATTTAGTCCATACAACAAGATAAAATTTAAATTAGCATCACATATAGAAGGCATTTCATTTTCTTACGTACAGTACAATATTAAGCGCAAACAACATATGTCTCCATGGTTATAAACAACAGCGTCATGTTTGCAAAACAGATCCTATATGCAGAACGTCTGTAAATGGGAGAAAATATGGGGATTTTGTTGGTTAAAATGATGTTAAATATTTCAAGTCGCATGATCTTTATAAGAAACATTTTCTCCTTCTCTGTGAATACCAGTAAGAATTGTCTCTGCCAGGCTGGATGTGGTGGCTTAGCCTGTAATCCCAGCACTTTGGGAGGCTGAGGTGGGCAGATCACCTGAGGTCAGGAGTTAAGAGACCAGCCTCACCAACATGGTGAAACCCCGTCTCTACTAAAAGTATAGAAAACTAGCTGGGCATGGTGGTGCATGCCTGTAATTCCAGCTACTCGGGAGGCTGAGGCAGGAGAATCGCTTGTACCCAGGAGGCAGAGGTTGCAGTGAGCCAAGGTCGCTCCACTGCACTCCAGCCTGGGCAACAAGAGCTCTTTCTCTGTGACCTTGAAAAAATCAACTGATCTGAGCATGTTTCTTCACCTGCCAGAATAAGGATGCTGGGCTAGATCAAGGTTTCTTTAGGTGTATTGTGAGGAACGTTATTTCTCATGAAATTAATGGGAGTAATTTTTAAAAATTGTTTTTGGCCGGGCACAGTGGCTCATGCCTCTAATCTAAGCACTTTGGGAAGCCAAAGCCGGTGGATCTCCCGAGGTCGGGAGCTCTAGACCAGCCTGGCCAACATGGCAAAATCTCACCCCGTCTCTACTAAAAATACAAAAATTAGCCGGGCGTGGTGGTGGGTGCCTGTGAGAGGTGTCAATGTGCTAGCAGCCCTCCCTTGCTCTGAGCACCTCCTCGGCCCGGCATCTGTTCTGGCCGCCCTGGAGGAGCCCTTCAGCCCGCTGCTGCACCGTGGGGGACCCTCTCTGGAGCTGGCAGAGGCTGGAGCCGGCTCCCTCTGCTCCCCGGGAGGTGTGGAGAGAGAGGCGTGGGCGGTAGCCGGGGCTGCCTGCCGCGCTTGTGGGCCGGCCAGGGTTCTGGGTGGGCACGGGCTCAGTGGGCCCAGCACTCAGCACCGCCTGCCCCCGCCTGCTGGGCCTGATCTGAGGCTGGGTCCCATGTGTGGACCCCCATTCCCTCTTCACGGGGTCATTGGCCAGGATGGCGGGTCTCCATCTCTTTCTCACTTTCCCTCTTTTCTTCTTGGTTGTCTGGGACTAGCTCCTCTGGGCTGTGGAAGTACCCGGGCTAGGTGCCCTCCCGCAGGGATTGCCAGTGAGAGGTGAATTGGGTGGGGGGGGGGGGGGGGGGGGGGGGCTTCTGGGATGGGTGGGGACTTGGAGAACTTTTCTGTCTACCTAAAGGATTGTAAATGCACCAATCAGCACTCTGTGTCTAGCTAAAGGTTGTAAATGCACCATTCAGGGCTGTGTCTACCTAATGGCGGGGACTTAGAGAACTTTTGTGTCTAGCTGAAGGATTGTAAACGGACCAATCAGCTTTCTGTAAAACAGACCAATCAGATCTCTGTAAAATGGACCAATCAGCAGGAAGTGGGTGGGGCCAGATAAGGGAATAAAGGCAGGCTACCAGCACCAACACTGGCAGCAACCATGGCTGGGGTCTCTTTGTATGCTGTGGAAGCCTTGTTCTTTTTTTCTTCACAATAAATCTTGCTGCTGCTCACTGTGGTTGGGCATCACCTTTATGAGCTGTAACACTGTAACACTCGTGGTGAAAGTCTGCAGCTTCACTCCTGAAGCCAGTGAAACCAGAAACCGGCTGGGAGGGATGAACAACTTCAGACATGCCACCTTTGTGAACTGTAACAATCACTGCGAAGGTCTACAGCTTCACTCCTGAGGCCAGTGAGACCAGGAATCCACGGAAGGAAGGAACAACTCCAGGTGCACCATCTTTAAGAGCTGTAATACTCACCTCAAAGGTCTCCTGCTATAGTCCTGAAGTCAGTGAGACCATGAACCTGCCAGTAGGAAGAAACTGCAGACACATCTGAACATCTGAAGGAATAAACTCCGGACACACCGTCTTTAAGAAGTGTAATACTCACCACCAGGGTCTGTGGCATCGTTCTTGAAGTCAGAGAGACCAAGAACCCACCAATTCCAGACACACCTGTAGTCTCAGCTACTCAGGAGGCTGAGGCAGGAGAATCTCATGAACCCGGAAGGCGGTGGTAGCAGTGAGCTGAGATCGCGCCACAGCATTCCAGACTCCAGATGGAGTCTTGCTCTGTTATATTTGGAGGGTAGACCGAATGTGAATATGTTATATGCGCAGGCAGCATACTGTCGGAGTCTGAGCTTTTAGTGTAACCATCACCCAAATAGTGAATGTAGTACCCAATAGGTACATTTTGAGCCCTTAACCCCCTCCTGCCTTCCCACTTTTTGGAGTTTCCAGTGTTTGTTATTCCACTCTGTATGTATGTATGGACATGTGTATTCAGGGAGTAATAGTTTTAAAAAGGCATTCCATGGTCAAATAAGTTTAGGAATTGTGACATTAAACAAAATTAAACATTTCTTTACTCAGAAATTTAATGTGCTAATATTATTCATTGCGATGCTTGAAGAGGGAGGCAGAGTATGTATTTCCCTTATTTATTTTACCAAAAGCCTTTTCTTGTAAAACAGTTCTCAGAACCAGTCCACACACTGGACTTTAAAGACTCTTTAACTTATGACAGTGTATGATTCTATTGCCTTTTTATTCTGCTTATCTTTCCAATTTCTCTCATCTATTTCAGGAAAAGACCTACTTTGACTTTTGAATTCATTCAGAAGGTGAAGTTTAGTTTGTTCCTCATTTCTTTCATCCTTTATTCTTTTTTTCTCCTACAAATTTTTTAGTTTCAAAAACTTTAAGCTCTCAGAAAAGCTGGAAGGACAGTACAATAAGTATAGTCTTCGCTTAAATTCAACAATTGTTAACATACTGCCTCAGTTGCTTTCTATCTCTCTACCCATGTGCCTAGACACACGTATACATTATATATATATATATTCTATGTATAGTTTTATTGATCAACTATTTGAAAATAAATTTCAGACATCATGACACTTTATCATTAAATACTTAAAAATGTATCTTCTAAGAACAAGGAAAATTTCCTATGTAACCACAAAACCACTACTGCATCTGAGAAATTTAACATTGATTAATATCATCTAATGTATACTCTGTGTTTAAATTTCCCCAATTGACCCTAAAATCTCTTTTTTAAAAAATCTAGGGTCCATGTAGTATTCATACATCAGATTTAGTTATCTCACTTTGGCTTCTTTAATCTAGAACCGTCTCCCTAACTTGATCATCCTTCATGACATACATTTATTTGTTATTATGTATTTATTTATTTGTTTGTTGAGACCAAGTCTTGCTTTGTCGCCCAGGCTGGAATGCAGTGGCGCAATCTCAGCTCCCTGTAACCTCCACCTCCCAGGTTCACGCCATTCTCCTGCCTTAGCCTCCCGAGTAGCTGGAACTACAGGCGCCTGCCACCACACTCAGCTAATTTGTTGTACTTTTAGTAGAGATGGGTTTTCACCGTGTTAGCCAGGATGGTCTCGATCTCCTGACATCATGATCTGCCCGCCTTGGCCTCCCAAAGTGGTGGGATTACAGGCATGAGCCTCCGCGCCTGGCCTTATTTATTTATTTATTTATTTATTTATTTATTTTGAAAAGCCCAGGTCATTTATTTAGTAGAAAGTCTAAGATTTTTAATTTTATGACTGTATGATTGTTTCCTCATAATTATATCTAGTTCACATATTTTTGGCAGAATATTAATACGTGGTATTTTTGTGTTCTTCACATTGCTCCATAACAGGGACATGTCATGTCACTTTGTGTCATTATTGGTGGTGTTTTGGGTAACAGCTGGGTTAAAATGTTATTTGCTGCATTTCTCTGTTATAAAAGTGGCGCCAGGCGCAGTGGTAGATATCCTAACACTATAATCTATAATCCTAACACTATGGGAGGCCAAGGCAGCAGACTGCTTGGGCCCAGAAGTTTGAGACCAGTCTAGGTAACATGGCCAAACCCCATCTCTACAGAAAATGCCAAAACTGAGTATCCTCAGGGAGGATCACCTGAGCCTGGGGAAGTCGAGGCTGCTGTAAGCCGTGATCACACCACTGCACTCCAGCCTGGGCAACAGAGTCAGACCCCATCTCAAAAATAAAATAAAATAAAATAAAATAAAATAAAATAAAATAAAATAAAATAA
>NC_045436.1:60710299-60730460 GCF_002776525.5 Piliocolobus tephrosceles
AAGTATCTTTTCCCCTTGGCAATTAACAAGTGATCTGACAGTTGATGTTTTGAGAATTATGAATAACTTGGTTCCCATCAATTTTTCACCTAATGGCTTTCCCATTTACTGATGATCCTTGCCTGAACAAAATACTACACTGGGTATTGCAAGATAGTGGTTTTTCCAATTCTATCATCCCTGCTTCTTTTTTAGCTGTTATTCTTCTGTAAAGTAGAGCTTTTCTTTTGCTCTCCCCTCACATTGAGTATCATGACATATCATAGATGCTTTTTCATTAAAATGTTTTATCATCTGTTTTGTAATTCATTATTTTGAAATGTTTATTCAGGCTTGTCTGTGTCAGGAATTGAAGTGAGATTAACCTAATGTTAGTCTCAGTTTCCCTTACCTTTCCCTGCAAATACTTAAGAAACCAGTGTCAGTGGGAACACGGACAACTCATCCAAATTCTTGAACTGGTAACTACTTAGCTTCAAAGTTTGTTAGCTGATAGAAGA
The DNA here is from genome assembly GCF_002776525.5 of Piliocolobus tephrosceles. Taxonomy (NCBI): domain Eukaryota; kingdom Metazoa; phylum Chordata; class Mammalia; order Primates; family Cercopithecidae; genus Piliocolobus; species Piliocolobus tephrosceles. The sequence goes on from NC_045436.1 coordinate 60,710,800, forward strand.
AATTGAAGTTGAAGATGGGAGTGGAGAAAGGCCTCCAAATTGTAATTATTATTCCCTTTTTATAAACGTTGGTCAGGCTACTGTGATTACAGCAATCATCAGGTGGCCATCTTAATCATCACACAATAAAGAAAAAAATCAACTACCATCTCTGTGGAACCATGCTGGATCTGACTCAGAGGGCAGGGAATCTCAACACCAAAAACTCAGCCTCCCAAGATCAATGGAAAGAGAATCACAACTTGTGTTTCTATGTTAAGCACAAAATGAGTCTTTTAATGATCACCCAAGGCACTAGGAAGACCTGGGGAAATATGCTTGTATCTTTAACGTATAATAGATTCTTACCTAAATACGAAAGGACCAAAGTCCCGGGACAAGTCAGGGAGCCTGGGAGCACTTCCCTGGTCTGGCACAGGACACAGGTCCCACACCGGTAGTATCCTTACCTCTCCAGCAGGATCTGAATGACAGATTCCAAATAATCACTAAAGGAATGAGAACAGAGCTGGGAGCCTACTTTCAGTGGAAAGATAAGGGACACTAGTTCCTGGAAAGAACAGACCAACCCATCCTGGTCAAATTTTCCAGTGGTAAGTATATTCTGGGTGTTATGTGGCGGGGGTGGGGGAGGATTTTGCAGTGTAATAAGCCTGGGTACCATAGGACCCTGCTGACTGGCAGAGGTTGGCAAACACATCTAAAGAACATACATTCTTTTGGACTTGATTTTGTTCCTTTTAGAGAAGTCTCTGCTCCCTTGTGGAGCCTTCCAGCCTCAGAAAAACGGTACAGTCTGTGTTCCCAAAGGGAAGCAGCGGGCATAACAGACAGAAACTGGCATTTTGCCAGGGGGATCAGTAATCAAGGGGTGGTTGTGGTACCTGGAGTCTTTGTCACCTCAGTGAGTGTACAACTTCAGTGGCTCTGTGAAGCCATGGGGGAAGATCCACCCAGCTGTCAGAGAAACTCCAAAGGGATAAGGGCTCAATGGAGAAAGTCCAGGTTTTTGAGATGAAAAAACTCGGGTTCAAATGCCATTCCCTAAAATTTGTGAAGCATAAGGCAACTTACCTAATACCAGTTCCCTCATCTGTAAAATAGAGATAAAAAAATCCCTCACAGACGTGCGGGAAAATCAAGGTAAAGTAAAGCATGTGCCTATTTTATCGTTAGGATTCCTTTTTTTTTTTTTTTTTTTTTTTTTTTTGAGAAGGAGTCTCACTCTGCTGCTCAGGTTGGAATGCAGTGGCACGATCTCAGTTCACTGAAACCTCCACCTCTCAGATTCAAGGGATTCTCCTGCCTCAGCCTCGGAGTAGCCAGGATTACAGGCATACGCCACGATGCCAGCTAATTTTTTGTATTTTTCGTAGAAACGGGTTTCACCATGTTGGCCAGGCTGGTCTCAAACTCCTGATCTCAAGAGATCCACCGGCCTTGGCCTCCCAAAGTGCTGGGATTACAGGCATGAGCCAGCCCACCTGGCCCATTAGGATTCCTTTCATTCCAGGTAACAGAAACCCACCTGAGCCAGCTTAAGAAATAAAAAGCAAGAGAGATTGAGAGACAGAATTAATTGTAAGGTTACAGTGATGTCTCATCATTCTTAACATTAGTAATTCAGCTAAGCCTTATAATGAGGCTGGAATCAAAAAATAAAAGGTCATCAGGAGTCACTGTAGCTTTACTTTGTACATCTGGGGTTTTTTCCTCTCCTTGTAAGGTTTGGCTTTCTCTCCTCCAAACCAACCGAGCTAACAGAATTTAGCCACCTAGAGCTCTTGAATTTACGTCTTCCCTTTCTAAGACACTAACACAGGGGGAACTGGAATCTCATAATCCCAAGTCCAAAGTCTCACAAGAATTTGATTCTTCCCTTTATAACATAGGTTCATTGTGGTCATGAGTGGATGGGGCTGGAACCGTGGGAGGGTGCACTAGGCTCAAGCAGCACACAGGGCTGAAAAATTCACCCTTGTGTGAGAAGGGCAGCTGCAGGGATTGTTGTGGGCTGGGTAGATGCTCCAGAATGTGTTTTCTATAGGTACCTAGGGCAGTATCTGTCACACGAAGGGGGCTTAGTAGGTGTTACTTTCCTTCTTCTTTCCTTCAGACCAGATATGATGGATGTAAGAGCAGAGTTGAGGACAACTACCGAGATTTTTCTGGGGCCATCCAGGGCCTCCGGATAAGTGCAACGGAAATCACCAGGATTATTGAGGTATCTGACACCACCACCACTGGGATAAATAAGATGGGCTATCTACTTTAATAATTTCCTTGCCCTTCCTAAATTTGGCTTCTTGCTATGTTCTTTGAGATATATCTGACCGCCCTTGGAAAATTCCTTGCTCCTGGTGATATAATGTCAGAAACAACCCTGCTATGAAGAAAAGCACTCTTTGGAAGTAGGTGGGTTAGAAAGCCATGGTTCAGGCTAAGAGTCAAAGAAAATACTTAGAAACTCAAAGAATAGAGTCCCTACCGGCAAGTGGCTGGCTTTTTCTTACAGCTGTAGACCACATTGCCAAATGTAGCAATTGTGCGTGAAGCCAACTTTCTTTCCTTCCTTCTTTCTTGCCCACCTTCTTTCTTTCTCTCTTTCGATCCTTCTTTCTTTCTCCCCCTACCTTCTCTTTTCTTTCCTTCTGTCTCTTTCTTTTTTCTTCCTTTATTTTCTCTCATGCAATAGGTGTTTATTAAGCCAAACATTATACTATTCACAGAGCTACAGAGCAGTGCTCAAGATGTTTTACATGTTAATCTTTTTCTCCTGGAAAAGCAGAAGACCCAGGCTGGGATGTCAGGAACTAGAGCTCAGCGTGACAGCAGAGATGACTATCCCTTGATTTTAGGAAGGTGATCAAAATGACACTGGGTGAGGGCAGCCCAGAATTTGAGGAAGGTGAAAGCATCCAGTCTGAAGGAGGAGTAAAGAGCATAAATGTGAACCAAAGAATTAAGAGCAGTGAACATGCAACGCCACAGCAGCAGGCTGAGGCAGGGCCTGGCCGGCTCCTCAGAAGCCACCAGCCAGCCAGGCCAGGAAGCCCTTAGGGAAAGCCCACAAGCCTTGGCCCAGGAGGGATTCCTGAAGGCAACAGTCCTTTCGGAGCTAGGGAGGACAAAAAACAGATTCTGAAAGAATCAATGTGCCCCACACCAAATACTTTTCTAGTTGCAAAGATCAGGGCATAAAAGTCTTCCTCGAGAATTCTATTTCCTGCTCACTACCAGCACAACTTGCAAAATAGCAGGCGGAAGAAACTTATATTTCTCTAAATTCACTACTGAGACTATAGTACTCCCAGAGGCTTAGACCAAACACAAGCGCTTTCTTTAAGAAACAACAATGTAAATGTGGTCACTTAACCACAGATTTCTTTACATCACCATTAAAAACAAATTATGTCTGGGTGGTAAAATATGTTGGACTAGTTTCAGGGTTTTCCTAGATTGGCAGCTTAGGTTTAAGGCAGCATTTGTCTTCATATATTGGCATTTGTCTCCACTATGTTTCTCAACCAATTGAAAACCACTGAATCACTGAGAAATATTTAATGGGTAATGAGAATCACTTGAGTGACAAGTCCTATTTGACTAAATAGCCCTGCCATGTCTTTACAATTGATATAAATGCTTTCATATTACATTTACATCTCTTATATCCACTATGGAAAAAATAGTATTTCAACAGTGCAAAAATAATGTGGCAGGAAGGCAACCCTGGAGGGTTATAAATATCAAATAAGTCATAACTATAATGATAATATTGGAATTTATCTTCAGAAGATAAAGGTTGAACTTATCAAAAGGCCACAAGTGAGCAATAAAGTCTTCCTTATAGAGTACAGATAAATTTGAGATTTTCGATAATCTTGTTAAATTCTCCATAGTCCCTTATTCTTAAGACCATGCCTGAGTTTCAAAACTGCTCACTGCTTTCATAATTGCTGCTTTTTGTTGCTTCTTCCATATCTGATGATCTCTAGTAAAACACTAGGATTGCATCTCTTTCTTTTCTGGGCTCCCATTTCTCCTTTCCTGAATTCCTTTCTCACCTCCCTTCTCATCACCTCCCAAGCCTCTATATCTAACAGTAGGGCCAAGGACATAAACAAGGAAAAGAAAATGCAAATAAGAGTTAGATATTTAATAACAGAAGAGGAAGAAGCATAGCACACATTTCACCCCTTTTTTCTACCTAAACAAATCTCAAGACCACTGTTCGCTAGGACTGCCATAATAAAAGTTCCTAGACTGGGTGGCTTCATCAACAGAAAAATATTTTCTCCGTATTCTGGATGCTAGAAGTTGAGACCAAAGTGTCAGCAGGGTTGGTTTCTTCTGAAGTGTCTCTGCTTGGCTTGGAGACGGCTGCCTTCTCCCTGAGTCTTCACGAGCTCTTCTCTCTGTACCTGCATCTGTCTAAATCTCCTGTTCTTATGAGCACATCAGTCACAATGGGTTAGAACCTATTCTAATTAAGGCCATTTTAACTTAATTATCTCCTTAAAGATCCTGTTTACAAATATAGTCCCTTTCTGAAGTACTGGTGGTGAGATGGGACTTTAACATATGAATTTTGGGGAGATACAATTCAGCCACTTTCATGTACCTTTACCAAATAGCACTTCTTTGCCACCCATCCTACCCTGATGTTGATTTTCCCTAGCTTTGGTGATCTCTGCCACTGTTTTAATGGCTGATTAAATTTAATTGGCACTTATGGGTACTGTCTTGAATAGTTTTTAGATGAAAGTTCTTTCTTTCCCCAACAAGATCCATGAGCACAGGGGTAGTTTTTAATCCCTCTTGACGTCTAGAACATGATTGAAACATTAGTAGCTAGGCTTACAGTGAAACAAAAAAGCAAAACAAGCAAATCTCTAATGAACTGGAAGAGAAAGTGTCATTTTTTAAGTTGTTGTGTGTATACATTTTCTCCCTCTGGGAATGGAAGCTCCATAGAGGCAAGATTGTGCCCTTCTGAAGAAAAAGCAAAGGAATTCATTCAGTTTGGCCAGTGAAAGTGAAACCTGGACAATTTTCAAAATCCTTTGCCTTTCCAATATGATTTTTAAGCATAGCAACGTGAAAATTTTGTAAACGTGTCAATTCCAATATTTTCATATATTTGGCCAAGAAGATATTGTTTATAGGAACTTAGTTAACTTTGGATGATAACCACTAAAAGTAGTAGTAGTAGTAGTAGTAGTAGTAGTCACAGTGATCCTTCTCTGTAGAATAAGATTAGAACCCTGTAGCACAGGTACTGAAAACAAATCTTGCAAATGATTCAAGCAGGGTTACCATCTACATTTGTGTTGCATGGTTTGATTTTTCCATTCATAGGACTACGTCATCTCTCACATGCCCTTGCTGTCTTTACAAACATGGTGGGGTTTTGTGCCATGCCCATGGATTTGAAAAAGCCATTTGGCTCTTTATATATCCAAACTACATCAGGTCTTTCAGAACTCACTTTACTCATGCCTGAAGATGTGCTCAAAGAGAATCTATTCAGTTATAGTCTTTCATTGGCACGAAAATTCAGTTTCAAACAAGAGGTGAAATTTGTTCCTCTCCTGGCTCTTTAGGGATGTAAGCAAAAATCTGCCTTAGTGAAGAAAAGTTTTAATTCCTTAGCATAGGAAATAAAAGCCAGGAAATTTCAGAATGGTCAAAATAATGGCTTATGTTATCTTCTAAGACAGCTTCAAAGAGAAATTAACCCTAATTATGACATCGTTGGTGATAAAGAAGGTAATGACAGGTCATGGGAATTGTCATTAAATGCTTTTTGGACTGTTCATTCTTCAACATTCAGAGATAATAAGAATGATGATGGTGGTAATTCTCAAAAGGAGTCAGACATTTGCATAGTGTTCAACATGTGAGATGATACCAATTTTGAGAGACACCAGGATGTCATTAAGCAGGTGAGAGGCTGTCCCCAGGAATTCTGTCTAATAGCCTCTCATTGTCATTATAATGGCTCTATTTATGACCATGTGACAAGCACCTTACTTACATTGCCTAATTGAGTCCTCACAACAATCTGCTTAATGAGGTAGGTATTATTCTCCATGTTTTACAGATGAGGAAACTGGGGGGTCAAAGAGTTTCTGTGCATATGCAGAAGAGCGACAAGTGCCCATGTGTACAGTGTCTAGGCTGTCAGACCCAAATCACCGAAGATGTATCCATCTAAAGCCATGAAATTTGGGTAGGATAAATGTTTGCCAAATTCACAGGCTGGGTTTCTTGAATCCTCTATAACGTTTTTCCTGGCCGAACTCCTTCCAGAGCTGTCCGTGTTTTCAGTCCTCATCTTCGAAGAGGAAATCGACCTGCCAGAATGACCAAGGGCTTCACCCAAGGGTTTCCACATTGTATTAAATAAGAGAGTCTCCAAACTGCCTGAGAGACAATTACTTACATAGAAAATAACTAGATTATATTTTCGTATGAGACCATCTCTTGCCTCAAAATATAAAGGAATAACCACTACTTATGGTTGAAAACATTAGGAGGGAGTAGCTTTGGCTTTCAAAAGACTGCAAAACACTTTCCTAGTATCTTCGTCTGGGAAAATAATGGCCTTCGTTTCTTTAGGCTTCTCCCTGAGTCTGAATCTTCTTTGAGAGGTCCCAGTGACTGCTTGTTTCCACAGCCTGCGCAGGCAACATCTGTTGTGGCCCAAGGATGAGCACCTCACCTCCCGACCCAACACAGCTCAGCCTCAGGGGTGAGGGGAAGGAAGCACACACAGTTGCTCTCATCCTGAAAAACTCCTAGTGAGGCAGAAGCTTTCACACACATGGTTCACAGAGAGATTTCAGCCAGAACTAGCAGTCTCACTAGTTGTCAGAGACTCTTGTTGATTCCCACCTTCAGCAAAAATCCTTTAGGGCAGCAAGCGCAGCAGGAAACCTGTCATTAACAACCACGATGGTGTCACATCAGTGATTCTCAGGAGCCCTCACTCCACTATTTTACTCAGCTATTTACCTCATCGGGGAGATCTTTGTTTGATTGTCAGAAAATAGAACATGCACATTTGTCTGTCATAAACACACACAAGCTCTCCAGAGCATAAATAAACAAAACGATCATGTACATTGGTAAATGTGTTTGCATTATTTAACCAAACCAGATGAAGCATGTGAATAACCCTGCATATAAAGTACCATCAAGTAACTTGCTTGTAATCTGTCTTGTACAATACAGTCATTGCCACTCATTCCACTCACCCGATTCAGACCCTGGAAATGTACTATTTTTAGTTGGGCTTTGTACACCACTATTTACAAAGAGCACTGTTAAATCCTTTGAATAGCAGCCAAGAAGTTGGGTGAGAACCTAGAAACCTGCCACACAGATCAGCATCCTAATCAACCCTGGGACAGCCAGTGCTAAAGATCCGCCTTTCTTTCCTTTTCTTCTTCCCCTTTGTCTCCCCGGGAATATCAATGTAAAAGAGGAAAGGAGACAAAGAGTTGGGCCTTATCTGTTCTTGTCGTTCAAATGGGTTGCTTTACTCACTCTCCTAGATAACAGCCCATTTGTCAACATCTTTGGTGGTTTAAGCTGTTCTTTGTCAAAACCACTTTTGGAAAAGATTTGACCATTTATTTACATGGGAGCCAACATGACGGCAGCAGGTGCGTCATGGAAAACTCGGACGTGGGTGCTTCAAAGCCGCTGGGATTTGGTCACATGATAGCCCGCCTGCTGCCCGGCCAGCGGGCCAAATGGCCACACGGGAAGGAGGGACAGAGTAGAAAATAGTAGGCAAAGTGTTGGCGTGAGGCAGGTGGTGGATGAGGCAGTCGCAAAGAGAAAGGATTGCAACACTAGGGAGGAGATGAAAGGCCTCATATCATTTTGCAGCCAACAAGAAACCTGAAGGAACTAAGTTTGGCTCTATTTCTACAGCTTGTGAAAAGCTGAGAACGGAAGCAATGACTGGGCTAATTCTGGACAAAATTTTTTAAAATGATTTTTGTCAGAGGAACCCAGATCTTCGCCTCAATTCTTTGCTTTTGTCTAAATTGCTCATTTTTCCAAATTTCTGTGAGTAATTCTTGTAGGTGATGTGAATTGATTTGCCTTTGGTGTACTGGACAAGATTTTATTTTATTTTATTATTTTATTTTTGAGATGGAGTTTCGCTCTTGTCACCCAGACTGGAGTGGGGTGGTGTGATCTCAACTCACTGCAACCTCTGCCTCCCGGGTTCAAGTGATTCTCCTGCCTCAGCCTCCTGAGTAGCTGGGATCACAGGTGCCCATCATCACAACAGCTAATTTTTGTATTTTTAGTAGAGATGGGATTTCACCATGTTGGCCAGGCTGGTCTTGAACTCCTGACCTCAGGTGATCTACCTGCCTTAGCCTCCCAAAGTGCTGGGATTACAGGTGTTAGCCACAGCACCCAGCCTGGACAAGATTATTTGAGACATCCCTGGTGGCCTAAATTGTGAAGGGTTTGCCCCCTGTTTCCTTTTGTCCACTTTCCTCATAGTGCCATTTTGTTTTGTCTTCACTCAGCCTGAACTGGCTGGTGAAAATGGCACAGCCAACTGTTACCAGACATGATGTCCTGTCAAACTCCTGTATCTGCATGGGTACGTTCTCATGTTCTCTGAAATATTATTCCTTTCCCTTAACAGAGCTCACCAGACAAGAAATAGAAAAGTGTTCTGAGTACTTTGAATCAAAAGTGGTCTCTGAATTTAAGGCATTTTTATTATTTTATGTGTTATTTGTAGTTCAAAAGGGTCTTCCTATTCATCATAGTATTAGAGGCATTTGATGCAAAAGTAGTGTGCCAAGGTGATTAGTGACAACAACAACAAAAGCAACTTATTTTTGAGCCTGTGAAAGGCCCTGTTCTAGACACTTTATACAATAGCTGTATCCTTACTGATAGCCCTGCAAGGTAAGTATCATTTTTCCCATTGTGGGGAAGTACTGAATTTCGGGAGAGTACTGGGCCAAGCTCACCAGTCAATCAGTGGCAGATAGGAAATTCAAACCTAGGTTTGTTGGGTTCTTTCTACTACACCAGGCAACACCATTTGTAAATGTGAACTCATTCTGAGCATCAAAGGACAATTGACTTTACTTTGAAGACACTCAATTCCATATTGGTTTCAGTTATTTTAACAGACTCAACATGTTTAATTATCTCAGAACTTTTACAGAATAGCAATTGTTATTTCCCTGGTAGAATTAGGCTTGCCTGCAAGTATTTTTAATTCCTTAACATCTTCTAAGTATTCCATTTGACCTGATCCTTTTCCTTGACGTGGTCTGGAGAATGTGGTCTATAGAAACAACGTATAAGAATATCCTGGTCCAGCACCGGTGGCTCATGCCTGTAATCCCAACACTTTGGGAGGCCGAGGCAGGCAGATCACGAGGTCAAGAGATCGAGACCATCTTGGCCAACATTGTGAAACCCTGTCTCTATAAAAAATAAAAAAATTAGCTGGCCATGGTGGCACACTCCTGTAGTCCCAGCTACTCAGGAGACTGAGGCAGGAGAATCGCTTGAACCTGGGAGGCAGAGCTTGCAGTGAGCCGAGATCATGCCACTGCACTCCAGCCTGGGCAACAGGGCGAGACTCTATCTCAAAAAAAGAATATCCTGACTTTCTTTATAGGTCCATAAATAAATAAAGAATCTTTTCCCCAACCCCGAGTATATAGGAATACCACTATATAGCAGGCTTGCATGCTTGCAAACTTCAAAAGCAATAATTGAACAAAGATTGGGCAAGGTTATGGTGAATAGGAAAGAGAACAAAGTTCATGAAGAGGTGCAAAGAAAAGAGGAAGTAAGTGTTGGTAAATTTTGCATGTACAATAGTATTTCTGTCATAGTGAATGTCTTCTCAATAGGTTATTCTCACTTTCCTCCTACATATCCATTTATTTTGTTGGACACCAACACCCAATAAAGATAATGGGAACAAATAAGAACTATAGCTCTTAATATAGATTCTAGAAAGTGAAAACTGCTTTTTATAGCTCTAAAACCAAAGCTTTTGGCTTCAATATAGATTGAAGATATCTCTCTACCATTTACTACCTGGGTTTTTTTATTCGCTTGTATAACCATGTTCTATTTCTGTTTTGTTTGAAAAGAAAATGAAATAGAATTACCTCCTACACCCACACTGCTATTGACATTAAATTTCATCTTCTTTTATTGTGATCAGCAAAGTTACTCATAACATTGGAATTTGTTTTTTGGTTTTAAAGTTATAGCTGCTGCTGTTGTTGGAACAATTAATATTGCTTTGGCACTGTGTTCCACCTAAACTCATGGCATTTGTGTACTATTTACCTTTCAGAAAAGCTATTTTCCAAGAAGAAAAAGAAAATGGAAGTACAAATTTCCAACAGCACACATTTTCTCTGCTCTCTCCTTGGCTCTGAAAGAGGATGCGTGAAACAGAATTTCAGGCTGTAATTAATGCAGCTCTTCATAAGATAAGAGGTTCTTTTATCTATAGAAAAATTGCTGCACTAATTCTCAACAAGAAGTGCAATGCTCCGGTTAATGCTCTTTCTACAAGAAGAATTCACCTATTCTACGCTCTACATATTTACAGACAAATTTGAATATTTTGTTATGGGAAACTGAAGATGGGTAAATATACAATGATAATAATACTTTATAGGGCTAAATATAAAAACCTTAAATATTAATATTATGTTTGGATAAATGCTGAATAAGGTTACATAAAGAATTTTCAAATAACATTGATGCTACTGGCATGTACTTGTAAGCACAGACCTTAATTGGGCACAACTTAGATCCAGCAGTCTTTGAGGGTGAGAGTAAACAAATTGGGAAATGCATCCTCACTTGATACAGTGAGGAAAAAGAGCTGTGGTTCCTTGCTCTGCTCTAAAGTACTGTCCAAAGAAGGACGAAGCCCCACCGTTTCTATTTTAATTGAAATATTTCCTTGTAGAATGCACATTCCAATTTGGAAACAATACTTCCCATATGCATGTTTCACGTGTGTGCTTGGAATAATTGGTAATGTGTTGGCACTGTGTTCCACCTAAATGCATGGCATTTCTATACTATTTAATGTTTTGTTGTTGTTGTTGTTGTTTTTGACATGGAGTCTCACTCTGTTGTCCAGGCTGGAGTGCAGTGATGTGATCTTGGCTCACTGCAACCTCTGCCTCCCGGGTTCAAGCGATTCTCCTGCCTCAGCCTCCTGAGTAACTGGGATTATAGGTGCCTGCCACCACGCCTGGCTAATTTTCTTTTTTTTTTAGAGATGGGGTTTCACCATGTTGGCCAGGCTGGTCTTGAACTCCTGAACTCAGGTGATCCACCCACCTCAGCCTCCCAAAGTGTTGGGATTACAGGCGTGAGACACTGCGCCCGGCCTTTTAATGTTTTCTCAAAAATCAATTTTCTAAGAAAAAAAAAGAAGAATGGGAATACAGCAAATGAGTAGAAGGCAGAGATCACAAGAATCACCATGCCTGAGGTCCTGGCAAAGAAGACCCCACTGTAAGGCAGTATGGCACCTCTGATTCATTGGCCCCTTTGTATGGCTCTCAATTTCTATATCCATAAATAATAAGATTTTCATTCCCTTCCTTTCACTCTGTGAGGTGGACCTGAAATGGGTAGAGAGGTTTATCACTGGGTGCAAGGCTAAGATGCTCAGTTAAAGCAGGAAATTAGGTAGTTTGGCTGAGAAATATGTGTAATTTCTAAGCGTGATTTTTTTTTTTTTTTTTGAGACGGAGTCTCGCTCTGTCGCCCAGGCTGGAGTGCAGTGGCCGGATCTCAGCTCACTGCAAGCTCCGCCTCCCAGGTTTACGCCATTCTCCTGCCTCAGCCTCCCAAGTAGCTGGGACTACAAGCGCCCGCCACCTCGCCTGGCTAGTTTTTTGTATTTTTTAGTAGAGACGGGGTTTCACCGTGTTAGCCAGGATGGTCTCGATCTCCTGACCTCGTGAACCGCCCGTCTCGGCCTCCCAAAGTGCTGGGATCACAGGCTTGAGCCACCGCGCCCGGCCTCTAAGCGTGATTATTGCAAGTAAAAATGAGTGATGTTTCAACAAGAGGGTTATTGTAATTCAGGGTATAGAACAATTTTAATGTAACTGAAAAGATATTCGTAACACTTCTTAAAAAATAGTTATCAGTCCAGTGTTCACTTTGCTCCAAACCTTCGTGCCTATGCACTCACACATAAATACAGGCATGATTCCTGAGCATGGAAGGATCCTTTCTCACGTGTTCACAAAGAGACTTTTAAGCTCAGAACCTCTTGAGGGTGAGAAACTTTTCTTGGCAGACTATCAACTGGTTCTGAGTGAACAAATCTGACTGAGCCCTTTTCCTTGCTTCTTTTTGTTCATATTGTTCACCCTCTCACAGCAAGGAGGGCTGCTAGGTAGAGTAAGAGGACTCTCAAAGGAGATGAAGGTAAATTTTTTTGGAATAGCTGCAGAGCAATTCTAATGCTTCAGTTAATCTGTTACCTCTTTCCTTGCCCCTAGCTTTCAGTTTTCCTTTTGTATCCTGAAAATAACATTGACATTAAATTGGGTCAGTGGAAAAAAATCAGTCACCAACTGTTGCTTATAATTTTGGCCACCAAGAAAACATTTGGTAAATAACCCTTATCTAGAGTACACACTATGCAAGGCTCCTAGGGTGGTATTTGAATCTATTCACCTTAGGGAAAGTTGTTGATTCTTTTAGACTCAAATTTCCACAATCAGAAAATTCACTTAATGCCTTTCTAATGTGTTATGCTTCACAGAAAGAGTTTAAGATCAGTGTAAATAGATATACACCCAATAGAAATCATTGCAACATACACAAGCAAACACGTCCAACTAGGCTCATAGGCGCACTATTCAATTCTACCTAAACCGCGATTGACAGGAAAATAAAGTGTGGCATTCAAACATGGAATTCTATAAGGCAGCAAAAATGAACGGACTATAGCTACATACAATACAGATAATCTTAAAAACATAATGCATGAAAACATAAGGTTCAAAGATTACTGATAACATAAAACCCCTCTACATAAAAGAGTAACTTAAGGCCAGGCCCGGTGGCTCACGCCTGCAATCCCAGCACTTGGAAGACCGAGGTGGGTGAATCACCTGAGGTCAGGAGTTCGAGATCAGCCTGGCCAACATTGTGAAATCCTGTCTCTACTAAAAACAGAAAAATTAGCCATGTGTAGTGTTGCAGGCCTGTAATCTCAGCTACTCAGAAGGCTGAGGCAGGAGAATTGCTTTAACCCGCGAGGCAGAAGTTGCAGTGAGCCGGGATCGTGCCACTGCACTCCAGCCTGGGCAACAGAGTGAAACTCCATTTAAAAAAAAAAAAGGGACCTTAGAAAATTATTTAGTAGGTGTACCTACAGTGATAAAACTACACAAAAATCCTAAGAGTAGTACTTACATTGGGGGTGGGAAGGCGGGGAAAGGGGGAGGGAGAGTAGTACGTAGGTAGATTATTGTCAGTGTTTCAAACATTTGTTTATGTTAACTCATTATATTATTGAACATTAATAATCAAATGACCATGCATAAGGAAAAAACTGACATGGAACATCAAAGTATTGGCAGACAAAAACCATGTGGAGTATACAGTGATGTTCACAGCAAAATGCCATAGGATACTCGGTTTTGTGCAAAACAAATAACAAAACCCAGAACTCATCATAAGGGAACATGCCACAGGATCTGACTCTGGCCACCTCTGAGTTTTCCTCACTTCTGCTTTTTCATTTGTTTTCTTGTTTTGAGACAGAGTCTTGCTCTGTTGCCCAGGCTAGAGTGCAGTGGCATGATCCTGGCTCACTGCAACCTCTGCCTCCTGGGTTCAAGTGATTTTCCTGCCTCAGCCTCCCAAGTAGCTGGGATTACAGATACGCACCACCACACCCAGTTATTGTATTCTTAGTAGAGACAGGGTTTCACCATGTTGGCTAAGCTGCTTTCAAACTTCTGGCCTCAAGTGATCCACCCACCTCAACCCCACAAAGTGCCTGTAATCACTGCACGAGGACTCCTCACGTCTGTTTGATCCTTACCTGACTTCTTTGGGAACCATCTTCCTTCTAGTTTGAATCCCTAATTGTAGATATTTCCTGTGACTTTATTTTTGCTCCTCTTTTTTCTTCCCTGTATAATCTCTCACTGGAAGAGCAGAGTCACTCCCATGGCTCCAATTGCCCTTCAGACGCTCCCAAATCCATCTGTCCAACACTGATATCTCCCATCAGTAGCATTAAACCAACTACTTACAGGTAAATCCTCTAGGATTCTAGCCATTTTCTTCCTTTTTTTTTTTGTAGTTCACTGCAATCTATGCCTCCCAGGCTCCCAAGTAGCTGGAACTACAGGCATGCGCCACCATGCTCGACTAATTTTTTTTTTTTTTTTTGTATTTTTAGTAGAGACACCGTTTTACCATGTTAGTCAGGCTGGTCTCGAACTCCTGACCTCAAATGATCTGCCCACCTTGGCTTCCCAAGCGTATTTAGCATTTCTATGTGTTGGTAAGATTTCAAGTTCTCGGCCAGATGCTGTGGCTCATGCCTGTAATCCCAGCACTTTGGGAGGCCGAGGCAGACAGATCACCTAAGGTCAGGAATTCGAGATCAGCCTGGCTAATATGGTGAAACCCAGTCTCTACTAAAAATACAAATAATTAGTTGGGCATGGTGGTGCATGCCTGTAATCCCAGCCACTCAGGAGGCTGAGGCAGGAGAATCGGTTGAACCTGGCAGGCGGAGGTTGCAGTAAGCCAAGATCACAACACTGTACCTCAGTCTGGGTGACAGAAGGAGACACTATCTCAAAAAAAAAAAAAAAAAAAAATCAAGTTCTCTGTTCTAATTACTTTGAAATACACAATACATTGTTGGTAACTGTGATCATCCTGCTTTGCCACTGAACATTGGGGGTTATTTCTTCTAATCAGCCGTTATGTTTTAGCCCATTAATCAACCTCTCTCTATCCCCTCTTCTCACCCATACACCCTTCCCAGCTTCTGGTATCTACTCTATTCTTTTTTTTTTTTTTTTTTTTTAGACAGAGTTTCACTCTTGTTGCCCAGGCTGGAGTGCAGTGGCGCAATCTTGGCTCATTGCAACCGCCGTCCCGTCTCCCGGGTTCAAGCAATTCTCCTGCCTCAGCCTCCCCAGTAGCTGGGATTACAGGCATGTGCCACCACCCAGGCTAATTTTGTATTTTTTAGTAGAGATGGGGTTTCTCCATGTCGGTCAGGCTGGTCTTGAACTCCCGACCTTAGGTGATCCACCCGCCTCAGCCTCCCAAAGTGCTGGGATTACAGGCATGAGCCACCGCACCCCCAGCCTCTATTCTACTCTTTATGTCCATGAGATCAACCTTTTTTTTTCAGCTTTCACATATGAGTGAGAAAAAGCAGTATCTGTCTTCTGGGCCTGGTTTATCACACTCAACATAATGACCTCTAGTACCAGCCATGTTGTTGCAAATAACATGATTTAATCCTTTTTTATAGCTTAATTGTATCCCATTGTGTATATATAGCACATTTTCTTTTTTTCTTTTTCTTTTCTTTTCTTTTCTTTTTTTTTTTTTGAGCAGCAGCAAGATTTATTGTGAAGATGGAAAGAACAACCCTTTCCACACCTAGATGAGGACTGACCAGGTTCCCCTTGCTGGCTGAGGGGTGGCCAACTTTTATTCCCTTATTTGGCCCCACCCATGTCCTGCTGATTGGTGCATTTTACAGAGTGCTGATTGGTTCATTTTACAGAGTGCTGATTGGTCAATTTTTACAGAGTGTTGACTGGTGCGTTTAGAAACCTTTAGCTAGACACAGAGCCCTGATCGGTGTGTTTTTACAGAGTGCTGATTGGTGCACTTACAAACCTTTAGTTAGACACAGAGCATTGATTGGAGCATTTTTACAGAGTATAGCACATTTTCTTTAAACATTCATCTTTTGATGGATAATTAGGTTGATTCCATAGCTTTGCTATTGTGAACAGTGCCATGATAAACATGACAGTGCAGATATCCCTTTGATGTACAGACTTCTTTTCATTGGATAAGCACCCAGCAGTGGGATTGCTGGAGCATATGGTAATTCTATCTTTAGTTTTTTGAGAAATGTCCATACTGTTTTCCACATTGGTTGTACTAATTTACATTCCCATCAAAAGTGTGTCAGAGTTCCCTTTACTCCACATCCTTGCCAGCATTTGTTATTTTTTGTCTTTTTAGTAATAACCATTCTAACCAGGGTAATACAGTATTTCACTGCGGTTTTGATTTGCATTTCCCTGATGATTAGTCATTTTGAGTAGTTTTTCATATTCCTATTGGCCATGTGTATGTCTTCTTTTGATAAATGTCTATTCACGGCTTTTTTTTTTTTTTTTTTTTTTTTTTTTTGAGATGGAGTTTTGCTCTTGTTGCCGAGGCTGGAGTGCAATGGCATGATCTTGGCTCACTTCAACCTCTGCCTCCCAAGCTCAAGCGATTCTCCTGTCTCAGCCTCCCAAGTATCTGGAATTACCGGAATGCGCCACTATGCCTGGCTAATTTTGTATTTTTAGTAGAGACGGAGTTTCACCATATTGGCCAGGCTGGTCTTGAACTCCTGACCTCCACCCACCTCAGCCTCCCAAAAACTGGGATTATAGGCATGAGCCACTGTGCCTGGCCTGCCTACTTTTTAATGGGATTATTTGTTTAGCAGTTTAAATTACTTGTATATTTTGGATATTAGTCCCTTGTCAGATGAATAATTTGCAACAGGCTATCTCTTCACTCTGTCAATTGTTTCCTTTGCCATGCAGAAGATTTTTTAGTTTAAGATAGCCCATTTGTCTATTTTTGTTATAGTTGTCTGTGTCTTTGAGGTCTTAGCCATGAAATCTTTGCCTAGACTGATGTCTTCAAGTGTTTTTCCTATGTTTTCTCGTAGCAGTTGTTTGGTTTTCAGTCTTACATGTAAGTCTTTAACCTATCTTGAGTTGATCTTTGAATTTGGGGAGAGACAGAGGTCCAGTGTCATTCTTCTGCATATAGATATCAATTTCCCCAGCACCATTTATTTAATAGAGTGTCCTTTCTCCAGTGTATGTCCTCTGTGCCTTTATTGAAAATTAGTTGGCTGTAAATATATAGATTTATTTCTGGACTCTATTCTGTTCCATTTGTCTATGCATCTGTTTTTATACCAAAACCATGCTGTTTGGGTTACTACAGCCTTGTGATATATTTTGAAGTCAAATAATGTGATACTTCCAGCTTTGTTCTTTTTTTTTTTTTCTGAGATGGAGTCTTGCTCTGTTGCATAGGCTGGAGTGCCATGGCACAATCTTGGCTCACTACAACCTCTGCCTCCCGGGCTCAAGCAATTCTCCTGCCTCAGTCTCCTGAGTAGCTGGAATTACAGGTATGTGCTACCCCACCTGGCTAATTTTTGTATTTTTAGTAGAGATGGGGTTTCACCTGTTGGTCAGGCTTGTCTCGAACTCCTGACCTCATGATCCACCCGCCTCAGCTTCCCAAAGTGTTGTGATTACAGGCATGAGCCACTGTGCCCGACCCCAGCTTTGTTCTTTTTGCTCAGGGTTGCTTTGGCTATTCTGATTCTTTATTGGTTTCATGAATATTTTAAGACTGTTTTTTCTAATTCTGTGTAAAACAACATTTGTATTTTGGTAGAGATTTCATCGAATCTGTAGTTTGCTTTGGGAAGTATGGTCATTTTAATGATATTAATTATTCTGATTCATGAGCATGGGATGGCTTTTTATTTGTTTGTGTCCTCTTCAAGTTCTTTCATCAGTGTTTTGTAGTTTTCCTTGTAGAGATATTTCACCTTGGTTAAATTTATTCCTAAAATTTTTTTTTTTTTTGTAGCTATTGTAAATGAGATTGCTTTCTTAATTTCCTTCTCTCCTTGTTCATTATTGGTGTACAGAAATGCTACTGAGTTCTGTATCCTGCAATTTTACTGAATGTGTTTATCAAATCTAGGAGTTCTTTTGGTGAAATCTTTAGGTTTTTCTAGATATAAGATCGTATCATTGGCAAAGAAGGACAATTTGACTTCCTCTTTTCCAATTTGGATCCCTTTTATTTCTTTCTCTTGCCTGATTGTTCTGGCAACTATCTTGAATAGGAGTGGTGAAAGTGAGCATCCTTGTCTTGTTCCAGATCTTAGATGAAAGACTTTCAGCTTTTCCCCACTCAGTACAATGTTAGCTGTGGGTTTGTCATGTGTGGTCTTTATTATTTTGAGGTGTGTTCTTTCTTTTTTTTCTTTTCTTTTTTTTTTTTTGAGACAGAATCTTGCTCTGTCACCAGGCTGGAGTGTGGAGTGCAGTGGTACAATCTCAGCTCACTGCAACCTCCCGCTCCCAGGTTCAAGGGGTTCTCCCGCCTCAGCCTCCTGAGTAGGTGGGACTACAGGTGCATGCCACCACGCCCAGCTAATTTTTTTTTTTTTTTTTTGTATTTTTAGTAGAGACGGAGTTTCACCATGTTGGCCAGATGGTCTTGGTCTCTTGACCTTGTGATCTGCCCACCTCAGCCTCCAAAAGTGCTGGGATTACTGGCGTGAACCACTGTGCCCAGCCTTTAGGTATGTTCTTTCTATGCCCAGTTGAGTTTTATTATGAAAGGATGTTGAATTTTATCAAATGCCTTTTCTGCATCTGTTGAGATAATCATATGGTTTTTGTCCTTCATTCTTTTGATGTGATGTGTGATGTTTATTAATGTTGAACCATCCTTGTGTCTCTGGTATAACTCCCACTTAATCATGTTGCATTACCTTTTGATCTGTTGTTGGATTCTGTTTGCTAGTATTTTGTTGAGGATTTTTGTGTCTATGTTAATCAGGGATATTGGATGGTAGTTTTCTTTTTCTGTTGTGTTGTCTGGTTTTGGTATCTGGGTAACACTGGCCTCATAGAATAAGTTAGGGAGAGTTCCTTTGTCTTTAACTTTTTGGAATAGTTTCAGGAGGACTGGTATTAGCTCTTCTTTATACGTTTGGTAGGAATAGCTATGAATCCAACCAGTCCTGAGCTTTTCTTTACTGGGAGACTTTTTATTACTGATTCAACTTTGCTATTCATAATTGGTCTATTCAAGTTTCCTATTTCCTCCTGATTCAATCTTGGTGGGGTGTATGTTTTCAGAAATTTATCTATTTCCTCTAGGCTTTCCAGTTTGTTAATGTATGGTTGTTGATAAAAGTCTCTGATGATCTTTCGTATTTCTATGGTATCGGTTGTAGAGTTGTAATGTCTCCTTTATTTCTAATTTTGTTTATTTGGGTTTTCAGCTAGTGGTTTATCAATTTTGTTTACCTTTTTTTAAAAAACAACTTTCTGTTTCATTGATCCTTTGTATTTTTTTCTTTCTTTATTTTTTTATTTTATTTTTATTTTTATTTTTATTTTTTTTGAGACAGAGTCTCGCTCTGTCACCCAGGCTGGAGTGCAGTGGTGTGATCTAGGCTCACTGCAAACTCCGCCTCTCGGGTTCATGCCATTCTCCTGCCTCAGCCTCCCGAGTAGCTGGGACTACAGTTACCCGCCACCATGCCTGGCTAATTGTTTTTTTTT
>NC_045436.1:60730560-60787038 GCF_002776525.5 Piliocolobus tephrosceles
TTTTTTTTTTTTTTGTATTTTTAGTAGAGACGGGGTTTTACCATGTTAAGCAAGATGGTCTCAATCTCCTGACCTCATGATCTGCCCACCTCGGCCTCTCAAAGTTCTGGGATTACAGGCGTGAGTCACTGCACCTGGCCTTGTGTTTTTTTCATTTAGACTCTGTTTTGTTTAGTTCTGCTCTGATCTTTATTATTCTTTTGCTAATTTTGAGTTTCATATATTCGTGCTTTTCTAGTTACTTGAGATGTCTCTTTAGGTTGTTTATTTGAAATCTTTCTTTTTTTTTTTTTTTCTTTGAGATGGGGTCTCACTCTGTCACCCAGGCTGGAGTGTAGTAGTGCAATCTTGGCTCACTGCAACCTCTGTCTCCCAGGATCAAGCAATCCTCCCACCTCAGCCTCCAGACTAGCTGAGATTGCAGGTATGTGACACCATGCCTGGCTAATTTTTGTATATTTTGGCAGAGACAGGGTTTCACTACACTGCCCGGGTCTCGAACTCCTGAGCTCAGGTGATCCACCCACCTCAGCCTTCCAAAGTGCTGGGATTACAGGCATGAGCCACTGCACCTGGTCCTGATTTTTTTTTTTTTTTTTTTTTTTTTAACAGGGTCTTACTCTCTTGTGCAGGCTGAAGTACAGTGCAGTGGCATGATCTCAGGTCACTGCAACCTCTGCCTCCTGAGCTCAAGCAATACCCCGACCCCAGCCTCTTGGATACCTGGGACTCAAGTGTGCATCACCACACCCAGCTAAGTTTTTGTGTGTTTTGTAGAGACATGGTTTCACCATGTTGCCCATGCTGGTCTCAAACTCCTAGGCTCATGCAATCTGCCCATCTCAGCCTCCCAAAGTGCTGGGATTACAGACATGAGCCACTGAGTCCAACCTCAATTTTTTTTGATTTAGGTGATTATTGCTATAAACTTCCTACTTAGCATTGCTTTTGCTGTATCCCATAGATTTTGATATGGTGTGTTTCTATTTTCATTTGTTTCAAGAATATTTGTTATTTCCATCTTACTTCCTTTGTTGAGTTGATGGTTGTTCAGGACTGTGTTGTTTAATTTTCATGTATTTTTATAGTTTCCAAAGTTCCTCTTGGTATTGATTTCTAGTCTTATTCCACTGTAGTCTGAGAAGATAGTTGATAAAATTTTGATTTTCAAAAATGTTGAGCCTTGTTTTGTGGCCTAATATATGATCTATCCTGAAAAACATTCCATGTGCTGATGAGAAGGATGTATATTCTGTAGTTGTTGGATGAAATGTTCTGTAAATATCTGTTAGGTTCATTTGGTTTAAAGTACAGATTAAATCCACTGCTTCTTTGCTGATTTTTCCATCTAGATGATCTATCTCATGCTGAGAGTGGGGTGTTGAACTCCCCTACTATTGTTTCATTGGAATGTTTTTCCTCTTTTTAGATCTAGTAATATTTGCTTTTCAAATCTGGGTGCTCCAGTGCTGAGTACATATGTTTTTAGAATTGTTATTTCCTTTTTTTGGATTGGTCCCTTTATGACTATATAGTGACTTTCTTTGGTTTTGTTTGTTTGTTTGTTTACTGTTTTTAACTTAAAGTTTGTTTTATCTGATATAAGTATAGCTACTCCTGCTTGCTTTTGGTTTTCAGTTGTGTAATATCTTTTTCCATTTCTTTAAGTTTATATGTGTCTTGGCAGATAAAGTGTATTTCTTGTAGGCAGCATATAATTGGATATTGTTTCTTTATCCATTCAGCTAGTTTATACATTTTAAGTGGAGAACTTACATTAAGGTTATTACTGATATATGAAGTTTTGAATGGCATCTGAGAAGGGTTCAGCTGCCAACAGTGGCTGGGCAGGGTGATCTCTAGGCCGTTGGACAACATGCATGAGAACTGGGGGACAGGACCAGGATAGTGGACTTTAGGCCCTCTGGTAGTGTGTTCAAGCACTGGTTGTAATAGGTAACGGCAGGTGGTCCCCAGGCTGCTGGCAGAATGCTCAGATAGAGGCAGTGGTGGCTGTGCTGTAAGCCTGTCTCTGAGGAGGTTGGGGCCATTCTCAGTGAGACCAGTTTAGGAAGGCAGCTATGGGATGTCCAGTTCTGTCACCTTTTGGTCCAACAACAGACTGTGGCAGAGGAGGAAGTAAGATTTATCCTTGGTGTATGTAAAAGTGCCATCCTCTTCTCTTCTTTGACAGTCCTCTGGGGGCTGAGTGCTCAGAACGGTGCCATGTGGCAGTTGCTTGGGGCTCAGAAGCCTGTAGGACTCAGTGTGAGTGTTCTTTCTAAAGTAGTGCCTACACAATCTCTAAGTAGCTCTGTATGTTAGTCTGGAGGCCCAAGAGGGTCAAGGCGCTTTCCTGTGGCTAGGAACGTAGAAGTCCATGGTGGGAATGTGGAGCCCTGGGGGTCATTCACTTACCCTTTCCCTGTTTATGGGAGGTTTTCTCAGCTTCCAGCTGATCTTGGACCAGTAGGTTGCCCCACTTCCCTCTCCTTCTTTGTTTTTGATGCTCCCTACCACTTTCCCATTGAATTCTAGTGTTTTCTCTTAAATGATCTATTTGAAGTGTGAAAACTACTTGTCATTTTTTGTCCTCTCCACAGAAGAGGTGTGTACTAGCTGCATTTAGTCAACCATCTTAGATTTCTCCCACTGGTTCCTTGGTGGGTTGCTGACATCAATTGCCAGAAAAACTTTTCCTCTTCCCCAGGGCCTTTCTGAAGAATTGTTTTATTTAAAAAAAAGGGAGCGGGGAGGGGGACTATGTTATTTTAAAAATGTCGGTGCCATAAAAGTCACAGACACGCTGCAGGACTGTTCTATATTAAAATAGTAAATGGTCATGACAACTAAGTACAGTACTTTAGGTTAGACTTGATCCTGTTCTTGAAAGGGGAAAAATGTCATAACAGATACTGCTTTAATTGACAAAATTCTCATATGAATTCCAGAGTAGATAAAAGTATTTTATGAGGGTTAAATTTACTAAAGTTGATAACTATTCTGTGGTTAAGAAGAGAATAGCCCTATTTTTTAGGAAAAAAGAGAGCTATTTAGAAGGGCATAATGATTCATCCAATTTATTTTCAAATGGTATGGAAAAAAATTCTGTGTGTGTGTGTGTGTCTACATATATATGTGCATACACATACACATATGTACTTATAATAAAAAGGAGAAAGAGATCAAACAAAAAAGCAAGTAGGATAAAGTATTAACAATAGGTGAATCTGGATAAAGGATATACAGGCATTCCTTATACTATTCACAATTTCAACTTTTCTGTAAACTGGAAATTATTTACAAATAAAAGTAAAAAATAAAACAAAACAAAACATGTTCCATCCTTTCTCTGTTGCCTGAGGATGTTTATTAGACCCTTCATAGCCTGGCTCTGGCTCCTTTCTGGCTGCACCTGCTACCATTTCCTTTCTCACTCTCCAATAAGCAACCCAACGCTTCCCATTCCCCAGAGTAAACCTCTCTGCCTTTGCACCTCTAGTTTCTTACATCTGGAATGGTGTTCAGCTTCCTTCCTGCTCAGCAAATCCTCATTTCCTGAAGGCTCAGCTCAAAATGATCTCTTCCTTGAAGTTCTCTGAAAAATCTTTTAGAAAGTTTTAAGCAAAGTTGAGGTGCTCAGAAAACTAGAGAGTGAAACACAATATGCTTTGTTTTATCAGAAATGTGCAAAATAAAAGGTCTGGAAAGAGTTGGGTAATTTCATCTTACGACTGTGTTTTAACTTTTAAAAATTCCTGCATCATTCAGTACAGTTTCAAAGTCTTCACTCTACATGGAACTTCCATTTGAATCTTTCTACTATATTATAGTAAGTTATTTTATTTTATTTTATTTTTTTGAGACAGAGTCCCATTCTGTTGCCCAGGCTGGAGTGCAGTGGTTCGATCTTGGCTCACTGCAATCTCCACCTCCTGAGTTCAAGCAATTCTCCTGCCTCAGGCTCCAGAGTAGCTGGGATTACAGGCACCTGCCACCATACTCCTCTAATTTTTGTATTTTTAGTAGAGACGGGGTTTTGCCATGTTGGCCAGGCTGGTTTCGAACAGGTTTCGAACACCTGACCTCAGGTGATCTACCCGCCTTGGCCTCCCACAGTGCTGGGATTATAGGCATGAGCCACCGTAACCAACCTACAGTAAGTTACTATTATTATTATTTGAGACGGAGTCTCACTCTTGCCAGACTAGAGTGCAGTGGTGCAATCTCAGCTCACTGCAACCTCCACCTCCCGTGTTCAAGCGATTCTCCTGCCTCAGCCTCCCAAGTAGCTGGGACTACAGATGTGCGCCACCATGCCCAGTTAATTTTTGTATTTTTAGTAGAAACGGGGTTTCACCATATTAGCCAGGATGGTCTTGATCTCTTGACCTTGTGATCCACCTGCCTTGGCCTCCCAAAGTGCTAGGATTACAGGTGTGAGCCACCATGCCCAGCCTAGTAAGTTATTTTATATTACAACAACAATTTGTATATCTTATAAGATACCATGCTGTATCATAATTATTTCTTCAGGTATCAGTTTCACCAATCACAATGTGCAATAAGAACAATCTGATTTATCTTTAAATCTCTTCCAACACTTTGCAAATGCCTAGCATGTAGTGGGCTCTAAGCAAATTCAATGATCATTGTATAAAACAATCTAATTATCAAATGTGATTTAAACATGCATGTACATACAACTCTCAAGTTTAACATCACTATTATCCTAGCAAACAAATGGGAAATGCTTAACAAAAATGTTTTCACTGGATTTATTCTTCTCGTGGGCAGTCTAATAAATAGAGTCCACTTTTTTCCAGTCCTTCTCAGGCAAAAAGACATGTAATATATGGGTAAATAAATGATTATAGACTGCAATACAGTCTATAATCATTTATACAGAGTGAAACCTTTTAACTACAAATTTACATAGAGCCAAATCTAGTTAGGGTCAGAATTTGAAAATCCCACCAGACTCAAAGCAATTTGTAAGTAACAAAATTCCATTCAAATTGATTCGTCTCTGATTTCTTAGACTATGTTTTAAAAATACTTTTGTCTATACGTGAATCAGTCTCTGAACAAACATCAGTATCTCTGTACCTTTGTTATGGCTAGGTTTGTCAGATGAGTGTGTGTATTAGAGTTCTCTAGAGGGACAGAACTAATGGAATAGATCTATCTGTACAAAGGGGAGTTAACTCACATGATCACAAGGTCCCACGATAGGCCGTGTGCAGGCTGAGGAGCAAGGAGAGCCAGTCTGAGTTCCAAAACTGAAGAACTTGGAGTTTGAGGCGTGGAATCGTCCAACACAGGAGAAAGATGTTGGCTGCGAGGCTAGGCCAGTCTCACTTCACATTTTTTCTACCTGCTTTTTATTTTAGCTGCACTGATAGCTGATTCGATTGCGCTCACCCAGATTAAGGGTAGGTCTCTCTTTCCCAGCCCACTGACTCAAATGTTAATGTCCTTTGGCAACATTCTCAGAGACACATCCAGTATCAATACTTTGTATCCTTCAATTCGATCACGTTGACACTGAGTATTAACCATCACAGTGTGTGTGTTCATCTGCCTTTTGGTTTAAAAAAATAAGTAATTTTATACTTTGAACTCATGAGGACAATTATATTTGTACGGATTTAAACAAACGCTATCTGTGTACTAGATTTTCTAGAAAATAAAACAATTCCTTCTAGGATTTAAATTAGAATCAAAAATCAAAGTAAATTTGTGTTTCATGCTCTACCAACCATTGAAAATGACACATGCACAACTTTCCCAAATCTAATTTAAATCTTAGCTAAGAATATTCTAGCATATCAGTTGTTTCCTGGAATTTTAATATTTGAAGAGGTGGAAAGAAATGTTTTCTTTCTTTATTTAAGGGTAGAGTTAAATAACAATTAAGAATTTTATTTTTTATAACTAAGTTGCAATGTTTTGAGTACTATTACGTTTTAGCGCAATATGAAGTCTACAGATTCTTATATTAACTTAGTGATCTCAGACTTTTTACAAATAAAAGTATAAAGTTTTATTCCATTGGATTCTAATACTCCCCTTTGTGTTATAATTGTTTTTTGTTTTTTTTTTTAGACAGAGTTTCACTCTTGTTGCCCAGGCTGGAGTGCAGCCGCACTTGGCTCACCACAACCTCTGCCTCCTGGGTTCAAGCGATTCTCCTGCCTCAGCCTCCCGAGTAGCTGGGATTACAGGCATGCGCCACCACACCCGGCTAATTTTGTATTTTTAGTAGAGACGGGGTTTCTGCATGTTGGTTAGGCTAGTCTCAAACTCCCAATCTCAGGTGATCCGCCTGCCTCAGCCTCTCAAAGTGCTGGGATTACAGGGGTGAGCCATCGTGCTTGGCCAATTGTTCTATTTTTTTCAGTAGAGCTAGTTATTTTTTGTGTATGTGTAAGACAGAGTATTGTTCTGTTGCTCAGGCTGGAGTGCAGTATCATAATCACAGCTCACTGCAGCCTTGATCTCCCAGGCTCAAGCCATCTTCCTGCTTCAGCTTCCTCAGTAGCTGGGACTACAGGCATGTGCCACCACACCTACCTAATTTTTTATATTTTTTTGTAGAGATGGTGTCTTGCTGTGTTCCCCAGGCTTGTCTTAGACTCCTGAGCTCAAACAGTCCTTCCACCTAAGCCTCCCGAGGTGCTGGAATTATAAGCATGAGCCACCATTCCCAGGCTAGCTAGTTCTTTTTACAATGTAAAAATCAAGTATATACTGCGACCAGAATTCTTGATTTGCAGAGCTCAGTTAGGGACTGATAAGGACATGCTGCTGACTCAAAAGGTTGAGAAGCTTGCATTTGATGATGCTGAGTAAGACCTAACTCCCTGAGTTCTAGTAATTGCCCACAACACATTATTTTTTCTCCTCTTTTTTTACTTCACCTTTGCCTCATATATTACATACAACTGTGAGAATTAGAGATGTCTTACCTGGAAAAGAAGAGAATTAGAGTAAATATAATTGTCATGGGCTGACTCTTGCAGATCTCAGCTCAAGAAGTCAGAAGCCATAGGTGAAATTCTAGGGATAACACCAGCTCAATGTAAAGAATTTCCAACATAAACAGCTACTGCATAACAGAATGAGCTGCTATGGGAGAATGCAACATCCAATCAAGGCAAGTAGTCAAGGAAGAGTAGGTAACCATCTGCAAGAGGATTTCAACACTGGACAAGACAATCCTATAGTAAGTCAAAGTTTAAGACCCTATAATTATGTGATATTGGAGATTTAATGTTTACAATATTATTCTCATTCCATCTGGTTCCTAGTACTAAGTCTTTGCTTTTTGTTTGTTTTTCTTTTGGAGACAGGGTCTCACTCTTGTCACCCAGGCTGGAATGCAGTGGCATGATCTTGGCTCACTGCGGCCTCAACCTCCCAGGCTCAAGCAGTCCTCCCACATCAACACCCCAAGTAGCTGGGACTACATCCATATGCCACCATGCCTGTTTAATTTTTGTATTTTTTGTAGAGACAGGGTTTCACCATGTTGCCCAAGTTGGTCGCAAACTTCTGAGCTCAGGTAATCCACTCACTTTGGCCTCCCAAAGTGCTGGGATTATAGGCATGAGCCACTGCGCCTGGCCTGCTGGTACTAAGTCTTCCCTGACATTTTGTCAGTAAAGGTCAAAGTCACTGGAAATGGTCACTGCACCTAACCTAAGTGTCAATTTCCTGATCTATAGAGGGTTTGACGAATTCATCTCTAGAATTCTGTCTACTTCTAGCCAGCCAGACTCTTCACTGATATGAAGTCACCACTGTGTATCTACCTTACTAACCTTTTTTGTTAACATGTAGGAAATGTAATAAATGCCTGACATTTTTCAACAACATTTATAACCTTTGGGGATCAGTTCATTTTCAGCAATTTAATTTTAGTCATTTTGATTGCTTTTGTCAGAGGGGAAAAATAATGTCACGTAATTAAAATGATAAATAACCTCCCAAATAATGTATGTTTATTAGTCTTATGACAGAACCTTCAGCTATATTTTGTTAGAACTAAATTAAAAACAGCACATAACTTGCAGCTCTTGCAAGTTTTCACAATTTAAAAATTGAAGATGTGTTGCAAGCTGAGTTCATTAATTATAGAGCTCAATGATTATATTTGATAAAATATCCTCTGATCTACAATTACAGACTGATGAGAACATGCTGTTGATTCAAAAAGATTGGAAAATCGCATGTATCACTTGCAGACTCCTGGGACCAGCGTACTCTATGCCACTCAGGTATAGAGATGCACCTTCTAGAAGTGCCAATTGCCCTCCTCTCTGGGACTAAACTAACTAATACCCAACCTCTGAGGTTCTTAACACCTCATGTATTCAATCTGTGGTATTCTTAACACCTCACCTCTGAGACAGTCAACATTGTGTCAGGTGTTGAAGCCTAAGCCTCTGAAGCCAATGTTATGCTAAGCTGTACAAGAACTGAAACTACAACCCCTGGCTCAAGAACATCCTAAGCAGTGGCCTGTGCAGAAACTCCTGCAGGAACACCCCTTCTAGTGAGCCAAGTCCTTGCAGCAGTAGGGCCAGTAATCACACCCATTCCTATTGAGTTATTTTTTTTTAATCAGTTAAAGCTTAAACGTAAGTCCACCTCAGTCATCAATCACTTTGCATGATTTTCCCCACAGCTCCTGGATGAGCCCTCTGTTCCCCCTCACTTGCCCAAGGCTTCCACATGCCTTCTGGAACCATTGCTTTGTATTCAGCAAACTCCCTTATGTCATCACTCTGTTCTTTCAACCATCCCTTCACCTTTTTGCTCCAACACGAACCTGAGTTTTTCCTGAAGACATTGCTCCTCCTTTAGTCCTCTAACGTGGTGGCTGTCTGCTCTCTCACATCAGGTGGAGAAGGGCTTTGGTGTCCCATTGTTCCCCATTGTCATTTCCAGGTCCCTTGTCTTTGCACTCTCTCATCTGACTCAGTGTGGAGCCATCTGATAAGGCCTCCTTTCCCCCTGCTGGTGGCTGTCATCTCTGGGCCTCCCATTTACTCTTTCAGACTGTTCCCCTCAAATCCAAACCCAGCCAATCACTGCAGTAATTTCAAAATGCAAAGTTGACATACATGATAATCTGGCCTCTGAATTCCAACTTCCTTATCTCCAATGACCTTTAGCTTCTCTCCATCCTAGCTACCCACTCTCAGGGTCACATTTGGACCTTGTCATCATCTACAACAGATCTATTGCCAAAACCACCACCATCCTGCTTTTTGACCACACCTGTTTCTCCTTTGCCATTCCACCCACCATGACTATTTTGTGTCCAAATTTAGATTTTCAGCCCAGTGACCCCTTCTACTTTCTACCAATTCATCAGATCTCTTCTTTTATCCCTCTGTCCCTTATCCAACTAAAATTCCATGTACTATAGTTTCCATAACAGTTTGTACAGTGTCTCCCCCACCACAGAGTCTTTGCCCATGGCAGTCTCTCAACCTATAATGGTTTTGTTCATCACTTTCCTGGTTAATTCCTATTCATTATTTAGACCAATGCTGGTCAGTAGAACTTCTGCAGTGATGCAAATGTTATATACCTGGGCTGTCCAATTCTGTAGGCACTAGCCACATGTGACTATTGAGCATTTGATGTGGCTAGTGTGACTGAGAAACTGAATTAGAAACTGAATTTTAGGGTTTTGTTTTTTGTTTTCTGTTTTTTGTTTGTTCGTTTGTTTGTTTTTGAGACAAAGTCTCACTCTGTTGCCTGGGCTGGAGTGAAGTGGCGCGATCTGCAACCTCCGCCTGGGTTCAAGTGATTCTCCTGCCTCAGCCTCCCAAGTAGCTGGGATTACAGGTGTGTGCCACCATGCCCAGCGAATTTTTGTACCTTTAGTAGAGATGGGGTGTCACCATGTTGGCCAGGATGGTCTCGATCTCCTGACCTCGTGATCCACCTGCCTCAGCCTCCCAAAGTGCTAGGATTACATGTGTGAGCCACCGCGTCTGGCCTGAATTTTAGTTTTATTTAATTTTAATTAATCTAAATAACTATATACAGTGGCTGCTATTTTTGTCAGTGTGGCTTTTGCTCTCACTCAAACTGACCTTCCTTAGGACAGCCTTCCCTAGCTCCCCATGAGATTTCAGGGTCCTCTGTTATATTGCCATGGCTTTATCCTTGCCTTCACAGCACCTATCTTAGTTCGTGATTATATACTCGTTGTGTGATTGTTTGACTGTGTCTGATTGCTTACCATTGTATCCCCAGCATCCAGCACAGTTCCTGACATACTGTAAATATTTTTCAATAAATGAATGAATGGATGGACATTGTGAGAGCAAGAGGAGGGGATGCAGATTAAAATAGCTGTGAAGAATCTTCAGTGGACAATCCTCATGATCCAAAGAAGAATGACTGCACTACTGGAGTTAGGGGTGCCACTAACAAGTCAGTTGAGCAACCTATTTCCAGGACCACTTGGCCAGCATTGGTGCCAGTGGGTGCAAGGACCGTTAATACTGACTCACAGGCCAAAGGCAAGCTCCTTGTCCTCAAACTATAAGCATCATCTTATTATTCATGTTCTGTCAGGTTACCATTAGTCAGGTTTCAACTGTCAAAACAATATCCTCCTCCAGCAGAGCTATGAGCCTGATAATTTATTCTGATATACTTTGGCTGCTACCAATTGTTTGTAACTTAAAAAAAATACTGGGATACTATATTTGAAAGTAAAGCACATTATTTCAACACCTGATTTACTCAATTTAACATATGGCTTATATCTTAAATGTGTTTTTAAAAGATTATATATTCTCAAATTGATAGAATTATAATTTCCCCCATTTAAGGGTTACATAATTAAATATAGGCATGTAGTTTTTGTGGAAACAGATACAACATGATCTAGAACATTGTAAAATATTCCTGCTCAGAAAAAAATAGATAAAATTCAAAAAGGTCCTTCCACATATAACACTTCCATTTTTTCAGTAACAAGTTTGAGAATTCCTTCCTAATATCAACAACTTTTAAGGACTCTCCATTTATAGTAATTGTACTTTCAGTATTCAGTTAAATGAGAAAACACATAATGATAAAAGCTTCTATAAACCCAGGAATGTTCTGAAACTTATAGCCATTAATCAGCATGTACTTACATATTCTTAAAAATAAGAATACAAATATATTTGCAATATAAACAATGTTTGTAGTGGAAACACTCATTTGCTCCACTACCCCAACCTCCCCACCATGGTCTCCAGTTTGTTTCTGTTATATATTTGGTGGTTCGGTATCTCAGAAACTGATCCAATATTTAGAGTAGAAAATGGACTTACTGAAAGGGGACAGTCATAGGCAAAATGCAAACATATATACATATATGTGTTTGCCAGGTGTATTTATTATATATATGTTGCATATTATATGTACTCTTGATAAGGGAATCATAGAACTTGGAGATATTCCAAAGTTTATCTGGGCTATTTCCTATAATGCCATAGAATAGTATCTAGATCATTCATAACAGAAATAGCTGAATGATTTAGGCACATTCAGCAATGAAAGAATGTTATTATTTTATAGTAGCTTTAACACAGGAGAAAAAGTGTTTTCCCTATAATTATGATTATTGCCATTAATATCTCCAAGGTTTTTGGTTTTCACTCTACTACCTGTAGGTGTGTGGAGGAGTGCAAAAATCTAGTCCATGTCTATTCTGCAACAGAACAGCCTATCAGATCATTTCCCAGTTAGAAGCACCTGCCTTTCACCGATTCAAATCATACTTTAGCCCTGGGGCATTCACTTATGACATTTTTTTTTGTGATGATCGTTTATATCAACTTGGGTTTTGCATGTAAATGCCCGTCATTCTTAGAACTTCCTCCCCCACCTTACCTAGTTATGATAAGCACAACATCAGTGATTCATGAGAACATAACCCTGAAAACCTCCCCATTTTAGAAACTGCCTTGGTTTTGCAAAGTATTTTATAGAAATACTATGTTCATATTTTAATAGAAATATAATCTAGACAAAACCAAAAAGCAAACTTCTTTCTAGGTAAACTTCCCTATGAGGACTCTGCTATTACATTTTCCTCCTCTGTAGTTAAGTTTCCTGTATCTTTGAGCTTTAGTTCTAGAGTTTCAGATTTTGTAAGGCATTTTAAAAGAATCATCGAATAATAGCTGCTGCTCTAGGACCAGGTTTACTTAGATTGTCCTGACTCTGAACTTCTGAATCCTATGTGCACCTCCTTCTTAATTATGTAAACCCATGACCCTCTGGTCTCTACCTCAAGTCCCTTTCTGCTCCTAGTCCTCTACAAACAAGTCTTTTTATTCCCTATATCCCAAAAGAAAATCACTCTAGTTTTGAAGACTCGTACTTCGCTGATCAACTTCTTTACCTATTCATCCTCCAAGACACATAGTGGTAATTTGATTAGTAGCAACCTGCCTAGGATAGCAAAATGCATGTCCACTATAATTTCTGTACAGTCAGCTTACCTGGTATGCCTCAGGGAGAGCTCTAAGCTACACTTGACTTTAGATTCCCTTGTTAATTCAACAATTAAGACTAATCTGTTACATATTACAACTTATAAAGGACTATTTCCAACATTTTTTTTTTTTTTTTTCCAGACAGGGTCTTGTTCTGTTGCCCAGGCTGGAATGCAGTGGTACAATCATAGCTCACCTCTGCCTTGAAGTCCTAGGCTCAAGCAATCCTCCTGTCTCAGCTTCCTGAGTAGTTAAGACTACAGGTGTGCACTGCCATGTTGCCTGATCTGGCCTCAAACTCCTGGGCTCAAGCCATCCTCCTGCCTGGTCTGTGTTAGGATTACAAGTGTTGGGATTACAAGTGTGAGCCACCATGCTCAGGCTATTTCTAAGACTATTATGGCACAATGGGTACTCAATAAATATTTGTTGAAAGAATGAATGAATCAACTTATAGTCTTAGACGGAAAGGCCAAAAAAGATCAGATCTCTTTTCGGTAACCACAGCGCTGGATTGGCACATGCTGCCTTCTATTTGAAATCATGGATGCAGCTGGAAACCATCATTCTTAGCAAACTATCACAAGAACAGAAAACCAAACACCGCATGTTCTCACTCATAGGTGGGAACTGAACAATGAGTTCACTTGGACTCGGGAAGGGGAACATCACACACTGGGGCCTATGATGGGGGGGGAGGGGGGAGGGATTGCACTGGGGAGTTATACCTGACATAAATGATGAATTGATGGGTGCTGATGAGTTTATGGGTGCAGCACACCAACATGGCACAGGTATACATATGTAACAAACCTGCACGTTATGCACATGTACCCTAGAACTTAAAGTATAATTAAAAAAAAAAAAAAAAGAAATCGTGTAAAATTCTTCTTTCAGATATAAACTAAAATCAAAGACAACGTCTGAATGCCATCCCATGAAGCAATCTGCTATTGCGATATCAGGTGTGGCTTCTACCACCACAGCCACTGTCAATCTACTTTTTTTTTTTTTTTTTTTAGATTCTGTCACCCAGAATGGAGTGCAGTGGTGTGATTTTGGCTCACTGCAGCCTCCACCTCCTGGGTTCAAGCAACTCTCCTGCCTCAGCTTCCCGAGTAGCTGGGACTATGCCACCATGCCCATGCTACCACATTTGGCTAATTTTTGGAGTTTTAGTAGAGATGGGGTTTTACCATGTTGGTCAGGCTGGTCTCAAACTCCTGGCCTCAAGTGATCTGCCCACCTTGGCCTCCCAAAGTGCTGGGATTACAGGTGTGAGCCACTATGCCCGGCCTTTATCCTACATTTCTCTACTCTTCTTCTGTCTCCTCTTATAAAATCTGAACTGATCCAGGAATCTTCCAGTTCTTGGTGTGCGTGTGCACATACACACACACACACACACACACACGTATTTTCTTGATCTTAGTCCTAATAAAAAACATGTGGAGCATAGCAAGAAATTCCTTCTTATTCTATGAATAGCAATTCAAGGGATGGTTTCCAAAGAATTATTAAAACACACGCAAGAATTCACATTATACTCCAGTGGGTAGTAACAAATTGAAAACGTTATCAATGCTTTATAATGTGGGGAAAACCCTGAGTATACAACAATCTTGGGCAGTGAAAAAGAAATAACCCAGATTCCACAATTTGAACTGCTGACCTTTTTCTGTAGCTGACCAACATTTTTTCACCTCACTTAGTTTACTAATTTATGATTTTCTTACGCTAAATTTTGCATCCCTTTGGTATAAAGTGCCAGCGTACCTGGAAAATATTTTTGCATTTTACATGCTAGTTAAAATATACCCTCACATAGTTTGTGTCTTTGAAAATAATTTAGTACCCTATGATTAATACACCAGACTCATATAAATATAAATAGACATAAATACACACATATATATGTTTCGTCTTACTATAATCCATCTGAGGTTAACTGAGAAAATCCCCATATAACAAACATATGTACAAGTCCCAGCCAATGATCCATTCTAGGGAATGTTAAATAAACCAAATCTGGTTTGGCCAAAGAACTTAGATAGTCCCTTGGAGTTTTCTGCTACATCAGGTGTAACTGAATGTAAAATTTTCTATCTGGAATTTCAGGGGCAATTAAAACTCTTAATAATTCTTTTTCCCTTTGGCTGTACCTTTATTGGTTGGCAATGAATGACTTGGCTTCTGACCAACATAGGAAAAAAAAATACTTTTTTCTCAGAAAACTTGTGATGACAGCTGTCATTTTCCAGCTCTCAGATGCCAATGGGAATTGACCCCAATAGTCATAAGCAATAAAGTTCTGTACAGAGTAAATCCTATTTAATGGAGGAGCATTTTCCATTAGGAAATTCCTTCTAATAACAAATAACTAGAAACTACTTTTTGTTCTCTTCACAGGGCCTAGTCCCATGACAGGCCCTCATTCCAGGCCCTACCACGGTGACATCTCTATTGTACCACCAGCTCCCCAAAGTGGTGACAGGAGCCCTGGGCCTGAGCTGCAGCAGTGACTCAGCATGCCCCAAATGTCTCCAAGTTTCCAAGGCCACCCCACAGTTGTATAGTAGCTCCAGTCAGGCTCCTGGGGAGGTCTGTCTGACCTCATTACCATGGAGCAAGACAGGATTTTGTAGAACATTCTTTCTTCAGTCTCTTTAAAGAGAACAAGCCAGGACACACACAGACTAGAAGCTGGTTTCTAGGAAATTTAACCTCTCAAAATATGGGCATCAGTGAATGTCCCTGATATAGTCATTCTCCAGCTGCCACTGTGTGAAAACAATATACACAAAAGATGAAAGACAACTTTGAATGACTAGCACTGGACTCGGGACTAATGATAAGAGTATTAAAGTCACACATCAGCCTACCCGAAGCAAAAATTTTCTTCCCTGAAAGAGTTGAGAAGTGTCACTGTCCAGTGAGGCATTTACTTTCAAACTAAATCCAGTTAAGAAGCTGGGCTGCTGGCCATAACTCCTACAGAAACTAACATATACTTCTGTGCCTCTGACAGCCCGGCCCAGTGATGAGTACACAGTCATAATTGAATTGCATTTGATATTGTTTGCACTAACACAGCACCAGACTTCAGGACAAACCACAGCTCTGCAGAGCAGAGGTCTGGCCCACTCTCCCCCCACCCCACCCCCTGTGGCTTGGGTCTGCCCTTGTTGTTACGACCTGCCCTAGGTTTCATCAGCATCACCTCTGACTCATACTTTGCATTCAATAGCAAGATGAATTCGCCAGCAATGAGAGCCTGGAAGAGGGCCAGCCTGTTGGTACTAAAGCAGTGCTGGCCCCAACACAGCTGGCTGGGCCAGACGTTGATGGGAAATGGCTGACAGCAGGATAAACAAGCAGCTCCCTTTTTGGTGAGCTTCAGAGGAAGCAGGTGGACAGAATCAAGGCTTCAGGTATGCTCTTCAGAGGCTCTGTGGAGTGGTGGGAGGCTGTAAAACCACATGGGAGATGGTTGTGGTTTTCCCCCAGGAAAGGCACCGGCAGGGAGAAAGGCAGATTGGCAAACAGTGTGGGCCCACCGTGTGAGCCAGGGGAGAAGCCATCAGGGGACACATCAAGCCGTGAGAGGTAGCTGTTCAGGGACCCCTCAGTTGCCCACCGTCCCACAGAGACATTGGGGGCAGTGTCTGTGCCTCCCTCCCTCACCACCCAAGCTGCTCCACAAGAAATTCTGAGCCCCACTGGGCAAGTGGAGGGAACCAAATGCCTCAAGGTGGAGAAGAGTGGAAAGTCTAACTAGCAGTACTGTGGAAGAGCAACACAGACAAGAGGTGTAGAATTAGCTGGGCAGGGTGTGTGAGCTCCTCCTGGTGCCTGCATGCCTGAGAGGATGTCATGCATTGAGCTTGGTTTAGGTTTTAAGGCAGTTTTGGTGTTTGAGGCTTATTTAGCACACATACGTCCAAGGTAGCGTCAGAAAGAATTATAAACTTCGTGTGACTTTTCAAAACAACCCAGTGAGCCCAGTGTTGGCAAATAGCAGTCAGCCGAGATAAGTGGCCATTCTAGGAGCAAAGGCCCTTGTGCCAGGAAAACAAGAACAAGCACGAGCGAGAAGCAGGGCAATGCAATCCACAAACACAATTCGTGCTTTACAGCTGTGTGACAATGCTTCTTTTGCTTGGACCTCAGGCTCTGCAAACTGCAGCACAGAGGAGGGTAAGTGTGCAGTGGCCCCTAGAGAAGAGTGGTCAGTGATAAAATTGCACCCCACTTTCCTTGCCCCTTTGTGTCCCTGGGTCACTGCCAGGCCTGTCCCAATCCTGCAACATGTGGAAAGCCAGTGTGTTCAGATGGAATAATAGGGGATGCCACCTAAAGAGATTACTAGTAAGATTTTCCAGAAAAAGAAAAATAACTATTTTTTAAGCATGAGCAGTGAGAAAGAAAGTTTCTTTGTTTCTAATTGGAAAGCTTTGCAAGCTATTGACTTATTGAGAAAAATGAGAATTGGGTACACAGCTTTGACTTCTGGTGATTTCTGACACTTTCCTCGAAAGCCTATCACTCCAAATTGAGGGCCCCAGGATTGGCTGTTTTACAGAAGCCCTTATGTATTGAGGTCTTGTATGAAGTGGTGCCATGTAAGATGGGGAGGGGTGACAAATGTTGGCTCAACCTCAATCGTCAGATTATGGTTCAAGGTCATTTTCTTAGAGATAGTGAGTCTTCAGAAAACCTTTGAGTAAAGGCAAATGAAAGGCTTGGGTCTAAAAACAGGCTTCCAAAAGTGGAAATAGGACACAGGAAGTGGAGAGTTGGGAAACAAAACAAAACAGATGAGCTGGAATGAAAAGAGCAGAGAGTAGAAAGACGGGGAGAGACTCTCTAAGGAAAGCTGTGAAGGAAGAGGATTGTGACCTCTTGGCTTTATTTTCAGTTAGTGCCTCACACAATTCATAAGGTGAGGCTCCCGCACATTCTGGCCTGTTCTCCCCAGTTGTGGGGGTGGGGAGGTAAGTGAACTACACCCAGACTTCTTGCAGCTGTCATCTCAATATCAGGTATCTGCGAGGTGGGGAGAGAGGCAGGAGGATTGATAAGGGGCTGTATAATTACTGGGAACTCCAGCCAATGTAACACATGCTTATGTGGGCCTATGTAGTTAGGTTTCACAATCCCTATTGACTATGCCAGACCCTGAACTAAATACTGGGGATGTCGAGATCAAGAAGGCATGATTCCTGCCCTTAGGAGTGCACCGTCAAAGGAGATGAGGAGTGCATTTCCTCAAAGGAGGAGACAGATGAGAAAACTAAACATTTTGATTCAGTATGTTTTGGGATGCAGGTAGGAACCAGGGCTGCAGGGCCAGGGAAAGGGGGCACCTCCCCCAAAGACAAAGGTCCTATCCTCAGTCCCACAGAACAGCTTACAAGACTCCTCCTCAGGTGCAGCTGGGTCGGAGGGTATGGCCATTTCCAGCTGTCTCCTACATCGCCTCTATTTTCTTACTGTCTCCTTCTAGTCTAGGTCTCTCCAATCCTATACACTTGGTTTCCAGCTCTGTTATGCCTTCAGGCTACTGGCTGAGCCTTTTTCTTTTACTGCTAAAGCATAGCATACATTTTCCTACATTTCCTCCCTACCCTCTCGTTTTTCACCCACCCCTTGATGTCAAGTTCCTCTCTGTACCACTTTATCATAATCTCACTCTTGAAGAAGAACCACCAGTGATTTCCTCATCACTAAATCCAGTGATCCTCATTGATATTATTATACAGAGAGCTGACTGGCAAGTATCACACTACAAGCTAAAACTCTCCCCTCTTTCAGCTTCCCAGGCCTGTCTGCCCTTGTTCTTCCCGCAGTTCTCCTGCGCTTTCTTCATTAGCACCAATTCCCTTTCCCATCTCATAAGTGGGGGTGTTCCCCAGTGAACAGCCGCAGGGAGCGCACCTTCATCCAGAGTACCAGCTCTTCTCCCTGCTGATGACACCCACGTCTTTTTCTCTAGGTCTGATCCTTCACCTTATTTCCAGTCCAGAATTTCTAATCATGTACTGGTGAGGTTCACATTCATGGTCATCTGTGTCTCTCAGGGTTCCTAGCACAGTACATTGCAATATGAACACAATAATATTATATATACATATAAAAAATATGATAATATTAAGCTTAATGATGAGTGAACGAAGGAACAGATAAAACATCCCAGTCTCCTTCAGAAAATCCCACTTTGTCACTTCTGCCTTTCTTTCCTGACCATGGTTTCCGGCCTGTTATCTTCCAAGAGACAGAAAATTTATTATTATTATTTTCCTAGAGGAGTCTCATCCCCAAAGCCTGGAAATGGGGCTTTGTATTATCCATCTAAAGATGAGTATTGTTGTCTTTCACCCCTCCGTTCTCTTCAGTGCCTCATTTTCTTTCTTTCTTTTTTTATTTTTTTGAGATGGAGTCTCGCTCTGTCGCCCAGGCTGGAGTGCAGTGGCCGGATCTCAGCTCACTGCAAGCTCCGCCTCCCGGGTTTACGCCATTCTCCTGCCTCAACCTCCCGAGTAGCTGGGACTACAGGCGCCCGCCACCTCGCCCGGCTAGTTTTTTGTATTTTTTAGTAGAGATGGGGTTTCACCGTGTTAGCCAGGATGGTCTCGATCTTCTGACCTCGTGATCCGCCCGTCTCGGCCTCCCAAAGTGCTGGGATTACAGGCTTGAGCCACCGCGCCCGGCCGTGCCTCATTTTCTTTCTTGGTGAAATGGAATAAAAGTGATCAGCCCTTGTGATAAGTCATATTATTCACGGTAACATTGTTTTGTCTTGTAAGTGACTGACATTAGGACTCACATATGAACTGATTTATACCCTAACTACAAAATGCCCTTTCTCACGATCTTTAACCCCAAAGCAACAGTAATAGCTGGACTAATAGCACTTGTAGTATGCCAGGCACTGTGCTGGGCTAAGTGCTTTACATGTGTTATCTTTCCGAATCTTTTCCAAAACCTTATAAAGCAGAAATCATTTCCACAGAAGGAAACTGAGGCTTAGGGAAGTTGAAGTAACTGGCTTAAGTGGTAGAGTCAGGGTTCAGGGAAACATGAGAACATCCCACTCTCAACCCCTCACCACACAGCCTCTTGTGTCTATTGGATTCAGTTACAGGGGCTTGAGTTGGTTCACGTCTACAAATAATTGAATGTCTGTTACCTGCTGAGCATTGGGGGATACAAAAGTTTAAAAAGATCAAGTCCATGATCTCAAGGAGCTTACAGTCTAGAGGAAGAGAACCAACATGAGACTGATGCCTGCGCAGTGAAATGAGACTTTTGGATGAAAGGGTTACATTTACACAAAGCACGCACAGTTCAGTATTACATGTCCCTGCCCTTGAAGAAGATCCCAGCTGCTAGAGTTTTGACTATGCAGTGTTTCAGATTTAGTTTCCCCTCCTCTTTGATCAGGCTCCTCTGTCTTTCTAAAGCTCATACTATACATATAATTTCCATTCAAATTCAAAATCTTTCCAATTATTGTAGTGAATGCAATGTTATTCAAGGATTTTTTTCCTGAAAGAGCACCTATCTGACATGCATTTTTAATTTTATGTGCAATATGCAAATGTCATCACTGTAGTTGTTAACCGCAGTGCAGGATTGCAATTAACTATGGAGCTGTGCATTTTAGTTATATGCTAATGCTAATGAGATTTTCATAAAGCAAGTCCAATTACCAGCCCTATTTTTTAACTGCAAGAGCTAGTGCAAAGCAAAGGTGTTGACTTTCTTTAGAATAAATTACCCTTTGTCCTTGGCTCCTTCATCATATTCAATCATCCTAAAAAGTAACTCCTGCTACTTTGAATATTGTATCCTGCCTTGCTTTCCAGTACAATATTAATGGAGACTGTGGGCAAGATTGTTTAGAAACCAATTTAC
The DNA here is from genome assembly GCF_002776525.5 of Piliocolobus tephrosceles. Classification (NCBI taxonomy): domain Eukaryota; kingdom Metazoa; phylum Chordata; class Mammalia; order Primates; family Cercopithecidae; genus Piliocolobus; species Piliocolobus tephrosceles. The sequence continues at coordinate 60,750,999 of NC_045436.1, forward strand.
ACTGCACAGGCAGTGGGAAAACTTCCTCCAAATGTAAACTGCTCCAACAGAGGAGCAGAGCTTTGAATACTCAAAGTAAACAGGACCTAGAGGAGACTGAAGTCCCAGACAGTGAGTTAGCAAAAATAAATCACAACAGAGCGTGTATGTGGTGTAACCTTGCACAGAGGAAACACGAGCAGTGAATGGGTATTTAAATTCAGATTTATGATCAACTGTGTCACTAGTGGAAGACAATCACCTTAGCGGGATATTCATTCATTCATTCATTCATTCATTCATTCATTCATTCATTGAAGAAACAAGTTATAGGGGCTTCTGTGCTCCAGACACTAAATTAGACACTGAAGGTTCAAATATAAATCATATAGGTGAGGAGAGACAGACTTTCATATTTTATTTCTGTACTAATTGATTCTTTTACAAAAAGAAAGTGCCTGTGAATTACTTGGGCAGTGACAGAATGAATAAGCACAATGCCTGCCTTCAGTGAGCTTATGGTCAAGTAAAAGGATACAAATATGTAAAATAATTTTAAAAGGACACAAACATGTAAAATAAAGTGTGACACATGAGGTATTTTTAGAGGGGGACAAAATGAAGGCAAAGGTCAGTTTGGAGAAGGAAGGTGATGGGGGGGGAAAGCTTCTTAAAAGATAAGGAGATTCTTGAGCTGAACCTTGAAGGTGGATAGGCATTAGCTAGAACAGGGTGAGAGGTCAGTCCAGAAAAGAACAACCTGAAGAAAGCACAGAAGTATGCAACAGCCCAGGTGACTGTAAGTGATCCAAGGTCCCTGGAAGCACAGGGTACGCAGCAGAGCCAAGATGAAAGGTAAAATTGGAAAGGAGCCACTGAGAGGTTTTCAGCAGGAAAATAAACAATCAGACATGCCTCTTGGGTAGCAAAGTGGAACAAGGGTGAAAGGTGAGTGGGTGGGGGCAAGTAAATCACCCACCCACAGGAACCACTTCTCTGTTCAACTCAGACCCTGAGACAAATGATCAGGTTATATTTCCCCTCAAGACATTTCCTGTGCCCCTGTGGAAGGCTATGAAACAACAAAGTACTCTTTATTTTTAATATTTTTTTCCAGAAAGAAAATATGGGAGAGAGGGAAAAAAGCTTGATGACATTGATACACAGTTTGAGTGTCTTTTCTACTCTGGATCAACTTTGAACCAAGATGAAAGAAGCATAGAAACAAAACCACAAGAGAAGAAAAGGCGAGAAAAATAAGGGGAGAGAGGATGATAAGAATAGTACCAGGCTGGGTTCAGGGTTTCACGCCTGTAATCCCAGCACTTTGGGAGGCCAAGGGGGGTGGGATCGCCTGAGGTCAGGAGTTCGAGACCAGCCTGGCCAACATGGTGAAACCCTGTCTCTACCAAAAATACAAAAATTAGCTGGGCGTGGTAGTGTGCACATGTAATCTCAGCTACCTGGGAGGCTGAGGCAGGAGAATCACTTGAACGTGGGAGGCAAAGGTTGCAGTGAGCAGAGATCGTGCCATTGCATTCCAGCCTGGGTGGCAAGAGCGGTAGGTCTGGGTAATCGGAATACCTTTTCTCCTTTTCATACCAACCTGCCCCCAAACTCCTGCCACCTCTGCCTGGGAGAGGAAAGCCAGGAATTGAGAAAGGAAAGTGGAACAAGGGAAACTTCTGGAGTTGTCAATAGAAGCAGACGTCCATTCGAAGTAGAAGTACACAGAGTTCCACAACGTTGTAACAAGGATGAAAGGTTAAAAGTCCCAGTACATAGGCAAATATATTTAGTGGTGGTAAGTTGAGGAGTTTCTATCAGATGTCTTCTGCTTTAATTGTGAAATATGAAGTAAAGTTATCTGCCCTGAGGGGAGAAGTGGGAATTCAAACAATGAAAACATTTGAGCAAATAGTGGGGTTCGTCCAGAATTGGGGTTTTGCTAAATAATTTCAGTGGAAGGATCAAGGGTCAAGGGAATTTAGAATATAAGTAATCTGTTCTGATAGGAGGAAACTCAAGACAAAAGTGGCTGGTGGATGGGCAGAAAGGAGAGAGGAGGAGTGATGGGAATAACAGAGTAAGCTGGAGGGAGAGGGATGTAGCTGGAGGGCAGTCATCTGTACTTGTTATCTCAGGGAGGATGTCCAGGTCTAGGGTGAAGCTGTGAGAATGGAAGTCAGAGATGGGGTATGGAAGCTCACTGCAAGATGAGGAGGTCAGAGAACTGAGTGCTCAGTGGTTAGATGGGTCAGATAGAAAGAATATGAAACAAGTGCCAGGCTTCAATGACTGAGGAGGAGTGAGCAGAAAACCAAAAGAGAACAACATCACGGAAGGGCAGCAGGGTCTTGGCCTGATGACCTGGGCCTTCAGGGAGCAGGAATCCTGAGGCAGATGTTGGTGAGTTTTAACCTCATCCTCTCATCATTTTTCTTGCTGATAGAGCCTTCCTTCCCCATTAGGTCACATGTATGAGCTCATGACCCAACCCCAGCCAACAGGACTAGGGGGCAATAAGATGGGGGCTTCTAGGAAAGATTTTCCTCCTGGTTAGGAAATTGTAGGTGAGGAGAAATTGCACTTTCCACCTTTTGACATTATAGTAGGTTGAATAATTCCCCTGAGAGATATCAGGTTCCCCAGGGGGAACCTGTAAATGTTACCTTGTATGGAAAAAGGGTCTTTGTAGATACGATTAAGTTTAGGATCTTGAGATGGGGAGAATATCCTGAATTGTCCAGGTGCACCCTAAATGCAGTCACAAAGTGACATTTTAAGAGAGGGGTAGAGGGAGATTTGATATAGACAGAGAGAACACACACGCACACACACACACACACACACATATACACGAGAAGGTAATGTGAAGGTAGAGTCAGAGATTGGAGTGATGTGGCCACAAGCCAAAGAATGTTGGCAGGTATCAGAATCTGGAAGAGGCAAGAAACAGATTATCCTCTAGAGCCTTCAGAGGGAGGATAGCCCTGCTAACACTTTGATGTCAGCCCAGTGACACATCAGACCTCTGGCTTCTAGACCATTGAGAGAATAAATTGTTGTTGTTTTAAGAACCAAGTTTGTGGTATTTGTTACAGAAGCCATAGGAAACTAATTCAGATGTAGCAGTGAGCGATGTGATTGCTGGAGTGGCAGCAGCTATCTTGAAACTATGAGGACACAAACCTGAGGATAAAATTAAATTCAATATCCTGGAGAAGACAGAGTGGAAAGATGGAAAGACTTGTTGAATTAGCCACGTATCACTCAACCTTTTGACTTCTTATCATGTAAGATAATAAATGTCTTTATTGTTTATGGCTCTTCTGGTTGGATATTCTGTTACTTGCAGCCACAAGCATTCTAATTGATACAGGCCTATCCAAAAGGGTGGGAGAGTCCTGGTTTGGGAAGCAGCAGCGGGTACTAAGGAAGAAATTTGACCCACTTTCCAACACTGAGAAGGGTGCATAAAATGAAAAATGAGCAGCTCCCATTTGAGTTAGGAGCAGAACAGGTAACTTGGGGAGAGTCAGAAGCTTAAGAAAATGGTTAGGGGAAAGACTGTAGGGATGGGGCATTTGTTAATTATGCAATAGGCCTTTTCAAAGGCAGTAAAAGCTTAGGAAGAGGAAGATAATTGGGAGGTATTCTGAGAAAATGATTATGTGAATCACGACACCGTATTGTTGTGATGAAATCACATAGAGTATGTATATATATATAATATAGGTGGAGTGGGGAATAAGGAGAGACTTGCACTTTGGTAGATTTAACCAGTCCCAGGGTTGCCAAGAAAACATTTCTACCAATGCCAGGACCAAAGTGGCTTTTAAACTTTAATGCTCATAAGGTTCATGGAGTTTGCTAAAAATCTTAAACATTCCTAGGCCCCAGGACCAAGATCCTGATTCAGTAGATCTCAGTAGGGTCCAGAAACCTGCATTTCTAATGAGCATCCCAAGCGATTCTACTGCCATTGATGTGAAACACACTGTCCAAAGCACTTGCTTTCACATGTTTTTGACTAAAATCTGCATTAAGAAATACATGTTGTGGCATAAGCCACATGCACACACGCACACATATGCATGCACACACCTACAAGCACAAACGTGTGTACAAGGCAGGTAAAACAATCTGGCTTAACCAAATACACATTTATTTTTCATTTATACAAAATCCAAAGCTGATGTCCCTGGCCAGGTGACTCCATTTGGATGACGCCCTTCCAAATGATGGCTCAGGGTCCAGGCTGCTTCCACATGTGCCTCTGAGATAATGTGGCTTCAAGATTGCCCTGGTGTCATCTAGTGGCATATGGAAAGAAGAAAGCGTGGAGGAGCCTGTGTGGGAGGGTTTTAAGGACCATATCTGAAAGTGGCATATATCTCTCCAGACACACTGTATCAGCTGGGTCTCAGTCACATGGCTGGTTGTCGAGGCTGGGAGAGGTAGAGGAGCCCACAGGTCCTGGTAAGCACCATCAGACTCTCCACTGTAGATAGACTGAGATGTGTGCATTTAACCAAGACCAAAGTTTCACAAAATAATACTCCTATCATATCCAAATCCTCTGATAGTTTTCTGTTTTGTTCCACCCCATTCTTTTCTACTTTATTTTTCAAAACGTCAGTCTTCACAACTAAATTGATCTCATGTTCAACGAAACTCAACAAGTCACAGTTTGGAAAGCATCATCCTGGAGGATGTTGCCATTTGGCCGATGGGGTGGGTGGTCCCACATTTTTGAGGGACTCTGTTTTCTTTGAATATATATTCAGCACCCCCACAGTCTGGCCCACTCAGTAAGTGGTCACCATCATTGCTGTCATGATTGTGGTGGTGAAAAATACAAAGGTTTCCCCAGAAATGACATTTTTTTTTTTTGCAATTAACATGTAAGATAGCCTCCTTTTGGTTGTTTAAGACTTTAAAACAGAAACTTGCTAGTGGAGCAAGATGAAGGAGGAAAAAGAGCTGGAGGACGCGTGTCTACACTGAGGGCAGGACGGAATCTACAGAGCGCCTCTGCTGCTGTGCTTACCGTGTGGTTCCCTTTCTCCCTGCACTTGGACCAGACACATAAGATTGACCAGATGTGCAACCTTTGGAACCAGTTGGAAAAACCAGAAACCCAAAGCCATAGTAGACATTTCCATAGGGATTTCCTACCTCTTTTGGTCTGGACTGACCCAATGATGAGTTATTGAATTTGACCCTCGATTGTATTTCTGAAGCTCCAGGTTGGAAATGGGGTGAGTGAGTGAGAAGGAGCCGCCCTGACTCCGGCTCCTCCCCACACCCAAACTCTTCTCACCCTTCCCAGCTGTCTCAGACACAGGCTTGGGGAAGGAAGAGATACACGCAGGGAACGGGAAAGAGGATTAGGAAAAGGTGTGGAGATGGGAAAAGGAAGGGAGAAGAGTGGGAGAGAGGAGAAGGGAAATCAGGGGACGTACTCCAGAGCAAATTTTTACCAGATGAAGAGAAAAAAAGAGGAAAGGCTGTTTAGCTTTCACTCCACCTCACGCATGGATTTAGGAGAACACGACTACAGGACTCAGTTTTTGAAACTGTAGCTTCTGGAAGTTACAGTTCTGAGTTTCTGAGTTTCATGAAAAATGAAAAGTACCTGAGGAAAATGCTAAATATTATTCCAGAATCATAGAACAAGGACTGCTCACTTTAGACAGGTTAATGTGTAGCTCTTGGATAAAAATTTAGAAAGAGGCAGCTGGTTGGAAAGTCCAGCCGGGGCACCAAGCCAAAGACCTGGAGCAGCTCGCAGCCCAGCCTTACACTGGAGTAACCTGAGCCCTCAGCGAGTCCAGGAGGTGAGGCTACAATCCAGCATTCTATTTTTAATTCACAGTGTGGAGATAAGAGTTAAATATAAAGCAGATTAAGACTTCCCTTAAATCTCCTCTATAAAAGAAAAACTGGAATTAATCTACAGGAGCACTCCATGGATAGCTCAATACCATCATTTTTTAAGAATAAAATTAGAAGCAGAAAACTGTGTCCTTATCTTTTTGACATCCAAGAATTATTGCCATCAAAGTACTACAGCCCATGAAATTACTTTCCAGGTTACACTCATTAGATTTAGCATTTTCATTCTGTAGACCTGTGGTTTTAACGGAAAAGAAAAGAAAAAAAAAATCCCTCCCTTCATAGTACAACTGTTCCCATATACTGGCCCATTAATGGGATGCTAATGAATGCGGACGTCATTGTAAAATCACAAATGCAGAACTGAGAAGCAGATTTCAAACATCGATAGGCCTAGCCTTGTTTTGGAAATTTGGATCATGAGAGCATGGGACTCAGGTAGAGCATTGCAGCCTGTGTTTTCTGCACACTGCAGCTAAAGAGGCACTCAATTACAGGCTTGATTTTTAAGAAAATTTTAATCACATTATACAATCACCATTATGGGTTATACATTAAACAGATGCTAACCTAGCTACTGCAGCCTTTGTCACTGGAAGTGTTAACCACATAACACTGCAGCAGCAGAGCAAAGAGATTAAGAGTTCAGGCTCTAGAGCAGTTGGCCAGGGTATGAACCCAAGCCCTACCAATTACTCACTGTGTGACCTTGGGCAAGTTGCTTAATCTCTCTGTGCCGGTGTTTCCACTTTTGTAAAATGGAGATAATAATAGTCCGTGCCTGCAGTAAGGATTAATTGAGAAAATGTATGCAAAGCACTAAATCAGTTCCTGGCACTATAGTGTGTGCTCAACAGCAGTTGGTGGTTGTTAGTATTATATTGTTGGAGATGTAAGAGAAATGAATCTGAAATGGCTCTGCACTCCGGTGGCTGAGTTCAAACCTGCTGAGGTGTCTGGTCTTCATGACATCTCAGGCCTCATGCTGCAGAGGAAGAGGAACCAGCCACCTTTCTCTGACGGTCTTCATGTATCTGAATCCATTGCCATGCACTGAGCCTTGCATGGTGTGTAATGCCTTGGTTTGTGTATTTACAGGATGCTTTTCTGAACAACTCTCTGTTTGCATGATGCCTTTAAATACACACAAGAATTACAAGGCAATCCTCTGTTTGTAGCCTACATGAAGACCAGTTGGAGAGATTTCAAACACCCAGGAGATTGAGCAAACTTATTATGGGGTCTGATATAAGAAGGAACTGTATGTATGAGGAGCTGCTAGGATTCAAAGATGAATAAGAACTGATCTCTGCTTTCAAATCATCAGTTAGCTGAGGGGCACAGTTAAGACACAGATGGATTGACTTATGTGCTATCCAAACAACACCAACCCATTGTTATGGAATCTCCAAAGATGAAACACCAAACAAGACACACTTTAGAGAGCAGTACAGCACTGATTGATTTCACAAACATCTACTGGGCATCATCATTTGCCAGGTTACTATTCTAGGTGCTGGGATATAGCAGTGAACAAAAGTCCCTGCCCTTGTGGAGCTGACATTCTAGTGGGCAAAAGGACAATATATAGAAAAGCACAAGAGTTTGTGTATATACACACATATACACATGGGTAGTATGTCAAGGCGTGCTAAGTGTTACAACAGAAGGGGTAACAGGCTAGGGAGTGACAGGGAAAGGAGGGGCTATATGACAAGCTGCTAATCATGAGGTAAAGGAAGTTAGAGAAAGAAACAGATGAGGACTGAGAGCATCCTGAAGGGACCACTAGACCAGAAGAGGCCTGGGTTGGGTCAAGGGCAATGTGTAGAGTGAGGACTTGGAACCTGAATGGCCAACCATCAGCAGTGGGATGGTGTCACAGTGCCCACAAACTAGGAAGAAGTCCCATCTCAACTGAGGTCAGCACAGACCAGAGGAGAGCACGTAGAGCTCAACAGATACGTTGATTCTCCCCCGTGAAGAAAAGCAGGAGGGTAGGAAGAAACCTGTAGTGCCCAAATGTGTACCCAAAGAGACTAAATATTAAACTAGAAGTGCCTGAGTTATTTTGAAATAACAATATTTTTACATTGCCTACCAGAAATGGGGGCTTGAGAGCTATGTTGTGTTCAGTTATAGAAAAACAAAGCCATATTTCTACTCATGAATAATGCTGTATGTTGTAAACCTGCTACATATCCCAACCATAACCTCAGTGACTGAAATGGCGGAATCACCAGCACGATTAAATGAGTTCTCCTTATGTACTGAGAGAAATATACATTGAATTTTCCTAGCTTAAATGCATATAGGACATCATCTCCTCATCCTCTTTGATCCTACATTCCTATGCCACATATAACACTAAGCTCAGAGAACACAATAGTTTGCTTGGATACACAAAATACATAGCATGTATCCACTAATACTCACACCCATCCAAACTCACCAAAAGCACAAGAGAAATGAGAAGTTTTGTTTCTTAACTTTGTGCTTAACACCCTTTGTGGTTTTTTTGTTTGTTTGTTTGTTCGTTTTGTTTTGAGACAAGGTCTCACTCTGTCGCCCAGGCTGGAGTGCAGTGGCATAATCTCAGCTCACTGCAACCTCTGCCTCCTGGGCTCAGGTAATCTTTCCACCTCAGCACCCACCCCACCCTGTAGCTGAGACTACAGGCATGGGCCACCATGCCTGGTGGCTAATTTTAGTTTTTTAATAGAGACAGGATTTCGCCGTGCTGCCCAGGCTAATGTCAAACTCCTAGGCTCAAGCAAGCAATCTTCCCACCTTGGCATCTCAAAAGTGTTGGGATTACAGGCTTGACTGGGTTTTAATGAGACTGAATATTTTGTCATTTGGGTTTCTTTCTTTCTTTCTTTCTTTTTTTTTTTTTTTTTTTTTTTTTTTGAGACGGAATTTTGCTCCTGTTACCCAGGCTGGAGTGCAATGGTGTGTTCTCGGCTCACCGCAACCTGCACTTCCCAGGTTCAAGTGATTCTCCTGCCTCAGCCTCCCGAGTAGCTGGGATTACAGGCATGTGCCACCACTCCCGGCTAATTTTCTGTATTTTTAGTAGAGACAGGGTTTTTCCATGTTGGTCGGGCTGGTCTCGAACTCTTAACCTCAGGTGATCTGCCCGCCTTGGCCTCCCAAAGTGCTGGGATTACAGGCATAAGCCACCATGCCCAACTCACATTTCTAACTCTAAAAAGTACTCTAGAATCATATTACATTCTATCTTGTTATCCAATATTAAATGGGGCACAGATGTTCAGTACATTTTTATTGATTAATAGATTAAGGGACTATGTTTATAAACTGGATTGGTCGGCAGGAACTGGGGCAGGTTATATATTAATATATCAATGTGAACTAAGATATGGAAATTTGCTTGGATAATGTGATATTGACATCGTACCCAACCCTGAAATCCCATGGTTTCTAGTTCAAACTACCTAGCATAACAGTAGATTCATCTTTAGGGATAAAAGACTATTGATTCTCTTGTGGAGAAGCAGCATTCTCTTTCACCATCCTCAGTCTAGTTCTTCAAAATGCTATTTTTAAGAAGCCCCAGCTAAAAGGCAAACAGCACAGTGGGTTAGATTTGGTGTTGGAAAGGTGGCAATAGATCTTTCCTTGTTGGGAACTACTCAATTCGGTAGAATAGGAGACAAAAACCATTTGTGCCATCCAGGGCCGAGCTCAGTGAGGCTGTTAAAGGTAGAAACAGAATACAAATCTATCACGGAACCTCAATTAGCTTTAGGGGGCAGTGTCTCAGAGCCATCTCCATGGAGAGGAGGCCACTTCCCTCAGTGACCAGGACACAGTCTCACAGCTGCTCGGGCCTCGAGGGCATAAGGAGACAAAGTGAGCAGAGGTGAGATCATGTTCTGTAGAGATCGTGGTGCCAGCAAATGTGCCCCTGTTCTCACATGCTGGCAGGCTGCCTGGAAGGAGCCAGCCCAGCTGTTAGGTCTGGTGGCAGTCTATTTAACCTGACCATACTGGGAGCAAAATCCCAGCTCTCCTGTCAGTGAGGCATTTTCCAGGCAAAAGCTTTTGTATGCATTTGGTTCAGTGGTTATTTGCGTATCAGGAAGGGCTGAGAGAATGGCAGGTAGATACACCCATCCTCTCAAGGAAGATACACCCACCCTTTCAAGGAAGAAAGTTGGATGTTTTATGGCTAGAGACACTATGAGACTTGCAACCAGAGTCACAGCTAACAACTAAGAGTCTCTAAATCATATTTATCATAAAATTCTAGAGCCGAAAGAGATTTTGGAGATTGTCTAGTTTTAGGAAAGAATCAGAAGCCCAGAGATTAAGCAACTTGTTGAAAATTACACAACTATTTCATGGCAAAACCAGGACAAAAACCCAAATGGCCTAATTGCTAATCCAGGGATCTTTTCATCACACCTAACAGCTGTTTGAGAACATACAGGACAGCTCTCCCTTGCTCACTCCTCTGTCTTTATATCCCTCTTCCCCCTAGTGTCTGAAAAGGGTGTTTGATGGGTAAATATCTGGAGGGCCTCTGAAGATTTTGTTTAGAAGGTCTTCGTTTGCTCCCAACATCCTTCCATCATTTTGTGACATTTTTCTGAATATATTAATTTTTCTAATTTTTAAGATTAAAAAATAACTCAGATGATATAGAAATAAAAATAGAAGTTCTCATAATTTTCAACCTTTGGAGATAACCACATTAAAGATTAGATGTACATTCTTCCCGATGTATATGTATATGAAGATTTTACACACACACACACACACACACACCATATGATATGATATATGAGTTGTTAACAATTTATTAAGTTTTCACTACTTTAAAGGAAGCATGCTATTCATTCTTAGTGGATGGGAGATGAGCTATTGAACACTAAGTGTGAGATTTCTTACCCAGGAAGTCTTTGTTAATGAAGTCTACCCTTCATTAACCACCCTGTTGCACCCACTGTTAACATATTCCTTTGTTTTTCAGCCCCAAAGATGAGAATTTAAGCTGGATCTCCTAGAGGAGTTGGGATCAAGGTTATGTACTTGGAGAATAAGAGAGAAGGACCCAGCTGGGCACAGTGGCTCACACCTGTAATCCTAGCACTTTGGGAGGCCAAGGCAGGCGGATCATCTGAGGTCATGAGCTCCAGACCAGGCTGGCCAACATGGCGAAACCCTGTCTCTACTAAAAATACAAAAATTAGCTTGGCAAGGTGGTGCACACCTGTAACCCCAGCTACTTGGGAGGCTGAGGCAGGAGAATCACTTGAACCCGGGAGGCAGAGGTTGCAGTGAGCCAAGATCGCACCACTGCACTCCAGCTTGGTTGACAGGGTGAGACTCTGTTTCAAAAAAAATAAAAAAGAGAGAGAGAGGGAGAGGGAGAAGGACCCAACCTTTGGGACAGGGAGGAGGAGAATTGCTTTCCCGAAGACAGTAGGGTGGGATTGATGCACTTACCTAAAGCTCAGGAGCTGGTAGGAGCGCCAATAGCCATGGTTCTGCCTGAATCAGGCAGGCCAGGAACTCAGCATCCCGAGTAGGATTCTCAGTGAAGATAACACTGCTAAAACCTGGCCATGGAGAACATAAACACTACCAGAGCAGTTGCTCACAACAAATGGATTATATGGTCAGGAAGTCCAAGTTCTTAGAGATAAACCCAACTAACTGATAACCAGGGACTTCATCCCCATTCTCTTTGACCTCTAGGTCCTAGAGTTCTTGTATAATTCCAAATGGGTGAGGGGAACTCCCTGAGAAAATGACAGATAAGATTTCCCAGCAACCCTGATGGAGGGGACAGAGTCTTATTGAAATGAATTTAGAAAAATAAAAGCATGTGATGACTCTCTTACCTATGAGCTGTGGAACAAATCAAACATGCAACATATGTGATGCAATAGGACGTGATGGGATTTTATTTACATATTAGTGTATCCAATGATACAAAAATTGTTTCTATTTCCACATCTGTCTCACAATAGATATAAAAATTTGAGAGATTAAATACTCAAAAGTAAACAAAGCAAGCAAACAAACAGAATCTCAGAAGAAATTTTAGAAGAATATATGTGTAAGTTATGGATCAGAGAGACTTTTATATACATTGTATCAAAGCAAGAAACTTAGTCCAGGCACAGTTGCTCACACCTGTAATCCCTGTAATCTCAATACTTTGAGAAGCTAAGGCCGGAGGATCACTTGAGTCCAGGAGTTCAAGACCAGCCTGGGCAACATAGCAAGTCCCCTGTCTCTACAAAAAATAAAAAAAATTAGCCGGGCGTGGTGCCACACGCCTGTAGTCGCAGCTTCTTGTGGGGCTTAGGTGGGAGGATCACTTGAGTCTGGGAGGTCGAGGCTGCAGTGAGTCATGATCGTGCCATTGCATTCCAGCCTGGGCAAAAGAGTGAGACCCTGTCCCTGCCAAAAACCCCAAGCAAACAAACAAACAAGCAAAAGAAACTTAAAAGCTATAGAAGAAAATGTGGACATATTTGATATATAAAAATGTAAATTTTTTAGTATGGAAAGACATACAATTGTTCAAGGTAATATGCAAATGCTACATTAGGGGGAAATTGCCATGGATGTGTCAGATAAGGCGTTACTATCAGTAAAATGCAAATAACTCTCACAAATTAGTAAGAAATAGATAAACAGTGCAACAAACATAATAGCAAATAATATGAATAGAAAATTCACAGATGAGCAAATCCAAATGGGGATAAATGAATAAAAGATGCTCTATTTCACTAGTTATCAAGGGAATATAAATTAATGATATTTATTCTCATTTATCAGATAGACAGTTTTTTGAAAAGGATACTCTCACACATTGGTGTTGGAAATTTAAGTAAGATTGAAATGCACACACATATATCTTATAATCTAGAAATCCTACTTCTGAGAAATCAATACCATAGAAATATGAGAGCCATCTCTTCATGGTATAGGGGTAGGAAAAGTTTCCTTAAAGAAAATGGAGAAAACATGAACCATAAAGGAAAATGTTGATAAATCGGCTATATTAGTATTTATTTCTGTATGCCAAAATATGTCATAAACACTTTTAAAAGGAAAGTCATAAACTAGCAGAAGATAACTGCTACTCATAAAATGATCAAAATATTAATATCCAGAAATACTTGTTTTTATCTATATGACTTTGCCAATATTCAACAATTTTGGACCCCAAAAAAGACATCTGACTCAACCTAATACACAGAATTTTTCCATATTCAATAAGAAAAAGACAACCCAAGAGAAAGAAATGGACAAAGCATATGAATTCACAGATGAGGAAAACCAAATGGCCAATAAACCTTTGAGAACTGTGCTTAATTCACTAGAAATCTGGGAAATAAAATAAAAGCTATAATGAGATAGCATTTCGTATCATAAGGGTTGGCAAAGATTAAAGAGCATTGGTAATAATGTGAGGAAATGGGAATTCTTATACATTGTAGAAGTACATATAGGTATAAATTTGGCTATACCATGTGAAGTTGATGATAAATGCACCCACCTACTTCACTGCTGGGTATATGTACCAAAGAGAACCTCAAGGAGACATGTATAGGAAGGATTTATGAAGCATCATTTACATAGCAATTGGCACGATATGAATAACATTGTATTTTATAGGTGAGTATCAATATGAGATAGATTTATATCTGTCAAAATTAAAGAACTAACTCTACATATGTCAATGTGATAAGTCTTTACAAAATGTAATGTTGAATAAAAAACAAATTGCAGGAAAATACCTAGAGTATGAACTCAGTTATATACATTTTAAAATTTCACAGGACTTTACATACATAGTAAAATGTGAATGGAGACAATATATAGATGATTTAAGATAACGATTAGAGAGAGAAAGAGATAAAATGGAAGAGAAATAAGGAGATCTTTAACTACAATTCCAATCTTTTTTTAAAAAAAAAAAAAAAACCTGAAGTAAATATGGCAAAATGTTAACAATTGTTTTAAAAAATAATGTTTCAGGCCGGGCGTGGTGGCTCACGCCTGTAATCCCAGCACTTTGGGAGGTCGATGCAGGTGGATCAACTGAAGTTGAGGGTTCGAGATCAACCTGACCCACATGGAGAAACCCCGTCTCTACTAAAAACACAAACTTAGCCAGGAGTGGTGGCGCATGCCTATAATCCCAGCTACTCGGGAGGCTGAGGCAGGAGAATTGCTTGAACCCAGGAGGCAGAGGTTGTGGTGAGCCAAGACGGCGCCATTGCACTCCAACCTGGGTAAGAAGAGTGAAACTCCGTCTCAAAAAAAAAAAAGTTTCACACTTCTGTGTTTTTCAGTTATCATCTTTTCTCTATCTTTGAAATATTGATACTTTTTTAAAAAAGAAATAAAAGTTATAATATGTAAGATTCCATGAACAAGGAGATGTTTGTTGCAGCATTGTTTCTAGAAGAGGGACGCGTGTTGGTGCCCGATGATAGGGGAGTAGTTGAGGAAACCGGGGTACATCCATACCATGTAGTTCATTCATCTATGGCTTGCAATACATCGAATTGGGCTTTTGTTTAGTTTAAGTATTAAAAACAATTTGACATTAATTTAGTATCTCACATTGTTGAAGTAATGAAAAATGGGATGCATAGTGTTCTGAAACTGGCTGCGTAATATTTCATCATACAGAAGCAGGTGACATCATAGGTGAATGTTGGCCCACTTGCTCAACCTGTTTATTAATGATGCATTTCCTTCCTTCTGCCCCTCCTATGTCTTTGAAGCTTTGATTCAGAGCATCATTTACCAACCTCCATTTCCTCTGTGGTTATGGCTGGAACCTCTGATCACATAATTTCGCAAGAGAATAAATTATGACACCAGGGTCTTTTGGTTTGATTTCTAATTAAACAAAAAGGCCCTTAATAACAAACTCTCTCATCAATTTATGTGTATGGCAAGTGTCAGAGAGCACCTTGGGATTTCAGCTTTCTTCTTTCCTATCATCAAGGAAAGTGTCACTCCTCTGACTTGTACCTCTCTGTCCACAGCATCTTTCTTCAAGAGCTCAGTTAACCTCCTGTCACTGCACTCCTGAACTCCTGGGTGATGCCAGGCAGGAGAGTAAGTTACAGACATTCTTGTTGGTTTGTTTGTTTGTATGTTTGAGATGGAGTCTCGCTCTGTCACCCAGGCTAGAGTGCAGTGGCGCGATCTCAGCTCACCGCAAGCTCAGCCTCCCGGGGTTCATGCCATTCTCCTGCCTCAGCCTCCTGAGTAGCTGGAACTACAGGCACCCGCCACCACACCTGGCTAATTTTTTTTGGTATTTTTAGTACAGACAGGTTTCACCGTGTTAGCCAGGATGGTCTCAATCTCCTGACCTCGTGATCCGCCTACCTCAGCCTCCTAGATTGCTGGGATTACAGGCGTGAGCCACTGCACCAGGCCAGTTACAGGTATTCTTAAAGCATCTCTGCTGAATACCCAGGGGACTGGAGAAAAAGTGGCTAACTTGTGCAGGCAATGCTAACAACACTAATAATAGAACAATGGCTAACAAAGAGCCCTGCATCGCCAGACCCCCCTGTGCTGTCTTCATGAACTCAGTTCCTTATAAATACAGCTCATGAAGATTGTTGCCATATCACAGAGGTTATACCATTATTTCAAAGAATCAAAAACATTCACATCGTTCCTTAAAGACACTCTGCTCTCTAAATTTCTTCCTTTGGCTGGTATTTTAAGAGCTGCCTCTATACTTTGGATGTGTAGTCTACTGATGTTCAACAGCTATGAAAGGATCACTCATTTACCACACCATGGCCTTCCAAAGCCCTTGTCATCCAGAAATAAAATTTCATTTCTTAGGAGGAAAATGAAAGTTTTGGGTTTTTTTTTTTCCCCCTTGTAATGTTGAGAGCTTCTTCTTACCACAGCAAATTGGATCAAAATCTCCCAAAGGGGCACAGAGACAAAGGGAAATGATCTGAAGCTTCCTGGTGAAAGCAGGTCACATTATCCCCTCTTCCTCGTCTTTCCCGTCAACACCTCTGCAGGAGGTGCGCCTTCAGAAGGCAGTGTTGAGGGACTGCACACACAGGCTTCTCCAGCCTGGGAAATGGGAGTCAAATTGATAACTACCATTAACATGCTGGCCATTTGCAAACTACTTCCCCTTGAGTGTTTAAAAGCATTTTTTTTTTTTTTTTGGTCAATTGAGGACAAAGAAAATGCCCTTTTCTGTGCTGGAAGAAAACAAGTTAATGACTTCAGTTGCTTCCCTTGCTGTGGCTAGTTGATTTCCAAAGTCTCCTTTACCCAGAATGGTATGGATGCTACGGCATTCTTACTGTGATGCTGACATAGCTAGACAGTAGAGAGCTGGTGTCACGCTGTGGGTGGCTAGGGGGCATGGACTTTGCAGAGGGATCTGTAAAACTGAGAATTCAGTTCCCAGAGACAGCATAATATTAAATATCAAATGTGGCACGTTGAAGAAACTGTTTTTGTTTTAAATTACGTCCAATACATAGTACTAATGCCTATCCAAATATTAAAATTACCCCCCACATGGAACACACTTGCTGTTCTCTAAGATGCATTTTAAAACTGCCACTCTATAATAGTTCTGGCCTTTTATAGAGTCCAGAAGTCCAAGGCTATACATCCTCCTCATCAGCATTCACTTGAGAGGGCCTGTAACCTTTCAGATGAGGAAGCACTACTTTTTATTTTTCTCATGCTTTTAGGTAAGTCTGCTAAAAGGTCTGGTCACATCTGAGACTGGGGCATATTGATCCCAAAGAATGGGGAAAGAGGACTTCTATGCTACCAAGGACTGAGTTGTGTTCCCCCATGCCTCCATCTTCCAAATTCATATGTTGAACCTTAACCCTTAAGGCAAGCTTGTCCAACCCATGGCCCGCAGGCTGCATGCAGCCCAAGATGGCTTTGAGTGGGGCCCAACACAAATTTGTAAAACATTATGAAGCCGGCATGGTGTCTCGTGCTTGTAATCCCAACACTTCAGGAGGCAGAGGCGGGTGGATCACTTGAGGTCAGGGGTTCAAGACCAGCTAGGCCAAAATGCTGAAACCCTGTCTCTACTAAAAACACAAAAATTAACCGATGTTGCTGCACATGCCTGTAATCCCAGCTACTTGGAAGGCTGAGGCAGGAGAATTGCTTGAACCTGGAAGGCCGCGATTGTAGTGAGCCGAGATGGTGACACTGCACTACAGCCTGGGCTATAGAGCAAGACCCTGTCTCAAAAAACAAAAAGGAAACAACAACAAAAAAAAGTATGAGATTTTCTTTGGCAATTTTTTAAGTTTTAGCTCATCAGCTATCATTAGTGTTAGTTTATTTTATGAGTGGTCCAAGACAATTCTTCTTCTTTCAATGTGACCCAGGGAAGCCAAAAGATTGGGCACCCCTGCCTTAAGGTGATTTGAACATAAGACCTATAAGGAGGTAACAAAGGTTATGTGAGATGACAAGGGTGGGGCTCTGATACGACAGGATTAGCATCCCTATCAAAAGAGATGCCAGAGATCTTGCTCTCTCCTTGCACAAAAAGGACATGTGAGCACAAAGTGAGAAGGTGGCCACCTACAAGCCAAAAGAAGAGGTCTGAGAATGAAACCTATCTTTCTAGCACCTTGATCTTAAACTTCCTGCCCTCTGACACTGTGAGAAATAAATTTCTGCTGTTTAAGCCATGCAGTCTGTGGTATTTTGTTATGGCAGCCCACAGCTGACTAACACAGGGACATACCTTCAGGCACATTCACATTTCAATTTAGAACGCCACTGTGGCAGTAACTGAGACTTCTTTTTGAATTAGGTTGAAGGAGTTCAGGACATGGCACCCCAAAATATGCCCCTTTGGTATATTGATTATTTTGAGCTCAAGGCACTTGAAAAACAGCAAATGCAAGAAGCTTTCTCCAAGCTCTTATTACCTGCCTAAAGACAGATCCTCCAAGAAGAACTCAATTGTCATAAATTCCTTCCCCGGGAGTTTCATCAACCAGGAAAGATTGATTCTTAATCACAAGCGAGGAGACCAGAAGTCGACACCACACCCAGACACACTTTGTCACAAACTATTTTATCTCTCATCTCTTCTTCTAAGGGTCCATTCATCTTTCCTAAAAATCACTGACTCTTCCCTAGGCGGTCTACATCTCTCTCTGCTTTTCCTCTTAAGACAGTGTATATAAGCTCTCAAACATCCTCGCTTGTTTGTGTATTCACATTTTTCCTGTGATGCCTCTGTGCCTGTAATATTGCAAAATACATTAAAAATAATTTATTATTTAAAACTTTAGATTATAAATATTTTAAAATATTACAAATCACAATGAAAACCCTGTATTTTTTATGTTGTTAATATCCCTGTTATCAGTTTATTTATTTATTTTATTTTTATATATATTTTTGAGATGGAGTCTCACTCTGTCGCCCAGGCTGGAGTACAGTGGTGCGATCTCAGCTCACCACAAGCGTTGCCTCCTGGGTTCATGCCATTCTCCTGCCTCAGCCCCCCGAGTATCTGGTACTACAGGTACCCACCACCACACCCAGCTAATTTTGTGTATTTTTACTAGAGATGGGGTTTCACTGTGTTAGCCAGGATGGTCTCGATCTCCTGACCTCGTGATCCGCCCGCCTCAGCCTTCCAAAGTGCTGGGATTACAGGTGTGAGCCACCGCGCCCAGCCTATCAGTTTATTTTGTAGACCCAATTACTGAACCTAGGAAGGTAACAAGGTTTATTTTACCTAGGTGGGTTACCAGGTTCTGGCTTCAGGATCAGCTCATAGCCTGAGACCCAGGGGCTCTGAGGTATGAGTCTCTTTCTCCTTGAAATTCCCCTACAAGTTTAAAATACATCAGTGCTTTCTGACAGATTTGGTTTTACCACCTGTCTGATTGTGTCTGGGGAGGTAGAAAATGGAAAGGGTTGGGCACTGGAGATGAAGAGGAAGGGTCAAGATTCCCTAGAGGTCATTCTCACAGGTGCTATGGGGACTTTGTGTGCACCTTGCTTCTCTTTTAGGGGTATCTCTATTTCTTACATTCCTTGGGCTTTACCACTATTCATAATAATCATACTATCCAGGCATTCGGCCATTTTGCTGGCCTGGACATAACTGACTCGTAACTCAACTGCCCAGGATGATATAAATTTGTGATTTTCTTTATTCAGCTCTTTTCGCAGAGTAGAGGGAAAAGGATTCGCTCTAGAAAGTGAGCAGACTAGGCTGGGCGCTGTGGCTCAAGCCTGTAATCTCAGCACTTTGGGAGGCTGAGGCAGGCAGATCACCTGAGGTCAGGAGTTCGAGACCAACCTGACTAACATGGAGAAACCCTGTCTCTACTAGAAATACAAAATTAGTTGGGGGTGGTGGCGCATGCCTGTAATCCCAGCTACTCAGGAGGCTGAGGCAGGAGAATCGCTTGAACCCAGGAGGCGGAGATGGTGGTGAGCTGAGACCGCACCATTGCACTCCAGCCTGGGCAACAATAATGAAACTCAGCCTCAAAAAAAACGAAAGAAAGTGAGCTATTACCATCAGTGTCCCTGGCAGGCTCTGGCATTCCTTGTTCATTAAAGATAAGTACAAATTGGACTTCCAACAATTAACAAAAATGTTTTAGTAGCTTATCTGATCTTGAACAACAAAAGTTAATTGCACACCCTTGAACTTTTTCTTCCCAATTCCTGGAATTTATATAAAATTTGTAGAGAAACCCAATACCATGATGCATTCTACTAGAGAGTGTTAGAGCTTGAGACTTTCAGGAATTAAACCAAGTCAGTACACTTTATTCTGCTGTCCTCTGACTCCTGGTCGAGGGTGGTGGTGGGGAGCCAGGCCTGGGGCGCTTAGTACAACAGGAGGACAACAATGGGGAAATGCCTACTGCCCCCTGCTGGTGAAAAAGGGTCCATAGTTCCAACAACTTGCATAGCCCTAAAAGGCCTCATTTAAACATTGTTTTGAAACCATGGTATCAGCTTCAAAATGACTTTAAATAACCTTAAATATTTAGCTTTTTAAAAATAAAGCTGAGCAGTAAAAATCTACTGCTTGGTTTTTCTTTAATTATGCTGCTTCTCCTCCATCTTTTCAGTTTCCTTTACAATCTGGTAGATCATATGTCATTAAATTCTAGGGCATTCTGCACCAAACAACGGTTGACCTGTCTTAGGTACCAAAGTCCCTTTAATTTGTGATGATAGATAAAACTTTTCTTAAAGTGTTCCTTTGAGAATGTATCTCGAAAATATTAATAATTACCTGGAAAGTAACTGTGGCTGTAAGCAAGTGCTGGGACTTGGAGGTGTATGTTATCATTCCAGTATCAGTTCTGACACTTACTGAGCTGTAAGATTTAGGAAAGTCAGCTAATCTCATAGACCTCATTTGTGAAAATATAATGATAATAATACATAACACACAGGGTTGTTATGGGGATTAAATGAGATTATTACAATGAAAGTGTTACTCTAAGAGCTATAAAATTGGAAGGTATTACAAGTAAAGGAATAGGTAACTGTGGGGTTGCCCACTTAACCATTATCACACAGGTATTTGGAGTCAAATGCCCTAGAGCATAGTAAGGATTAAACATTAAACTGTAGATCTTCGTCATTGAGATTAGCATTATTACCATGGTTTAATATTTAATTCTCACTGTTCTCTAGGGGACCAGATGGACTCTGGAGAGAATGTAGATTTAGACATTCCTGACTGCTTGAATCCCAAACTAAAGTCCATACAAAATAAAAACACCTCATAGACAGAAGAGTCACTCCATGAGGCATTCTAAGAATGCACTTTCTGCATGGTGGCTAGTTTTTAATTGGTCAAGTGGATAGGTTCTCAGCAATCTTGCTCCTCTGGGAATAATAAAAACATTACACTGAAGGTTTTGTTTGTAGGTTTGGACCTAAGTTTTTCTGCTATAAGGGGTATATTATTAACAAAACAAACCCAACCAAAAAGTTGGAATTCTTGGAAATTCACCAAAATTCTTTAGCTCTTTTCAATCATCTTTATTTTGGATTTACTTGGAATCCTTGATCTTTAACCCAATTTTGAGCATTACACTGTCCCTATTTAATGCATAAGGAATATTTTGGAATTTTAAAAGAGCCACAAAATGTCAAACCCAAGATCCTAGTTTTTGGTCTTGTTTGTTTGTAAGGGTGGAAGGATTTTACATCTTATTTTGTACTTACTCTGTTCCCAGCAGCTTTTGCTTTGTTCACATCTCACACAGAGCATACTTAATTCAGTGAATTAATTTGGTTGTATGGTAAGCACTGCGGAGAAGCTAAGAAAAAAACGTCACAATCGAGAAGGCAGAAAAGGTCTTCCAAGGATGCACTGAAACTGTTGCATATTCTCTGGGGCCTCCGAGTTTTCTGGGAAAAAACAAAAGCAAAACAGTGGCTGGGAAACTAGCTTAATACATAGGTATAAAGCATGGAACAGCTTCTTTTGACTAGTTTAACAGGAAGCCATAAAGCACAAGTTCTTGGAATTATGCCAGCAAAAAGTGTAACCCTTTTATTTATGGGGGCATTCATCAGAACTGGGCCTTTGTGAGCCTACCCCAGACTGTGGTCGCTTGGTTTAGTCAGTTGCTGACTCCTCTGGGAGAACACATCCCCTTTTAGCAGAAATGAGGAGCAAAGAGAACCACTGGGTAGCGGCTATCACAGTGATTCCCAATGGAAACCAGCCTGCGAAAGCCCTGTGAAGAATAGCCCTGCTGTATTCCACACCAGTGAATGATACTTACACACAGGATGGGTGAGGCAACATGGATCCACAAACACCTGGTTTACGTATGTTGGCCATGATGGTGCCCTCAGGACAAACCACAGATGGAGATCTGCCCAGGGAATTCCTGAGTTCACAGGCTCACCCTGTCCTTTGATCTCCAGCCCAGCCATTTCTATATGACCTCTGTTGTTGTCCCAACTGAACCCCATTTCTTCTCTCTCTTTTGTGGTTGTAAGAATGGAAAACTCGATGACTTCTTTCTCTTCATCATGGGTACTCCTCAGAATGTCTTGCTGACCACGTCCTTGTTGCCAGAGTCTACTGATCTAATAAAACCTATTTCTATCAACAAAATGTAACTATGTGTGACCACGTATTTATACCTTTTCACAAATGGAACTTCTTAAAAATAGATTTCCCATCCATATTAACTTATTAAGTAAAATTTCCCTGTTTTTTAATAAAATAAGTTTTCCTAATCTCAAATACTATCCAACAGATGTTAGTCACAAACGTACATCATACATGGGAAAGCATTATAATAAAGCTCATTAGTGCTGTTTATTTACTTTTCAAATGCTACTGAATTTTTACATGAGTTTCTCTATAAGTTAATTAGTTGTTATTAAAAAAAAGATTGAATTTTCCAAATATATTTGAATTTCATGGTTTAGCATTTCACACGAGATAAATAATCAGCCAATGTTTTTGCCTGCTGTTTCCATGAAGATCTCATTTATCTTAGAAGTGATTAATATAGAATGACTATAAATAATATAAGTTTAAATAGAATATACATTTTTTGTTTGTTTGGTTTTTTGCTATGCTGTTTGTTAGGCTTTACAATGTTGTAAAAAAAACTGTAACAATCCTCTCAGCCTGGAATTTTTCTTTATCAAACTTTTCCTCCATTTTCAGGAAGGAACAATGATTCAGAAGGCTTGCAGATTAGTCACTTCTTAAGAAGTTAGATCATTCAGTACTGCATCTTAGCCAACTGTCCAAGGTCAGCAAAATGCTATTTTGCTAAATGCATGTTCTGTCTGATGGCCCCAGGCAGAAAGCCACAGCATTCAAACTATTAATATCTCGTGACCTTTCAACTTACAAATAGAAGCATCCTTGTGGCCATTTTTTTTCCTGTATATCCCTGAAAAACTAAGGATCTAGGGTGTAAGATAAGAAATATTTAATTTAATTAGTTTTTAACCACAATCCTGGGCTTTTATATAAAAGTACACTGCTTATTTCTTTTTTCCTTTTGAGACAGGGTCTCACTCTGTCGCTCAGGCTGGTGCGCAATGGTTTGATCTGGGCTCACTGCAACCTCCGCAGCCTGGGCTCAAATGATCTTCCTGCCTCAACTTCCCAAGCAGCAGGGACTACAGGCATGTGCCACCATGCCTGGCTAATTGTTGTATTTTGTGTAAAGACAGGGTTTTGCCATGTTGCCCAGGCTGGTCTCGATCTCATGGACTCAAATGATCTGTCCGCCTCAGCCTCCCAAAGTGCTGGGATTACAAATATGGGGTACCATGCCCAGTCACTGTTTATTGGTTTCATAAAATTTTCTTAAACACTAATTATGTGCAAGTTACCATGCCAGGCCTCTGGGAAACAAAGATGAATCAGTCAGATGTACTTTCAAGGAGTTTATGGTCTAACTGGGGAGAAGAAATATCGCAAAATGCTGTAACATAGGGTAAAAAGTAAGAAGTACCACAAGAGAAGCACAGACAAGATGATTTGGGGGTTCCAAAAAAATAGATTATTAAATTTTGTGGGCTGGCAGCAGAGAGGAGGGAATTGGTAATTAATCTGAGAAGATGACATTTGAGCTTGCCGTTGATGGACAGAATTTAACAAGTAGAGAGAAGATGTAAGTGCAGACATTTCAGATTCAGGGAAAAGCATAATTAAGGGCATGGAGGTCAGAAGATACGGGGTAATAAAAAAAGGTTCAAGTAGTTCAGTTTAGTTAGAGAACAGGGTATATGAATTTAAAAATCACTGAAACTAAAACAGGAAAATTAGTTTGAGACGAAATCTAGAGAGCTATTAACACCAGATGATAGAGTATGGGCTCTATTTTACAGACGGTGGGAGCCTGCTGAAAGGGAATGCCATGTTTGACTTGTGCCTCAGTGTTGGATTCCATTGGAAAGGGGGCGGTGACTGGAAGTGAGGACACCAACCCATCAGGCATGCTCTGTAACAGTCTGATAAGATATGGCTTTGGTTTTCTAGGGAAAAAGAAAGCCTGAAGCAAGGACTAAAGTGCTGATACGTTATTTGGGAAGCACAAGCCCAGGCCAGGGAAGCTGCAGAAAAAGGAAAAAAGGGAAGTGAGTATAGGAAACAATGCAAAGTCATGCCTTGCACAACTGGCTTCTGCTTCGGGATGAGCCATTGGATGATGAGGCATGGGAGGCTCAGCAGGTCTGTTCCCTTGGCATGTGCGACATCTTGCAGTGGATGCAGGGAGGGACCATGCCTCTAGCATTCTCTGGGAAGAATAAAGGAGAAGTTTATCTTGCCACCTACCTCCCATTGCCTGTTTTTCATTGGTCAAAACTAAGAATTAACTCCCTCACATTTCCAAGTTTACATCATATGACTGCTCCAACTACATTGGATGCCAAACCGCAAACCTGATGTATGTATGGTGTTCCTGTTTCATTCAAGTCTGGAAATGATGGGAAGAGCCAGAACCTCTAGGTGAGTACTAGGTGGCTTGGCAGTGTGCGTGCATGTGTGTGTGTGTGTGTGTGTGTGTGTGTGTGTGTGTAGTTGAGGGGTGAAGAGTTAAGGGAACTTCTAAGATAAGTCCCTGGTCAGTCCCAGCCAGTTGAACTCTGTTGGGCAGGTATGGTGGTTGAGTAGTTGAAGGTCCTAGAACGAGGCAGTGGCCATGGTGTCTAAGGAGGCACAGAAGATTTGTGTAGAGATAATGATTCAAGAGAAAAGAAGGACCCTTCATACTTCAGTTAGAGAAGAATTCTTCTGGTGGGCAATCATACACTTAGGGTTCAATTCTTTTCTCTGTAACATTATTTAGAAAATCACCTGCCTCTCAACAATGAAGACTGAGTACCACTGGCTTACCCATATTTGTGTATATTATCTGAGTTAGTAGGGTTTGAGTATCACATTTCTTTCCTTCCAATTCTATGATTTGTCATCATAAAGTTTTGGCATATGCAGCTCAGTCTTTGGAAGAGGGGTTGAGAACTGTGTAACACAGGTTTAGCATTATAAAGTAACATCTATCATCTGAAAATGGGACTGTAAACACCAGTCTGGACATAATAGAGCATGCTGAGCCCACTTGTTTGGAACTGCAAGGAAAATAAGGTCATACAAAAGAGCCCTCTGCCCTTAAGAAAGAATTCTCAATTGCAAATCACTTCTGAGTACCGGTGGGGAAATGCAATCATTTATTCTCAAGACTGAAAAGAGAAAGGAGACCTTTTTACCACTCTGTGTGTGTGTGTGTGTGTGTGTGTTAGAGAGAGAAAGAGAGAGATAGAGAAAGAGAGAGCAAGAGAGAAAGAGAGAAAGAGAAAGACAGAGAGAGAAAGAGAGAGAGAAAGAGAGAGAGAGAGAGAATATGTGTGTGTTTTACCTACCTAAAGCTAATGGTAGCCAAATTTTTCCTTTTTTTCTTGGAATTTTTTCCTTAATCGAAAACAGGCTTGGTGCTCTGGAAAAAGAATAAGAATTGCATTCAAATAGTCAGGCTTCAAGTTGCTTCTGCCTCTGTGTGAAGCAAATAGCTACAACTCACTTCGAAACTCAGGCTCCTGGACTGTAAATGAGGATAATGATACTCACCCTACCAACCTCAGGGACTGTTCTAAGAATGAAATGAAATGAGACTGAGCTCTGAAAATGCTTAAATGCTTTTCAAAGTAGAGTGATTGTGCTTTCTGTAGCATCAAAGACAGTCTTGTATAACTGGGCAAAGTCAACTGGATGGGATCTGACAATAGAGACTGGCTTGAAGGGCTGGAAAAAGAAGAAAATGCCCCAAATCTCTGCTTCCCTTACAATGTGGAAATCGCCCCATATCACACTGCACCAGGAAGGGTTAAATTGATCCCAAATGTTTCAGGAATTTTTAATGCCCTTGGAAGAGACACAGCCAATTCTTCATCTGCTGAAAGTAATGCTGCTAACCTACTATCTGTCAGTTTCCTCAGTGCTTTGAAGATTTCTCTAAAGTCATTTGACTTGGTTTCCCTTTGATTTCAAATTCCTGCTTGACCACTTATTATATGTATGACCTTGAACCTTTTTAACTCATCTGAGTCTCTCTATTTCCTCATCTATATATTGTGAATAAGAAGACATTGCTGTAGGATTATTAGAAACTTTAGAAATAATACTTCTTATACTAGCATAGTGCCTGATCCATAGGCATCCAGGACACGTCAGCTAAGATCATTGATTATTGCTGTCGTTTTTAGTATCATACACTAGAAAGAACAGCTTTGAAAGAAGACAATCCCGCATTTAAATCAGCTCTGTCACTTACAAAAAGTGTAACCCCAAATAACTTAAGAAAATTTTTTGAAGTTCAGTTTTGAGATAATGATGGATGATTTCAGAATTTGTGAGAATTTCAGAGGTATCGGCAGTAGGTTGAATGGTGAACCCTCCAAAAGATATACCTATGTCCCAAACTCAGAACCTGTGAATGTGACATTATTTGGGAAAAGGGGGTTTTGCAGATATAATTAAGTTAAGGATCCTGAGATGAGATCATCCTGGATTTTCTAGATAGGGCCTAAAGCCAGTAATGAGTGTCTAAGACAGAAGAAGACACAAAGAAGAGGAGAAGGGAATGTGGTCACAGAGGCAGAGACTGGAGCAATGCAGCCACAAGCCAAGGAACACCTGGACCCACCAGAAGCTGGAAGAGGAAAGAAGGGATTTCTTTTTCTTCTAGAGCCTTGGGAGGGAGCATGGCCCTGCTAACAACTTATTTTCAGACTTCTAGATTCTAGAACTATCAGATAATAAATTTCTATTGTTTTAAGCCACTATGTTTGTGATAATTTGTTCTAGCAGCCCTAGGAAACCAATGCAGTATTTAATACAGAGTGCCTGGTACGATGTTGGCATGTGACAAGTGCTCAGCAAATGGTAGGTGCATAGTGGGTTCTCCACCTGTCCCCACTACCTCCTCAATGAGTAAATGCCTGAACAAATCCATAGGTAGCAACCTGAGAGTTGGACTCCAGGGAGCAGGGGGTACAGTTAGCCTCAGCCCATGCTAAGATAGAAGCCTGACCTTAGTTTGGTTAACGCCACGTTCTACCACAGGCAATTGACACCAGGGCTCTCCCATTTTATAATAGCACAGATCCAGTCTCATTATTCATTAAAGAGTTTGTTCTCCTAAAACTCTTACTGCCCCCAAAGGTTTAGAATTTAAAAATAACATCAACAATCTCTGTTCAAAAAAAGTGAACAATATACTTAAACGTTCTTCTTGTAACAATAGCCCGCCTCTTCCTGAAGTGCTATAAAAATTCAGGGAGTAACTTCACCCAGTTGTGAGAGATAAAAGCACAGCAACTAAAACAGGCAGTCAGACCAAGGCAGGGGGGCAGCCTGTTGTCTCTGGGTTGAAAACCATCCTGAATGCTAAAAGAAATCACTCTAAAGAGGGGTGTGTGGGTGCATATTGACAGACTTCAGAAGCTGAGGTTTCTGAGCTTAGCCTCCTGAATGAAGCAGGACTTTTGACATACTACCCCCTGGGGCCGCTGCCTTAGGTATGATGCTATTGGAGCCAAGGATCTGTCTGTGATGGGGTCCAAAATTTACACATCACAGATGAGATGGAGCAAACATGTGGAGCTTTTTTTTTTTTAATGTTTCTATAACAGATTCCAGCTTCCTTGTGAATCCACATCCTGTAGGGCAATTGTTACAGTGAACCTTTATACAGTGATTGCTGTGTGTCCCGGCACTCTTTTCAGTGCTTGAGATATATTAACCATTTAGTCCTCACACTTTCTAGGAGGAAGTACTATCAGGATCCCCATTTAGAAGATGAGCAGCCAGTGACAGAGATTTAAGCTATTTGCCCAAGGCCACAGAGCTAGCAAACAGTGCCAATTCAAGAGCAGGTCATCTGACCCAAGACTTTATGCTCTTTGTCACTACAGTAAACTGTGAGAAATAAAATTAAACTTGCCAGTTAAAATGATCTGCCCATCTCAGGTTTACACTTTCAAATGAAATCAATTTCTTTTGAGTAAATGCTCAGTCAGGTCCTCACACTTACGGGAGAGGGGCTTCTGGTGGCTGTACTGGTCCCTGGGCAGTGGGTGGACATCCACTGCTGGGAAGCCCTGTGGTTTGTTCTCTGTTGGTCTCTTTCCCTGGCTGGTCTCAGGCCTTGGCAGCATCCTGCCTCTGGCTGCCTCATGCTATGAAAGGGTGGTCACAATTGTCCATTGGGGCCCCTCTTCCACAGGCATTGGACATACCCCCGCAGGTCCCCTTCTGCTGGCATTGAGGGTCCTGTGGACCCTCATCCCAGCCATCCACTCCCTCAGCTTTGGCACTCAGTACCTTTAGCTGGCTGAGCAGGCCTTTGGTCTTCTTTCTAGGCCCACCAGAAACCTAGGAGTCCTTGTAAAGCCAACCTCGGCTCCCAGGAAAAGAAAACGACTACCTTTATCCTTTCCAACTCATATCATCCTCTCCGGACTCTCATTAGACTACCAAGCCATTTCCAAACCAACATCAGACGCTGCTCCAAAGGGGTGTACAGTTTTCTCAGTCTACACTCAGGGAGGTTGAAATGTAAACATTACAACTCAGATGTGAAAAAAAAAAAATATGTAGCTCTTTGTTATTTTCTATTATCTATCCCAACTTGCTAGTAGCAGAGACAATTAAAAAAAAAAAAAACCTTAAACCTCAGTCTCTTCTGCTTTTAGGAGAGTCTCTTTCAGTTTAACTCATTCTTTTGGGGGTAATCTTTTGAATTCAATCAATTCAAAGTTAAGTGCCTTCTCAGTGCTGATTTTTTTCAAATTTCTCAAGGGGACCCTTTTCTCCCTCTTCCTTTCCAAGGCGGCCTCTCAGGAGTGAGGGTGGTTGAGAGTGGGCACGTTAGTTCTCCAGAGAGCAGGTCTTCATTGGGCTGGGCTGGTCTCTGATGCCCTCTGCTGGTATCCGCCAAGGTGTGGCTAGTCCTGCTTGGCCCACTGCTGGACTCTGGGGTCCCCGCCATTGCCTCAAGATGTGAAGCCTCTACCCTTTGTGATCACCTTGTCTTGTCCCTAGGCCTCTGCACAATCACTGTTTTATCAAAACTTCTGTGAACCCCTTTCAGGTTCATGTGGAACCCTGGGTTCTCCTACATACCATTTGGAGATGCTGGGGACCAGCATTAAAGAAAAATTATCCAGACACTTGTAAAAATGGTAAGGAAGACTTTATTCAAGACCGCTGTAGTAGAGACGACGTCTATTGCAATAGGAGAAAGAAATTGGGCTCAACTCTGAATACGGTAGAGACAGCTGAGGATTTATAGTCAATGAGCAGAGTGAAGGAGTCGGTGGATGAAAAATTACTAAGAAGAGACATTAAGGGTAGGGGGCATTCTTGCTAAACTGGCCTTACAGCATTCTTGCTAAAGGCAGGCTAAGGACTTATACATCAAAGTGAGTTGATGAGGAACTTGATCAAATATCTAGGGTGGGGAATGATTTAGCAAGATCCTTCGTTAAAACTGGGCTACGCAGCCCAAAGTCAGGATGAGACCAAAGTCAAGGTCTAGTCAAGAAAAGGATTCAGAGGAGCCTGACCAAAGTTTGGTCAAAGAGAGAATCTTTATTACCAGACAGCATCTCAGGCCAATCTATCTGAACATCCATCAGCCTAGACATTCTCAGACTCTCTCACACCCACACTCTCTGTGGTTTCTATCATCTTCCTCTTCCTCACCCTTTGATTGAAGTCTGGAGAGTTGGAGGTGCCTTTCCAGGGACCTAACAGCATCCCCACCCTGAGTGAATTCCCTTC
This sequence comes from Piliocolobus tephrosceles, assembly GCF_002776525.5. Taxonomy (NCBI): domain Eukaryota; kingdom Metazoa; phylum Chordata; class Mammalia; order Primates; family Cercopithecidae; genus Piliocolobus; species Piliocolobus tephrosceles. Next base: position 60,780,730 of record NC_045436.1, read on the forward strand.
AGTCTCTCTGTTCTCTCACAGAGAAAGCCTTTCTACAGCTTCTTCCTTTCTTGTATCTTCTGTCCTCTCTATGCTGTGTTCATAGTAAAACTCTAATCCAACTTGGGTTTTGGTATGTGAAAGAGAGGTCTGAGAATAAAAAAGAACTCCTTTTCTCTCTCAGCAAAGGCTAGCTGAGACAATATTATTGTCTTTCTCTGGATTAAATGCTACTTGGGAAGACAAAAACTAAACCTGACACCTTGTTTTCCTTTACACTTCAACAATATTGATCATTCCTGACACAATAAACACCTCTAACTGGATGTGGATGGTCACACAAAAGGAAGTTCAAAAAAGAAACATATATTAATATATTTCAAAACTACTTTATTCCCATGGCAAATCTGTAGGAGCTTCCTAAGCCCACTCTCTGTGCCTTCCCTGCCCATTCTCCCTGAAAAGCTATGATGATGCGTATTTTTCTGATAGTTTGAAAGACATTTGAAGAATTCCACTTTTCTTTCTCCACAGCACAGTGATGGACATTGAGGAAGATACTGTACATTTGTTCACTCAACACTCATTCGAACCATCTCCTAGTTTGCCCTTCTATTTACCACAGGCTGGAAGATAAAAGAATTGTATTTTCCATACTTTCTTGTGGTTAGGAATCTGCATGTGACCTAAGCTCTACACCCACTCCCAGCCCACCCCAATGAGACACTTGGAGGTGGAAGTAAATAACTTGAGGAAATGGCTGAATTCTCAGACAGGCTTTTCCAACAACCATAGTGAAAGAAGCATTTGGGTTTCCCAGGGTAGCTGTGGAAGCATGTCTGCCATCCAGTCTCTAACATCACAGGTGCCGCTAAGAACTATCCCATGGTTTAGTCAGGCAATCATCCGGGTGTGTTGTACTTGGCTGCTCTGTTCTTGGTCACGGAGCTTCTAAGAATGTTTCTGTTCAGAGATTCTGTGAACTATCTAATACTATTTAATATATCCTTTTCTGCTTAGACTGACTCTAGTGGAGCCTGTTGTCTGCAACTCAGAAGTCTGACCAATGCAGCAACCCTCTCTCCATTATCCCTGTTCCCCCTCCTCTCACGACATAAACGAAAGTGTAAGCATGGAAATAATAATTTAAAAGAAAAAAACAGGAGGATTCTTTGTCTTAGTCAAAGCTATCTTGGTTTTAAATAAGAGACATCAATGTGAGCTATCTTTACATAAAAGGGAAATTCATTAGAAAGATGCCAAGAGCTATGTAGTGCTCTGGAGACTGGAAAACCCTCAGGGGACAAGAAAGCATCTGTCTTTTCTTCTCTCTCTCTCTCTTTTTTTTTTTTTTTTGTTTCCTCCATGCAAAGTTCCTGAGTTTGTATCAAGTTTCAACCACAAGAGCAAACTATTCCCAGTGCCAATTCAAAATTCTTGAAATAAAGATCGGGTCTAGAAGTCAAGTTGTCCACCCCAAGCTAATCACTTATGGCTAGAGAACTGCATTGCACAAAAATACAGCTGTGGAGTAGAAGTGAGTACTCAGAAAATTAGGATAAGATGACAGACACTCCAAACTGTTACCCCTTAGATATCTGTGTTTAGAAATCTTATCAGAACTCAAACATTTCTACAGTTTAATAATGCTTGAGTGGTAATCAGGTAGTTACAATATAGCTCAATGTACTTTGAAGCTGCTGAAGCCTCCCCAAGGTTTCCCTAACACTTTTGGGAAACCTCTGGATGGGGAATTTTGTGAAACCACTAGAGACCAGTGGCTTTGCCCTTAATGGCTATGGTGGTCATTATCCTGACTTCCCGGGAGCTTGTCTCATTCACACCACCTTCTTTAATAGTTTACTACCAAGTCCATGTGACACACAGCTTGCCTGGGAGGAAGTCCAAGCCCAAGGTGAAGACACTGTAAGATGTATTGCTCTGATTTTCCTTTTCCAAAATTTTAATGAAGATCCCAAACATGCCACGGTGGTGTATTCTAAATCCTTAGATCTTGTAAACAGGGCACCAGAAATCTCAAGTCAAACATATAACCAGTTTTACTGAACTATAGTTCTCACCAGAAGACTCTATAATGGTAGAATTCAGGTCCTCAGTAGGACTGGGATTGACTGGCTTAAGTGATGTTTAGAGTTCCTCAATGAGGCTAAGAACTATGATCTAAAAACACAAGGTCTCAACCATGCACAAAACAAGATGGGATGTTTCCTACTATCTTAGAATTTTGACAAAAAGCCCCAAAGCTGGGGACAATAAGTACTAAGTACTCACACAAAATCTAAAAGACTTAATAACACATGGCAATAGCAGTCCGACCATTATCACTCTGTCTAGACTATGTAAGACTAGAAATTTCAAAATAAGATTATTTGAAGAAACTATGTAGGTACAGAGAAGTCTTTGATACTTTATCTCAAGAGACACATTCATAGGGACAGGCAAATATACAATAAAAAAAGTTGGTCATCTTACTCCTTATCTCAGTTTTTGCAAGCTTCCCATACTCATAGGTCTAAACTCTACTTTCCAGTAGAATAGACTTGGTACTCCAGGGGACCCTACTACTATAAAACAATTAGATCCTGAATAAAATAAAATTCAAATTACACAGCTAGACTCAAATGAAATAGGAGAAAGCACCTAGGGTGAAAAACAAAGCCTAACTAAAACAAATCTCTTGATTTGAAAGCACAGCAAGTGAATGTGCACAGGTGAAAGATAGAATGTCTCTGAAGCTAAAGATGGTCCAGGCATTGATTTGAGGCTGGAGAGTAGATTAGATTCCAAGATAGAGCAGGGTAAAAGGAGCCCAGGCTGTAGGTATACTACCAAGGGCCACAGTAAATAGCCACAGCCTAGGGCCCTGGGAGAACTCCAAGGATACAGAGATGGAGATTAGAACAACACTGACAGATAGAGGCATTTCCTAATCCCTCCTCCCTGGTGCCACATAGAGAATGAAGAGAGAACCAGGGGCAACAAATGAGGAACAAGGAAAGAAAAAACAAAAACAAGAAAGGAAAGACTATGCTGCCCTTCCCTGCTGAGATTACTGAAGCTCCCATATCAGGGTGAGGCCTGATATGGGAGCAGGGAGATTTAACTCCAGCAGACCTTAATACCGCACTTCAAAGCAACTGCAAAGCCATGAACGAGGAAGAGAGATCCAAGAGCTTGATTGCAGGCATTGACAGGAGAATAAACTTCATTGAGTTCTGGCCAATCAGTAAATAAGTTACTTCAGATATAATTGTTTCACATGATTGTGTGTAAAGTTTGATGAGATTCCATGAAGATGCCCTAAAAATTAGCCTGGGACAAAGAACTCAGGAAATCTCTTCTCCAAACAAAGTGAAAGCAAATCTCATGGTCTGTGTTTACGTATACTTGTAGATATCACAACCCAAATCAGACGCACAGGAAACATGCTTTAAAAGTTGTCTAATGTAACCCATTTAAAGCAAAAGATGCTTCCTTTTTTTTTTTTTTTTTTTGGTCATAAAGAAAATGGCTCTGCTATATTTCCTCCATTTCTGGTAGATTTTTGTTTTTATTGATAAGATAATGCATATTTGAACCTCAATAATTTGGAAGCACTGAAAGAAGGGGTAAAGGGCAAGTGAGGGGTTTAATGGAACACTGCGATTGTGTGAGAGCTGGTCGTAGAATTAGGGGAGCAAATCCTTTATGTTGTTACTTCTGTGTGATCACAATGTCAAACAATCCAGCCCATATTTACAGGAAGGATAAAAACTAAGATTAATGTGAATGAAATGAATAAAACCAATCACAAGTCAGTGGGCCTCAGGATGTTACATAGTAATATGTCATAAGCACAATATTTTCTTTTCTTTGTAGAATTAGATGCTAAACCTAGAAGATGAAGCTATTTTCATGAAATCATTTCTGAACTACTGATTTTAGACATAACTCCTCTTATAAGTACTGACCATTCTGAAAATAAATGCTTAGTTTGAAGTTATTCTGTAAGAATATGTTCTCATATCTGAATTACCACAAACTTTACATTTTTTTTAAAAGAGCTGGGGTCTCACTCTGTTGCTGAGGCTGGAGTGCAGTGGCATAATCATGGCTCACTGCAGCCTAGAGCTCCTGGGCTCAAGCGATCCTCCTGCCTCAGCCTCCTGAGTGGCTGGAACTACAGGTATGTACTGCCAGGTCTGGCTAATTTATTTTTTAATTTTTTAGAGCTAGGGTCTTGCTATGTTGCTCAGGCTGGTCTTGAACGGGGCTCAAGCGATCCTCCTTTCTTGGCCTCTGGAGTAGCTCAGACTGGATTACAGGCATGAGCCACTGTGTCCAGCTCACAAACTTTATATTCTTAAGGCTTCACATAATGAGGCTAAAAGGTTCTTGTATTTTCTCAGTCGTTTTAGAAGAGACAGAGGGAGTTGGCTGAAGGAAAGAGTTCTTCTTAACCTGAAACCTTCATTACAACAGACAAACTTCTGGCAGCTTCAGCCTTCCACAGATACCTTACATTTACATAGTGTCTGGCAGTATTCAAAGGGCTTCAGTAATCGTGCAGGAGATACAGCCTTGAAACAACTGAGGAGGCAGAATTGGCCGGCTCCGAGACTATTACAGACAAGCTTGTGGCCTCCAGCAGGCTATGCAGTCTCTCTGAGCTTTAAGCTCCTCATTTATACAACAAGGACATTACATATACCATCTCAACATCTCTTCTAGGCCTAGGATTCAGCTGTCTTGCCCTCCTAGCAACGGAGTGATACAATGCCGCCACTCTGGCAACTGAGCAGGGGCTGGGGAGTTTGGCAAGCTGAAGAACATGTTTATGAGCTCAGAGCATGGTTAAGGCTGACGTGTGAGTCGTTCAGACAAAGCAGAAAGAAAACCACTTTCAGAATACTCTTTGTGATGTGTATGCAATTTACTTCCTAAAAAAAGACAGAGTATTTTCACGGCTGGTGTGAGTCCAAACTTGCCATAGTCTCAGGCAACGCGTCTGGCTATTTTAAACTGCTAAGAAGTTTAGTGACAAGTGCCCTTCTACTTCATCTTTTTAAGAATTATTAGGCTTTGGGGATGAGGAGAAGATGCAGGGGAGGGAAGCTTGAGTAATCCTTTCAGGAGCTTCTTACTTTGGCACACGGATAGTTCTCAAGAGGAAAGATTTTTTTTTCAACCATATAGTTTTCCATGAACAGGAAATTCATAGCAAAACATTTTCCTTTGTTTTGAGGTAGTCACCACACCACAACACCCAAGGGCCCACCCTGAGAGAGTCATCTAGAGATCTTTGTATTTCAGCCAGCATTCCTTGCCATATTGTTTATATAACACACACACACACCCCTAAACCCATCTATCTAAATTCACACACGGAGGAAATTTAAATGCAAAATTTTTTTTCTTTTCTTTTTTTTTTTTTTTTTTGAGACAGAGTCTTGCTCTGTTGCCCAGGCCGGAGTGCAGTGGCCGGATCTCAGCTCACTGCAACCTCCGCCTCCCGAGTTCTCGCCATTCTCCCACCTCAGCCTCCTGAGTAGCTGGGACCACAGGCGCCCGCCACCTCGCCCGGCTAATTTTTTGTATTTTTTTTTTTTAGTAGAGACGGAGTTTCACTGTGTTAGCCAGGATGGTCTCGATCTCCTGACCTTGTGATCCGCCCGTCTCGGCCTCCCAAAGTGCTGGGATCACAGGCTTGAGCCACCGCACCCGGCCTCAAATATTTTTTCATATACCCATATATGTACACTGAAAGCAAGTTTATATAACAAGATTAGTCACAATTATGTAATATAAAAATTCTGACCTTGTTCAAGTTACCCTAAGAATGTAGTACTATGATTGACAAATAAGGTCCTGGGCACTTTGGTATGTCTGAGAAAGCTCTGTAAGTGTGCTAACAAATTTTGAACGACATGCAAAATTTATTTTGGTGACATCTAGGTAGGAAGCCTGTTCTTATGATGTCCATCAGATGGACCACAAAGCTCAATAAGCAGAGGCAACATGATGTAGAACAAAGGGGCAACTTCTGGGAATGGGACATAGGCGGTGACCACATCAAACCTAACAAAAAGGTATTTACTGGAACAAGGGGGAATGTTGCCTTTAGAGGTCTGGAGAAAATAAGTCAGATCAACACATTGTTCTATTCAACAGTAGCAAAGTGATAAGCTTTGCTACTGTTGAATAGAACAATGTATTGATAAAATTGATAAAATTTATCGATAAAAGTGATAAAGCTTTTATATTATAGAAATGATTGTTTTATTTAATTTTTTTTTTTTTTTTTTTTTTTTTTTTTTTTTTTTTTTTTTT
>NC_045436.1:60787138-60957087 GCF_002776525.5 Piliocolobus tephrosceles
TTTTTTTTTTTTTTTTTTTTTTTTTTTTTTAGACAGAGTTTCACTCTATCACCCAGCCTAGAGTGCAGTGGTGCAATCTTGGCTCACTGCAACCTCCGCCTCTCAGGGTCAATCAATTATCGTGCCTCAGCCTCCCAAGTAGCTGGGACTACAGGTGTGCATCACCACATCTGGCTAATTTTTGTATTTTTAGTAGAGACGGGGTTGTGCCATGTTGCCCAGGCTGGTCTTAAACTCCTGCCCTCAAGTGATCCTCACGCCTCAGACTCCCAAAGTGCTGGGATTACAGGCCTGAGCCCTGGTACCCAGCCAAAATGATTGTTTTATAATTGTTGTTGACTTGTTCATTTTTAATTTCTTCAAATGTACTGATAAGAGTCCTAATATTTGCAAATATGTTATAAACACAAAGAAGGGTAAGAAGCATCATTATAAGAAAGCACTTTTGGTTTGGTCCTGACTTTCCTACAGTGTCCCAAACATCAACATCCCTTATCCTCTGGTGTGTCTCTGGGGCTGCTGAGCAATCCAGGTGCCTCCTGAGCTTGCAGAGGTCATAGAATAAGGCTCAGCCAAGGAGGGCTTGAATGTCTGCTGAAGGGGCAGACATTCCCCATATCTCTTATCCAGGGAAAAGGGGTCCCTGGATGGAAAAAGAGAGCCTTAGATAGAAAGGCAAGACTCATCACTCTCTGGGACCTGGCCTATGGCCACTCCCAAGTGGTAGAGGTTGACGATTTCCTCCAATGGAGGCAGAAACACGGTTAAGAGCTGAGTCTTGCAAACCAGATAGTCTGTTTTTATGTTCCCTTTAGTATATAGTTTTCTTTTGTTATCCTAAACTTTTTGGTGCCTAAAAATTTTGTTTAAAAGTTCCAGTTTGCAAGGCACAGTGGCTCATGGCTGGAACCCCAGGCTTTGGGAGGCCAAGTTAGGGGGATTGCTTGAGGCCAGAAGTTCAAGGCCAGCCTGGCCAACTGAGTGAGAACCCTTCTCCACAAAAAATTAGCTGAATGCGGCGGCACATACCTGTAGTCCCAGCCACTCGGGAGGCTGAGGTGGGAGGATTACTTGCGCCTAGGAGTTCAAAGCTGTAGTGAGTTATAATTGTGCCACTGTACTCCAGCCTGGGCAACAGAGCAAGACCCTGCCTCAAAAAAAAAAAAAGTTCCAGTTTGGTCACAGCCATGCTGTGTGTTTTGGAAAATTAAGGAGACAGTTGAGTTTACCTTTGGGCTAAACATTATTGGAGGAGTGTTCTGCAGAGATTAGTGTGGAGACAACAGTACCATAAGCAAGAAACCCTCAAGGGAAAAAGGAACCCTGGGAACAAGTGTTGGCCATGATACTCAGCTGTCCCTCCCAAGGTGCAGATTCTTTCTTCCTTGCTAAGCCTTAATGGATTAGTCTTCAATTTTACCAGCAGGTCTTGCAAGCTCCTTTACACATGTAAGGAAGAATAGGGCGTGAGTTGGTAACTTTGGCATCATAAGAAAGTTTGGACCAAACCTAAAATGTTATCACAACAACAATTAACAAACTCTCATGAGACCCTGATAGAGGTTAAATTGCTAAAGGAATCGTAATTTATTCATGTTGCTCTTTGGTAATTATTTGTAGATCTTGAATGTAGTACATCATCTGGAAATACCATTTATCATTTTGTTGGTGCTTAAATAGGATGTTTAATAGGGACAAATCCTCAATTTCCTAAATCAAGAGTATTAAATTCCACAGCTTAAATTATTTGATTAAAGTGTCTGCAGTGTTGCTTGTGAAAAAAAAAAAAAAATGGCCACAATTCCTAAAACTGAGCTGGGAGCTTGAGTCCGGTAGGATTTTTGTTTATGGGACAAGAAGGGAAGCCAAAATGAAAAGAGGTGAATGAGAAGAGAATCCACATTCAGAATTCACTTTCTTAAAAACCAGCAAGAGTGACCCCCAAAGCCATCACGACTGTTTTGTCTATCAAGACTGTGTCATTGAATCATGTAGACATAGAGGCCAGGCCAGAACTCAAACTTCTCTGAAAATCACTGATTCTTTTGTCCTTAACAAGTCTAAAACAACAATCTTCCCAATAGCAAACAACAGTATCACTGTATTTTAATCCCAGTCATCTTCATGGATGCCTATAGTGTAACATCAAGAAGTATAACTTCCATGTAGTGAAGAGCTTGATACCAAAAATCTACAAAATGCATTTCTGTATACTAGCTCCCAAGTTATAACTGATATTTATTCCAAAATAAGAGGTGAAACCTTTCCTTCTCCTCCTCTACCCTGAAGATATAAAAAATTTACAATTTGAGAAACCAAAGAAAATCTTAAAGAAATGTTATAATGTATAAATTACAGCTACCAATACTCAAAATGAGTCAAGAAACGAAAAACATTCCAAATACATACCATTAATAATGTAATGTCACCTTAATTTTGAAGTTTATGTAATTGATGTTTACATGTTGAGATTATTTCCCCTAATAATAATAATGGATTTGCACTGACCTGTTATTATGAATAGGGAAAATAACCTACTTTTTAGGGGCCCTTTATAAGCCACAACATGCTTTTTAAAGATGGTTAAAATTATCTTTAAGTGAGTAGGAATTGAATCAATGGTCATGGCCCCATTAGTGTGATGCTCCATCAACCAAGTGCAGCCGGAGAGCTCACATGTGTTTACTGATGTGGTAACAGGAGGGGTCAAGCCAGCCTCATCCTGTGCATGTCAGTGCCCTTGTTCAGACTGCATTGGACAGTTGGCATCTTACCTTAACTTTTGTTCAAAACATTATTTGCTAGCAGATGATATCTTTCTTTTTGAAGCATTACTGGCATATCCATTGACAGGGTGGGTGAATGGGCTATTAAACATAAATTTAAGGACTCAAAATTGTTTGTTGTTACAGCTGGAAGGAATTGAGTCAAACGTCAATACTCTACAGACGAGAAAACTGCAGCATGAGGAGGTTAAGTCCCTTGCCCAAGGACATGGAGGTATTAAGTGCTGGAGCTGGGACTAGAATTACATCTTCTGTTTCTGCACTGGTCTCCACGGTGAAGGCTGCTGGATTCCACATCGGTTTGTGGAGGAGATGACTTGCAAGTGTAGAAAGAAAGAAGCTTTGATCTCCCAGTGGCTCAGAAGTTCTTTTAAAAAGTGATTTTTGTTGGCATGACTGCGAACACCGCCCGGGCAAGTCTCGTTGTCTGACCTCCTCTATAAAAACCCAAGCCATGGCCAAGGGAGCTAGGAGCTCTGGCTGCCCAGAGGGTCCACATCTGGGCAGGCACCAGGAGAATTGCACTGAGGCTCAGCCTCCTGACAATTGCTCATATACCCAGGGCCTACATGCAGAATTCTTGTCCGCCTGTGAGGTTCAAGGGCCAGCTGTAGTACCAAATCAGGCCTGGAGGTCCCCAAAGTGCTGGCCATTAAGTCTTTAGTTCCTGGATTTCAAGGAGGCCAGGGAGGAGGTCCTAGAAGTGAAGGCCAGGGTACACTTGGGGTGGTGTATTCAGCAGGTCTCATGCAGTGATTTACCAACTAATAGATATTTCAATAATTAACAACTAGTACATTTTTACTAGCTTATATAGCAGTCCTGAAATCAAACCTGCATATGCCCATTTCAGATGAAATACTCTTAATGAGATACTCAGTTTAGAAGTATCCCAAGGAGTAAACTCAGTTCTATATGCTGGTGCAAGAAATGTTACCCAAAGTATGGGATGTGCCCCAGGAACCTGGGGCCCATAGTCAGTCAGTGTGTAGGCCCCCAATCCACCCACCCCATTCTCTCATTTATAGGCCCCATACCCCCTATCCCTGCTAACTCATCCATCCCTTCAACACACACACACACACACACACACACACACACACACACGCATGCATACACAAGGCAAACATCACAAGCAATTCTGAAAAGGAAATTACAGAAGAACATGAGCCCAAGGGTATATGTGTATAAGGGTCCTTGGCTTACATATGAGTGTCTGTCTTTCTCTCAGCTACCTCCCTCACCTAAACATGTGTTAGGAGCTTTGAGATTTTTTAAACCTGCATGAGTGACACCAGGAAAATTACCCCATCCTCAAACGGGTTTGGGCTCTAGGAATGGTTCTGCCCAGCAGCCCATCTTCCATCTAGTTGAGACCGAGCAATGAAGTCAAAGAACATTCTTTGGTCAAATATGTTTTGGCCTGGATTTGCTAGAAGAGTTCTTTGGACTTGCTGAGAACTCACTCAATTACTGAATCTTCTTTCATTTAACTTTTGTGTTTCCTGGGCAGAACTCAAGAGGAAGATACGATTGTAGTGGGGTTCAACAAGGCCACTCTGGTCTGAGTGACAGACAATAATAACGAGTCCCAGAAAGGTACCTGTTTTTCAGGGTGGTGTGATCAGTATTACACAAGAATCTTGCAAGCCATCTTTTACGAGGCCAGCAAGATCACAGAAAGCAATACCCAGTTTGCCCAGAGACCAGCTGTTTCCTAATCAAGTTTTCTTATACTCGGAACTATGGAAACATTTTCAAAGGTATTATTCTCGGCAGGTTTCCAATAATTCAACATTTCCAGACTTATCCAAATGGCTTCTGAAATATTTGCTGTTTGTTGAGAGCAGCTTTCAGGATGAGGTAATTAAAAGAAACCTATCAATTTGAGATTTTTTTTTTCCATGAGTAAATAATGTTGACATACTGTTCAAATAAACCCACAATTTACTGCAATCTGTTTTTAGACAAACCCTCCACTTTAACCTCCAAATGGGAAAAAACGAAGAGACTTTCCTCTTCTCATTTAATCAAGAACATATGTTCAAAGATAATACCGGAGGCTTATTCTGGGAAGCGTTCTGCTCTTCCTCCGACAGCCACGCAGCGAGCTCACGAGGCAGCCTCCACACATAATGAAAGCAAACGCCACCATAAATCTCCCGCTCGGCGGAGGTCACTTCAGAAAAATCGCCCGCTGCTCAAATAAGCACCGGCTCTGCTGAGGCACGTGGATGGGGGAAAACGCCGACTGTGATAAACACCAACAGGTAGGCTCCAAACGGAGGCCAACCCAGGCAACTCAGAGAGAAGGGAGCCGGGATGAAGCAGGTGTGTGTGCGTGTGTGTGTTTACACACAACAGCCCTGGCCCAGTGTGTTCTGGCTGCGAGAACGAGCAACTGCACCACGAGAGGAGCTGCCCTCCCCACTGGGAGCAGAGCTCCGGAAGCACCAATTTTCATTAAACCTAAGAGTACACACAGGGGCAGGAGGCCAAAACAGTCCTCAAAAGTGAGGCTTTTAAAAACATCTGTTGGGAGCTTTGATATCCTAGGAGAGAGAGAGAGAGAGAGAGAGAGAGAGAGAGAGAGCTCAGAGTCCAGCACTTTCATTTCCAGACTGTGAGTCATAAAAGGAGTACGTAAATCCCTATTGCCAGAATACGCTGACCCAAGTCTGGGTTTACGAACACCTGAAGTACATTTCACGGGAATTAGCTTTAAATATCAACCTGATCACAAAGCTTGAAAGGCTTTTCTCCCACCTCAGGATGCCTGGAGTCCTCTGGAACCTGGAATGGAGTTTTCTGACAGCAAAGGTTTACAGGAGCATAACATAAATTATGGAGATTTCCCCGCCAGGCATAAGGATGTGATCACTATAGGCACCTGTGGGCCCAAGCAGGTTACCCACCAATATCCCTTTAAACACCAAATTATGGACTATTAGGCCACTGCTTCAGGCTTCTACAAATGTGAAACCTTGACAAATTCCCAAATAAAAGCCATAAAACCAATCATTTTTTAAACCTGTATGAGTGACACCAGGAAAATTACAGCAGTGTGGCAGGTCACTGTGAAATAAAGCTGCCAGAGAGAAGCTTATGATGCTGTCATGGAAAAGGCAATTAGATGGTTACTTTCTCTCAGGTCTAAGATTGGTTCTTGTTCTTCCTACAGCTCCCTGCCTTCCACCTCCCTGCTGCAAAATGGATCAATCTATAATAAGTAGTAGTTATATATCATAAGGCAGCAATTCCTTTTAGTTGTTCCACTATAAAAAAGCATCCAGATTTAGAACTTGACAGGAACCAGTATCGCCTGCCCCCCAGAGCCGGCAGAAAGTCTGTGTGTGTCATTCAGCCAGCATGGAGTCTGGGTGTTTTAAAAGCTTTAATTTGAAGGGGATAAAAACCTGGGCGTTAAGCAATTTGGCTGTGGATATTTAATGCATCAGCTACGCTGTAGAATTGGAGCCCTCTATTTAAAATGAGAAATTGAAAACTTACACGCTCTGTAGGCAAGGTGTAAGTAAATGTAGGATGGTAAGCAGAAATCAGCTGAGAACCTGCAGAAACACCATTAGAAGGACTAATGGCATGGTTCAGAAGTGGCCTTAAATAAATATTAGGGTGTTGTTTGTAAGTGTGTAAAACAGGTCTGGCTTTTAATTAGCAGGAACCATATCTCCCTGTGTTTAGGTAAAGGCATTACTTCTCAAAGAGGATATCCTAACAAGGTCTACATAGGGACTAGGAGGAAACAATGGCCTGGGAGTTGAGATTTACCTCAAGGCACGTTCCTCCTCAATGGCAGCATGGAGATTGGAACTCAGTCTCCTTATCTCTAATTTCCACTCTAACACACTTATTGTAGGTAGAAAAATGCATCCCAAAGATGTCTACATCTTAATCCCCAGAACCTGTACATACAGCACCTTACATGGCAAAAGCGACTTTGCATATATGATTGAGTTAAGGGTTTTGAGATAGGGAGATTACCAGGTGGCCCAATGGAATCACAAGGGGCCTGATAAGTATGAGAGGGAGCAGGAGAGTAAGGGTCAGAGTCAGAGAGAGACTGGAAGATGCTATATCACTGGCTTTGAAGATAAAGGAAGGGGCCACAAGCCAAGGAATGCAGGCAGCTTCTAAATGCAGGAAAAGGTAAGGAAATTGGTCTTAGAGCCTCCATAAATATGTAATCCTGCCAATGCCTTGATTTCAGCCTTATGAGACCCTTTCAGACTTCTGATCTCTAGAACTGTAAGAGAATACATTGCATTGTTTTAAGCCACTAAGTTTGTGATGGTTTATTACAGTACCAAGAGGAAATTACTACAGTGTACTAGCTGGGGATCACATTTCCCCACCTCATTTTGATCTACTCAAAGTAGTCCATTACCTCAGTGCTGGTTAGAGTCTTTATAAAAGCAAAAACAATAGAATTCAGATGCTTCTGCAGTTCTTTCTGGTATGGAGAGCAGGTATAATCCTGAGAACCATACCCTGGAGTTGGACCAGCGTGTACCAAGGTGGGGCTTGGCAGGAGTGGTTCACCCTTTTGGGAAGGAGTGTTTTATCACTGATGTTGTTAAAGGTCACCACAGCAGATTTTTAGTGGATTTTGTTGTTTTTAAATTCTCATAGGCAGTGCACCTCTTATTGTCCGTTCCAGCATGATCTGCTCCCACTGTCCACACCCACCACTAACCTCCATCATTGGTCTTTAGTGTCTTCTGCTTTTCTTTTTTGATTTTGTTTTTGTTTTATTTTTAAATTTTTTTTTAACTTTTCTTTACGCCACTCTCTCTTGTGGCACCTTGTTGGCTCTCTGCTCTGTGTCTCTTTCCCATATGAATGATTCCTAAAGGAAAGATTTTTTTTCTAATTGTCACCTCTGTGTTAAGAAATTAGTTGGAAAGAACTTAAAGTATGAGGGTTCACCAACTATTTCTGGTGTATTAGAATACTCTATTTCGTTTGGGTGTGTTTCATTAATGACTTCTACCCTCTTATCCCTGCTGCTTCTTCAAGCCTTCAAGACCCCTCAAAGTTAATCTCTACAGGTGAAATTTCAGGTTCTTTGTTTGGGTGGGCCTTTTCCAGAGTGTCTCATGTACTTTATGTAGATACAGCTTTGGAGTCAGACAGACCAGGGTTTGACTCCCTGTCCCACCATTTACTAGTGATGTCACCTTGAAAAATTATTTATTGTCTCACTTTGTTTCTCTGTAAAATGGAGAACATAACAATGATCTTGCTCCATGGTGAGAAATTAATGAGATTTTGTATTTCAAGTGTTTAGCAGAGTGTGACCCACACAAGCCACAGAAATCATGGTAGTGGAGAAGTCACAAAGCGCTTAGTGCCCGTACTTCTCAGATTCTGAAATTTCTGGTCACATAGGATTTCAAAGCCCATTTACATCCTATGGGACCAGAAGTTTCAGAATCTGAGTGTTGAAAAGAAATATCCACCAAATGTGTAACAGCAGCAAGAATTTACACATGGCTAGCTGTGAACCTTCTTCTTGGATAGCGGACTCCAATAGGAACAAGCAATGGTAAGAGATGATCTACAGCCCTGTCCAAAAGAAGCTCAAGGTTTAGCAGAGAGAAGATATAAAGACATAATTACTGAATTACTGGCATTTATCACTCTATACTGAAGTGTTATTACAACTGAGGATGATGAGAAGACCCAGGAGACAAAATCTTCTAAGGGAATCAGGAACAAGGGCACAGAGGTAATGAATTTTGAGTTGGGTCCTGGCACATGAGTAGGAGTTTGCAAAGCAGAAAATAGGAGAAAAATTATACCAGGCAGAGAAAAGTATATAAGAAAAACAAAGTAAAAGAATATCAACAGAAAACATCTCCTGAGCATAACAATAATATTGAAACCATGAGTACAAATTAAATCCAGTTCAATGAGTTAAAGCCATGGCCCCTTGCTCTGAATCATCAACAACCTAACTTTCTCTGGATCTGCTGCAAAGCGATTTCAGGGTCACACCTAACATTCTTCCTTAACTAAAAACGATGCCTTGAGAATTCACTGATGTCCACAGTGCAATCAATACTAATCAGTTAATATGTACTGGCCCTGAGATAACAGAGCACCTAGAATCCCAATGTATGAATTCATACCTAATCAATATACTGCCTTATATGAGTTGAGGATTTGTTCACATTCCAAAGCATTTTAGTAAGATGCTAAGAAAAATCAATAACTTATTAAATACCAGTTACCGCATTAAAACAAATGATTAATCATCTTTGTTGCTATTATATTGGGACCACAGATCTGACTTTATATGTTTTTCATTGGTGTGCATGCTCACAGGTTTACTCCATTCATTAGAGGAAATGACAGAACTCATGGCAGCAATGCTATCAAGAAGGAAGTTTCAGTTTAAGAACCCCTCTGGGCTTGCAGAATAACACACTACAGCCAAGATGGTGCTACTATAAGAAATGGACTCCCCAGCACATTATTGAAGACAACAAAAAAAAAACCCTGCAGCAATTAAAAAAAAAAAAAAAGCGGGGGGGGAGGGGGGGGGGGCACAGCGATAACTTCAGCTGGAAGTGATGAAAATCAATTGTTAGAAGTAGAAGAGACCTTATGCTACTAAAATAATAATCATCACGTCAAATATTTCCTGCTCTTGAAATATTTTGTCAGTGCCCTGTGATACCAGGAAATAAAGTTACGTTCACTTCCAGTTTTAAGATGGAAATGGGAGTTCACATTAGCATACATACATATTTTGTGAAATGGAAAAATGAGACCCACTGTCAGCCACAATAATAAGTACCTTTCTCAAAAAATGAAGACTTCTGGTCCTGTTTCACTGACCTGTTAGGAACAGTTAACTTTTTAATTTTTTTTTTTTTTTTTTTTTTTTTTTGAATACAGATTTCAAGTTGCCTCTTCCACGGCCATGAGGTCATCAATTTCTTAGGAATATAGAGAAAAGGTTGAACTGTATGCCTATGAATCTGTGAATAAGTTACTCTTCTTATCTATGGAAATGTCCCCTACACTTAAAAAGTATGATCAGTATTATGTAAGCTAAACTGAGAAGTGCTGAGTTAAACAAAATTATCTCACTAAATTATATCTGATAGGGGTTATTTTTCCCCTAGGAATCTTTGAATAGCATTTCTTAAGAAATTGTGATTATTAGGTCCAAATAATATAAAGTTGCCGTTTTATTTGGAGTTGGTTGATTTTTGTGTGACTGTTTTTGCAAAGAGCATTCATATGTGAGTCTTCCCTGCAGGCTGCATGCTGCAGTGGAAAGAAAACAGACACTGCATTTATTAGTCTGGATTTGAATCCTAACCACCCTCAGACTGTCTTTAGTCAGTAACTTTACTTTTCTAAGTCAGTATTTTCAGATATTAAATAGAGGCAAATAACATTTCCCCTACGTACCTCACTGGAGTATCATTATGATGAGCTAAAGTCATGTGTATAAAAGAACATTATAAAATCTGGGACCCTAACTGGTTAGTCGTCCTGTTTTGTTGCACTAAAAGAAACACAACAAAAAGAAACCCAGCAACTGAAAGTTAAAGTTATTCTGAAATTTATTTGCATCTTTAAAGAGTATTAAAAGAGATCGAATTTATAATTCACAGCACTATTTTTTCTTTTTTTCTTTTTTTTTTTTTTTTTTTGAGACTGAGTTTCGCCCTTGTTGCCCAGGCTGAAGTGCAATGGCGTGACCTCAGCTCACTGCAACTTCTACCTCCTGGGTTCAAGCGATTCTCCAGCCTCAGCCTCCCAAGTAGCTGGGATTATAGGTGTCCACCACCATGCCCAGCTAATTTTTGTATTTTTAGTAGAGATAGGGTTTCACCATGTTGGCCAGGCTGCTATTGAACCCCTGACCCCAGGTGATCTGCCTGCCTCAGCCTCCCAAAGTGCTGGGATTACAGGTGTGAGCCACCGCGCTTGGCCAATTCACAGCACATTTCTGATAGTCCCCCTTACTGTACCTCTCAAGTTCTCTCACACTCACACGTTCTCACATGTGGTTGTTTTGGAGCCTCTTTCTTTATCAACTCCTCCCTCTCAACTCTCCACCCAACCCCTCTCCAACACTCAGGACTCAAAGCTTGTCTATACTGTCTTCTCCCCCATCCCCTGTGTACCACCTCTTCTTCTCAAGCTCTTTGTTGCATATATCATTTTGGCTTTCTGCCTTCCTTCCATACAGCTACGCTCCAGATTCTCCACCAGAAAAGCCTAGGGGGGAATCCAGCAGGCAAGAATATTCCATGCAACACTCCTATCCCCAAGCAAGTGGTATGGAATGAAGAGATGGAGAATACTCGTACATTCATATTTTTCACTTTGGGAGGCTGAGCAGGCAGATCACCTGAGGTCAAGGGTTTGAGACTAGCCTGGCCAACATAGTCAAACCCTGTCTCTACCCAAAACACAAAAATTAGCCGGGCATGGTAGCACATGCCTATAATCCCAGCTACTTGGGAGGCTGAGGCACAAGAATCGATTAAGCGCAGGAGGCAGAGGTTGCAGTGAGTTGAGATCGTCCCATTGCACTCTAGCCTGGGCAACAGAGTGAGACCTGTCTGGAAAAAAAACAAAACACACACACACACATAATTTTAATCCTTTTTGCACATTAATATTTTCACCCTAGCTATTGTTCTCTATGCATATTAATAATTATATTGTCTTTTAGTTTTTAGTTTAGGTAATAAGGTCTTTATTTTCAAAATAAGTAAAACAAATAGCAAGGAATTGACCCAGCAATTGATTCAGGATCCCAGAATTAGTCAAGAATGTAGATAGAAAGTGAGTTTTAATTTTTTTCTACTCTACAGAACAGTAGTTCCCAGAGTATCTTCTAAGATATCCTTAGAAATGCCTCTGAGAAAGAAATCCAAGGCCAAATACAACAGAAAAGTGCTGTATTCTGTCTTCCTTCAAGGGGCCAGGGTCCACAATGCATACTGGCAACTGAGGGAAGTCCTGAGTTTGTAAAGAAATCTATTCACAAAAACAGAGATTAAAGACTCAATGGGAAAAGCAAGATTATAAAACATTTAGGACAATATCTTTAATCTCTTGTAGGGAAACTTTCTTAAATTGGACCCCAAAAGCACAACCATAACATAAAAGATTGATACATTCATCTATATTAAAATGTCAAACTTCTCTTCATGAAAGAACATCACTAAGAAATGAAAACATGAATCACAAATTGAGAGAAGAAATTTTGCAAATACATAATTTAAGAATTACAATGAAGAAAGCATAAAGAACTCCTAAAAGTCAATAAGGAAAAGACAACCCAGTTAGAAATTGGGCAAGAACATGGATAGTAGCATTTACGGAAGAGGAAGTTCAAACAACCAACAAATATATGAAAAGATGCTCAAATTCACTAGTAATAAAGGAGATGAGAACCAAAATCACAATGAGATGGCAAAAAATTCAAGTCTGACAATACCAAGTGTTGGTGGGGATACAGGGCAATGACATTTAAAGCCTGTTAGACAGAATGAAAATTAGAACTGTCACTTTGGATCACAATTTGGTTTATCCTATAAAGGTGAAGATGTACCTACCCTCACACCCACTGATATATACCTAGAGAAATTCTTGCACATGTGCTCTAAAAAACATGTACCAGGAAGTTTCTAACACCATTGTTTGTGATGGTAAAACACCAAAGTCAAACTAATATTAATCAGACAAGAAAATGGCAAATGAATTGTTCATAAACAAAATGAATAACAGCAATGAAAATGAACCACAGCTATGTGTATCAACACATATGAAGTCCAGAAACACAGAATGGAATAAAGGACAAGTCTCAGAAGAATATCCACTGCATGATTTTATATAAAGTTAATTCAAAAGCTTTTTTAAAAAAAATTTTTTTTGAGACAAAGTTTGCTCTGTCACCCAGGCTAGAGTACAGTGGTACCATCTTGGCTCACTGCAGCCTTGACCTCCTGGGCTCAAGTGATCTTCCTTCCTCAGCCTCCTGAGTAGCTGGGACTACAGGCATGTGCCACCATGCCTGGCTAATATTTTTTCAAAAATTTTTTATAGAGATATGATCTCACTAAGTTGCTCAGGCTGGTCTTGAACTCCTGGCCTCAAGCAATCCTCCCACCTTGCTGTGATTACAGGTTTGAGGCACCAGGCCCAGCCCAAAAGCATATATAAATTTAAAAGATATCATTTAAGGATATATATTTATATACCTATAGTAGAACCATTATGAAAAACAAAACTACAAAACTCAAACACAAAATTCAGAATACTGATTATTCTGGGGAAAGGAGGAGGCTACAATCAGAAAGGGGCAACCAGGGGACTCTCCGGGATTGGCAGTGTATTTGTTAAGCTGGGTTTTTACTGTTCTTTATAGTGTGTGTGTGTGTATAAATTTTTTGTATGCATTAATATTACATGCATTCATTTTAATTTTTAATTTAACTTATTTAGCTCAGTATCTCACAGACATTGCCCATGTAATCCTTTTATCTCCTTACACATACTAACACCCAGTCCAGTTCAGTTTGGGAAACACTGCTCTAGGCCTTAAAACCTCTCTTTTGGCAGAGACTCGCCCCAGCCAAAACTTGGGGCTATTATTCCAGCAGGGCCAGGATGCCAGGACAGATGCCTAGTTCTTCCTGGGGCCACGCTTCTCCAGGTGATGCTGGTGCATGTCTTCATAAGCACACACAAACTGTATATACCAGCCTCACTTCAGGTTTTAAAAGTCCTTGTTGTGGAAGTAGGAGGTGGTCTGTTGATGTATATAATACTAACTGATATTCAACTCCCCCACGTCCTCGAAGTCCACTTTCTCTCCCCAGCATGTCCAGGTACATATGGCAGGAGAGACAACACTCCAAGCAGAGGTGCACGTTCCTGTAAGAATAAAGATTATTCTGGAGAGCTCAGTGTTTTCTGGGTTTTACCATGGAAGTATCTAGTCAGGCGCAGCATTTTCTGAGGCAATTCCCCTGTGCAGCTAATGCCTAATAATCTTCAAATATAAATAGCTCCTGCTGGGCTTTTGATGTTCACACCTTGGTGGACTTGTTGAGGGATACTTTACAGCTGGTTGCATTGCTGAGAAGCCAACATATTTTTCGCCATACCTTTGCTGATAAAGGACTTTTGAATTGCTGTGATTGTAGCAATATTAAACTCCCATGCATGGCCATTGGACTTTAGTCGCTTATTAGTATCAGGTTTAATGAGGTCAGGCTAAAAGAAGATTGTATGGTCTTAAACTGAGTTGATATTGATTGTCACTACCATGGAGTGGCCTACTATACTTTAGACCCCTGGTTCAGAGAGAATATTTCATTTTTGCAAACATTGTCTTCCATTGTGAAGACTGATTTCAGCATAATGATCCATCACCTGAGATTCACTCTGCTGCTTCGAAACTCCTATCTTGTAACCAGACATTTTATATTCTCTGAGTCTCCCGTTCCCAGCTCCCCGGCTTACTGCACCTGCTTTTTCACAGCTCACAGCCCTCTCTCCTTACAGGGGATGCCACAAAGATGTTCGCCCCTCACTTTTTTCTCCATTTTCTTTTTCTAGAAACCTTGTCACTTACACACAGTTTCTAGCTCAGGAGCAAGCCATCTATCATTGCATGAGGTGAAGGTGGCACGGAGCAGTGTGTGCTGAAGCAGAACCAACATGGAAATGGTGAATTTGTTTTCACAAAGTGTCAAATGGACCGAGGTGTCCTTAACACACTGGCTTTACCCCAGAATGGCATTTGGAGGGCAGGGAGCTGACATTTTCCTCAACCCAAGGCTAGGAGGTCAGATGAGCAGCAAGAAGATACTGGAAATCCATCCCCACTGTCTCCCTGGGTCTCACGTCACACTTTCTCTTTGCACATCTGCTCAGTCTCCTCTCTTTCTCTGCTCACCAGCCTTCTCTGGTCCCAGCCCACAGAGCAGAGTTCATGACTGACCCAGGTCTCCTGAGGACACACAGTCCAACCATACTTCTCTCCAGTCCCAAATCCAAATTACTGGAGTTGCAATTTCAGTTGACTCCGTCTGGATCAGCTGCCAATCCAATGGAGCCGGAGGTCAGGGGCACATGCACCCAAATGTTCCTAGGGGCCATTTCCTCTGACTCTGGGAGCCCAATTAAGAGTGTTATTACAAGCTGGGCAGACATACCAAAGTGCATCCAATATGTGCACCTGTCCTTAAGAACATAATAATACTTTAAAAAATCATGATGATGCATTCTATCATTTATTTTACAAATAATCAATGAACACCTAATTTGTCGCACTGTGCTAGGTGCTGAGGATTCAGACAGATGAAGTCCAGCCCTCTAGTGTGAGAGATAAACAAAAGAATAAACCAACTTACAAACAAAATAATAACAGATTGCAATAACGGCCACATAAAAAATGGAAGGGGTTATGTGACAGAGTATTACAGGGATGCACGTGGAGGCATGCTTATCTGAGCCCTCTTGAAGAGCTAATGTTAAATACCTAAGGAAGAAGGTGATTTCAGCAGAGGGGATGGGGGCCCTGAGGTGGAAAAGAACCTAGAGGATATAATATGAGTTTAGAGACATGGACAGGATCCAGTTCACTCGGGGCCTGTGCACCATGCTAGGAGGCTGGGATTTTATTCTAAGGGCACAAGGAAGATGTCGATGAAGATCAAGCAGAGGAGAGCTTGATCTGACTTATGTTTTTAAAAGATGACTTTGGGGTGGGATAGTGTGGAAGCCGGGAGGCTGTTTAAGAAACTGTTGTGGTAGTTCAGGAGAGACAGCAGATGAACTTTTGGGAGGGTGGCAGTCATTAGGATGGACAGATGCTACAGTCCAAAGGTTTGTGGCCCCCAAAATTCATACATTGAAATCCAATCCCCAATGTGATGTCATGAGTGGGGAGCTCTCATAAATGGGATTAGTGCTGTTATAAAAGAGCCTGAGGGGGCTCATTTGCCCATTCCACCAGGTGAGGAAGCAGCAAGAACGTGCCATCCATGAATCAGAAAGTGGGCCCTAACCAAATCTACTGGCACCTTGATGCAGGACTTCTAGCCTCCAGAACCATGAGAAATAAACGTTTGTTGTTTGTAAGTTGCTCAAACTGTAGTCTTTTGTTGCAGTCACACGAACTAAGACAACTGAAGAACCAGATTCTAGATGTATTTTGTAGTACGACAGCCCAGAACTTGCTGATGCATAGGATTTGAGGAGGAAAAAAAGAGAAGAATTTCAGATGACTCTTAGCTTAGGTTTCAGTGGCTGCATGGATGGTGAGCCATTTTCTGGAATAGGGCAGATTGGAATGACTGACCAGGTCTTTATCACAGAAGACATCAAAGCAAGAACTCTGCAGCCCTAGACATCAAGGTTCTTGGAACCTGATCTGCTGAGGAACTCTTGGTTCTCTCTGTAGTCCAAGGGCTCTAATTCTCATAGACCATCACTGTAATTCCATTTCAGTCACCCCAACTGCACCTCCTCCCTCAAAACCTACCTATCTATCCCTAGGATGCTTAGAGGAAGAAAGGCTTGGGGTTGATGCAGTGAATTAACCCAAATATCAATTCTCTCCTTTCTAACTCTGTACATTGTTAGGACAACATTGCTCCAAGTGCCATATCAGCCTCCACCTCTACAATAAGGGCAGGGAGAACATATTTACTTCACAGAGCTTTCATGTTTAAAACTAAAACAAAGCTATATATCTAAAGTACTTACCACAGTGCCTACATTATGTTGAGTGTTTGGTATATATTGGATGTCATTTTTCTTAGCATTTCTTTTTTTTTCATTTCTTTTACTTTTTTCACAGTAAATTTATTACCAGGTTCAAATCTGATGCTTATACAGAGAGGCTGGAAATAAGTTTTGTTTGTCTTTAGCTCTACAGATGAGGGATGTTTTGTAGCAGTATAATTATCCAGGCAAAAAATTTCACCACCAGGAAAATAGATGTTCAATTGCATTTGCCCAAAATAAAAATTAAGGTGGATTAAGACAGAAAATCTTTTCCTGATTTGTGAAAGTATTTGTATGAAATGTCTTACCAAGATATAAAATTAAATTACATTTAGTTATACATTTAATTAATTCCTTATTGAAAAGAATAAAATACATGAAATGAGAACTATTCCAGAAATTCAGTATATATGGTCATTTTCCAATGGAGATCAATATAACGGGATTTTACTTGCATTTCCTGCCAAAGAATTGCTTTTCTGGCATGTAGACATCACTTAGAGGTTGAAGACAACAAAAGAATGTCTCACTAAGGAGCATTCTGGTATCTCTTTTCCTATAAATTCTCAAGTGTGGAGCAGACAGAGTATGTCTACTAATTAAATGTAATAATCTCTTTCAAGAGGTTAGCACTTATGTTATCTAACGTGATTCCCCCTATTCCCTCTATTCAGCCACACATTTTGTCTTGGAGGCCATCTCTTCAGACAGGAAGATAATACATTCTCAAGACTCGGGGGGACCTTAAAGGCCAACTCATCCAACTCTCCATCAGGATAGAAAATACATGAGATAAAGAAATATTCTCTGCTGTTCAAGTTCTACCCAAAGCATAGAATAGCCAATAGCCTTGGAGAGAATATACAAGGGAATAGCTACTGCTATTCCCACCATCCCACATTCAGCTGTCCTTGCAGGAAAAGCAAGCAATCCTGCCTCATTGATGGGCAGAGCTTCACCATGTTCACAAAGTCAAAGCAATCTCCTACTGAGATTCCATGATAGGCCTCCTCTTAGTCTTAGTAGTGACCTTTTCTTTTGAAGGAAGTCCCCATGAGCCACAAATATCTGAAAAAACCCAATACATCAAAGAAGCAGGGTGTGCTAGGTAGAATAATGAACCCCTATAGATGCCCACATCCCAATCCTCAGAACCTGTGAATGCATTCTATTTGCACATGAGCTACGATATTTATATGGTATATAATATAGAAATGTGTATGTATGTACATTTCTGTTCATATGTATGAAGTATATTGTTACTAATCAGTGGTTAACCTTGAGACAGGGAGATTTTCCCGTCCTGGATTATCCAGATGCCCCAATGTGATCACAAGTGTCCTTATAAGTGAAAGTGGGAAGCAAGAGAGTGAGGGTCAGAGTCAGAGAGAGATTGGAAGAGGCTGCCCTGCTGGCTTTAAAGATGCGGGAAGGGGCCATGGCTAAGAAACGCAGAGCCTCTAGAGCTGGGAAAGCTAAGGAAACAGATTCTCCCACAGAGCCTACTGAAAGAAGCACAGTCCTGAGGACATTGTTTCTAAGCCTAGTAAGGCCCATTTCAGACGTGTGTTCCCAGAACCATAAGGGAATAAATCCATGCTGTTTTAAGCCACGAAGTTTGTAGTCATTTGTTACAGGAGTAAATGAAAACCAATATGTAGGGTGGGTAAACATGAGAGGGTAACAAGAGACTTCATTTCCTCCCAAAGCCTCTTGGAAACCTCACAGGAGCCCCAGTTGAAGAGCTGTGTATGTGTGTTCCTGACCCCCAAAGGCCAACCTACAGCTTCCAGCTACTGATGGCTTTTTATCATGGCATAGTGAAGGCAAACCAGGTACTCATATGCAAAATAATTTCAAGGAGAGAGTTAAGGTGGGGAGAAATTAACATACATTTTAACAGGCCAGGCATGAAGTGGTGAGCATGGAAACAGTAGCAGTGATTAAAGAAAAGCCATGACTTTAGGTCACTTCCCCACCACCAAGCCTTAGCCATCCTGGCTTTCCCTCTGTTCCTACAACTCTCTGTGCTCATGGAGAGCTTGGGCCCTTCTGCTTGAAAAGATCTTTCCCCTGATAGTACATGGACTCAGAGCTCACATTCAATGGCACCACGTCCGAAAGCTTTTCCGTGCCCACCCCGTCTATGGCAGCCACCCAGGCACCATTGTATGACTTTGCTTCAATTCTTTACTGAGCACTTAACAAACTCTCATGAGTTTCTTGTTTATATGTTTACATATTTATTTATCATCTATTTTCTCCACCTGGCATATAAGCTCCATAACAACCAGCACTCTGTCTTCTGCCACTTACATCCTCAGGGCCTAGATGAGGACCTGGCACACAGGAGGTGCTCAATAAATACATGTAGAAGGAACAAATAAAAGTGGAAAGTCCTCAGTTATTCACTGGATAGAGAAGGAAACAGAAGGATGAATCAGGAGTGCTGGGAAGGGAAGAGCGTGGTCCCTTTAAACGATATGGAAGAGGGATAGGGAAGTGCTGGGTAGAGGAGGGCGGGTCCCTGGCTAGGACTTCACCCCCACAGACCTAGGTGAGGACAGGCACTTCTGCCTATGTGTCCAAATTTCCCAAGATCACCCTGGCCCACCACACCCCCATCCTGGGCCTATAGAAACCTGACACCCTAGCAAGGCAGAGAGAAGTGGCTGGACATGGAGAGGAACAGGTTGGTGGAAGCAGACACAAGCGGCTGGATGGCGAGAGGATGTTGAGGGGAGCATACTGGCAGAAGAGCACACCGACAGACTCTACAGGCCATCGACTTGCAGGTCGAGGCAGAGTTTGGCCGGGGCACTCTGAGGAGAGCAAGGGCACCCAGTGGCCCAACTCCAGGGGAAACTATCTCCCTTCTGGCTCATCCATCAGTGAAGAGCTACTTCCACGCAATAAAACTTTGCACTCATTCTCCAAACCCATGTGTGATCTAATTCTTCCAGTACATCAAGGCAAGAAACCCTGGGATACAGAAATCCCTCTCCTTGCAACAAGGTTCATTGAGCTGGTTAACACAAGCCACCTATAGATGACACACTAAGAGAGCACCCTTTAACACACCCCCACTGGGGCTTGAGGAGCTGTAAACATTTACCCCTAGACACTGCCATGGGGTTGGAGCCCCACAGCCCGCCAGTCTGTATGCTCCCCTAGAGGTCTGAGCAGCAGGGCACTGAAGAAGCGAGCCACACCCACACTGCACGCCCTGCAAGGGGGACAAGGGAACCTTTCCCGTTTCAATATATGGCTCCAACATGTTTACCCTTAAGTACCTAGAGAGGGCGGTGCCATGGACAGAGACAGGAGAACAGAGACAAAACGTAAATTCAGGACATAAAGCCAAAGATGAGTTTGATTTTCAGTATGTCAGGTATGAAGTAACAGCAGGAAGTCCTGTGGGCACTCAAACTCATCAACTACCGATTCAGCTTGTTTTTTCATCGTCTTCCTAAACTGGCTCCTGTCTTCTTCCTCTCTCTACTCCATTTGGTGATACACCATTCAAGCAGTTGTCCAAGCTAGAAAGCTAGGAATTTATCCTGGACTCCCTTTTCTCACTTGTTCCAAAATCCAATCAGGCCAATTTTCAAATTGCCAAATTTAAGTAAGAGGCATATTTTTTCTTCCACATATGCTGCCCTTTTCTTTGATGAATCCTATCAGTATGCTATCTTGCAGTTGTTTTTTTAAAAATAAATACACTTACTCAGTTTCTTCAAGGTAAAGATAACATTTTAACAATGAATCAAAAAATAGCTACTTCTCAAAAGAAACCCCTATGGAAGAGAACTTTAAAAATAGATGTTTAAAAATGTTTCCATATCATGTGATTTTATTGCCAAAAATAATGTAAGGGGGTCATGTGTACACACATAGGTATCAGAACACTTTAAAAGCTTGGCATGCAGACTTTACTAAACTATTTTACGTTTTTTAGAAAAGAGGTTCAGCAGATAACGGAAACTATTTGTTAACACAACGAAAAGTACATATCTCTTCCAGTTGGCCTGCAAGAACAACTGATTGATATCAGGGATAAAACATATTTACTAACTTGAATTTCATCAAAGACATATGCGTCACTACTAATAGAACTGAGCACAGAGTCTCATGATTAGTAAGTGTGCTTCCATTTGGAGCTCCATATCTTTATGAAGCCTTTTCCAGCTACATCAGCCACTACAAGCAAGAACTGAAATACACTGAGAAGAAGACCTGCAAATCACAGTATCACAAGAATTAAAGCAAAACTTAAACAAAATAATTAGGTGTATTCAATCATTAGGTTTGTCTATTATAAGTAAATAAAAATTATTTTAAATACTTTAATCCCTTTTCCATTTTATCCTTTTACTGTTTATATCTTGGACTATGTTTTTAAATGGATATAATATTAGTGGAGCAATAAACATATAATTGATTTGAAATGTAAGTACACTGTGAGTGTGTAGCGGAGATTTCCATACCCACAGGATGTTCGATCACTGGAGCCAGAGGAGCCACCACAAAATGCACACGGCCCACAGCATGGAAACACTTCCATGGTTCCCCATTTTAAGCAGCTGCCATCCTCTGTGACCATCAAGACGGGCGATGTACATGCACAGAGGTGTACTGTCCTCTGGGTATACTTAGATTTCATGAAACCTGAAAGCTCTAGTAAGGAAGTAAAGCACAGCAGCAGTTTGTTAATACTGTAGCCACCAGCTTGCTGCTTGGATAAGGTGAACAGAGAATTATGCTCAAGCCCTGTCTTCCAGCCCTCGCTCCATCCTTTTCTCTCTCTCAAGAAAGCATATGGAATGCCAGTGGGGGAGAGTCACCATATTTTAGGGATAACCTTGAATCTGCTCAAATTTAGGTTTCTAAAGGAATAAAGCCATTACAAACCTAACACTTTATTATTAGTAACACATTGTTTGGCTGCACCCCAGTGAGTTAGGACTCCCAGGCTGAAAGCTTCTTCCTTACAAAATCACATCTTAGCTTCCCCATCCCTGCTTTCCTCTCACGCCTCACTTTCTACCACCTTTGGTCTCGCACTTTACCCTCTGGTGCCTGCACATATCATGCTGTTTCTTACTTTGTTCATAGTCTCCTTTGCCCAGTATTTCTTCTACTTGCCATCCCCACCTGACTAACTTCTATTTTTCCAGTAGACTAAGCTCAATCCCACCACTGGACCTCTATCCAAAGGAAAAGAAGTCATCATATTAAAAAGCTACCTGCACTCGCATGTTTATCACAGCACTATTCACAATAGCAAAGTCATGGAACCTACTTAAGAGTCCATCAACAAACGACTGGATAAAGAAAATGTGGGGTGGGGGTGGGGGTGTGTGTATAAAATATATATGGGTGTGTGTGTATATACACACACCATGAAATACTATGCAGCCATAAAAAAGAATGAGATCATTGCTGGCAAGATGGCCGAATAGGAACAGCTCTGGTCTGCAGCTCCCAGCGAGATCAACGCAGAAGGTGGGTGATTTCTGCATTTCCAACTGAGGTACCCAGTTCATCTCATTGGGACCGGTTGGACAGTGGATGCAGCCCAGGGAGGGCGAACCAAAGCAGGGTGGGGTGTTGCCTGACCCGGGAAGGGCAAAGGGTCAGGGAATTTTCTCCCCTACCCAAGGGAAGCCGTGAGGGACTGAGCCTGAGGACCATGCACACTCCAGCCCAGATACTGTGCTTGTCCCATGGTCTTCGTAACCCACAGACCAGGAGATTCCCTCTGGTGCCTACCCCACCAGGGCACTGGGTTTCAAGCACAAAACTTGGCAGCCGTTTGGGCAGACACTAAACCAGCTGCAAGAGGTTTTTTTTTTTTTTTTTCCCATACCCCAGTGGCACCTGAAATGCTAGCGAGACAGAACCGTTCACTCCCCTGGAAAAGGGTGCTAAAGCCAGGGAGCCAAGTGGTCTGGCTCCGTGGGTCCCACCCCCACAGAGCCCAGCAAACTAAGCTCCACTGGCTTGAAATCCTCGCTGCCAGCACAGCAGCAATCTGAGATCCACCTGGGAGGCTTGAGCTTGGTGGGGGGAGGGACGTCTGCCATTGCTGATGCTTGAGTAGGCAGTTTTCTGCTCACAGTGTAAACAAAGCAGCCAGGAAGTTCGAACTGGGCAGAGCCCACTGCAGCTCAGCAAAGCTGCTGCGGCCAGACTGCCAGATTTCTCCTCTCTGGGCAGGGCATCTCTGAAAAAAGGCAGCAGCTCCAGTCAGGGACTTATAGATAAAACCCCCATCTCCCTGGGACTGAGCTCCTGAGGGAAGGGGCAGCTATGGGTGCAGCTTCAGCAGACTTAAACATCCCTGCCTGATGGCTCTGAAGAGAGCAGCAGATCTCCCAGCACAGCATTCAAGCTCTGCCAAGAGTCAGACTGCCTCCTCAAGTGGGTCCCTGACCCCTATGTATCCTGACTGGAAGACACCTCTCAGTAGGGGCTGACAGGCACCTCATACGGAGCTCTGGCTGGCAGCTGGCAGATGCCCATCTGAGATGAAGCTTCCAAAGGAAAGAACAGGCAGCAATCTTTGCCGTTCTGCAGCCTCTGTTGGTGATACCCAGGTAAACAGGGTAAGGAGTGGACCTCCAGCAAACTCCAGCAGACCCGCAGTAGAGGAGCCTGTTAAAAGAAAAACTAACAAACAGAAAGGAATAGTACATCCACTCAAAGACCCCATTCAAAGGTCACCAACATCAAAGACCAAAGAAGGATAAATTCACAAAGGTGGGGAGAAACCAGCACAAAAAGGCTGAAAACTCCAAAAACCAGAATGTCTCTTCTCCTCCAAAGGATCACCACTCCTTGCTAGCAAGGGGAAAAATCTGGACAGAGAGTGAATTTGACAAATTCACAGAAGTAGGCTTTAGAAGGTGGGTAATAACAAACTCCTCTGAGCTAAAGGAGCATGTTCTAACCCAATGCAAGGAAGCTAAGAACCTTGAAAAAAGGTTAGATGAATTGCTAACTAGAATAACCAGTTTAGAGAAGAACATAAATGACCTGACGGAGCTGAAAATCACAACACAAGAACTTCGTGAAGCATACAGAAGTATCAATAGCTGAATTCATCAAGCAGAAGAAAGGATATCAGTGATTGAAGATCAACTTAATGAAATAAAACAAGAGGATAAGATTAGAGAAAAAAGAGTAAAAAGGAACAAGCAAAGCCTCCAAGAAATATGGGACTACGTGAAAAGACAAAACCTACGTTTGATTGGGGTACCTGAAAGTGACAGGGAGAATGAAACCAAGTTGGAAGACACTCTTCAGGATCTCGTCCAGGAGAACTTCCCCAACCTAGCAAGACAGGCCAACATTCAAATTCAGGAAATACAGAGAAAACCACAAAGATACTACTCTAGAAGAGCAACCCCAAGACACATAATTGTCAGATTCACCAAGGTTGAAATGATGAAAAAATGTTATGGGCAGCCAGAGTGAAAGGTCAGGTTACCAAACAAGGGAAGCCCATCAGACTAACAGCAGATCTCTCGGAAGAAACCCTACAAGTCAGAAGAGAGTGGGGGCCAATATTCAACATTCTTAAAGAAAAGCATTTTCAACCCAGAATTTAGTATCCAACCAAACCAAACTTCATAAGGGAAGGAGAAATAAAATCCTTTACAGACAAGCAAATGCCAAGAGATTCTGTCACCACCAGGCCTGCCTTACAAGAGCTCCTGAAGGAAGCACTAAACATGGAAAGGAACAACCAGTACCAGCCACTGCAAAAACATGCCAAATTATAAAGACCATTGACACTATGAAGAAACTGCATCAACTAATGGGCAAAATAACTAGCTAGCATCATAATGACAGGATCAAATTCACACATAACAATATTAACCTTAAATGTAAACGGGCTAAATGCCCCAATTAAAAGACACAGACCGTCAAATTGGATAAAGAGTCAAGACTCATCAGTATGCTGTATTCAGGAGACCCATTTCATGTGCAAAGACACACATAGGCTTAAACTAAAGGGATGGAGGAATATTTACCAAGCAAATGGAAAGGAAAACAAAGCAGGAGTTGCAATCCTACTCTCTGATAAAACAGACTTTAAACCAACAAAGATCAAAAGAGACAAAGAAGGTCATTACATAATGGTAAAGGGATCAATGCAACAAGAAGAGCTAACTATCCTAAATACATATGCACCCAATACAGGAGCACCCAGATTCATAAAGCAAGTCCTTAGAGACCTACAAAGAGACTTAGACTCCCACACAATAATAGTGTGAGACTTTAACACCCCACTGTCAATATTAGACAGATCAGCAAGACAGAAAATTAACAAGGATATTCAGGACTTAAACTCAGCTCTGGACCAAGCAGACCTAATAGACATCTACAGAACTCTCCACCCCAAATCAACAGAATATACATTCTTCTCAGCATCTCATTGCACTTATTCTAAAATTGACCACATAATTGGAAGTACAATACTCCTCAGCAAATGCAAAGGAATGGAAATCATAACAAACGGTCTCTCAGACCACAGTGCAATCAAATTAGAACTCAGGATTAAGAAACTCACTCAAAACTGCACAACTACATGGAAACTGAACAACCTACTCCTGAATCACTACTGGGTAAATAACGAAATGAAGGCAGAAATAAAGATGTTCTTTGAAACCAATGAGAACGAAGACACAATGTACCAGAATCTCTGGGACACATTTAAAGCAGTGTGTAGAGGGAAATTTATAGCACTAAATGCCCACAAGAGAAAGCAGGAAAGATCTAAAATTGACACCCTAACATCAAAATTAAAAGAACTAGAGAAGCAACAGCAAACAAATTCAAAAGCTAGCAGAAGACAAGAAATAACTAAGAACAGAGCAGAACTGACGGAGATAGAGACAAAAAAATCCCTTCAAAAAATCACTGAATCCAGGAGCTGGTTTTTTGAAAAGATCAACAAAATAGATAGACTACTAGCCAGACTAATAAGAAAAGAGAGAAGAATCAAATAGACGCAATAAAAAATGATACAGGGTATATCACCATTGATCCCACAGAAATACAAACTACCATCAGAGAATACTATAAACACCTCTATGCAAATAAACTAGAAAACCTTGAGGAAATGGATAAATTCCTGAACACATACAGCATCCCAAGTCTAAACCAGGAAGAAGTCGAATCCCTGAATAGACCAATAACAGGTTCTGAAATTCAGGCAGTAATTAATAGCCTACCAAAAAAGTCCAGGACCGGATGGATTCACAGCCGAATTCTACCAGAGGTACAAAGAGGAACTGGTACCATTCCTTCTGAAACTATTCCACAGAGTAGAAGAGAGAATCCTCCCTAATTCATTCTATGAGGCTAGTGTCATCCTGATACCAAAACCTGGCAGAGACACAACAAAAAAGGAACATTTCAGGCCAATATCCCAGATGAACATCAATGCGAAAATCCTCAATAAAATACTGGCAAACTGAATCCAGCAGCCCATCAAAAAGCTTATCCACCATGATCAAGTTGGCTTCATACCTGGGAAGCAAGGCTGGTTTAACATACACAAATCAATAAACGTAATCCATCACATAAACAGAACCAATGACAAAAACCACATGATTATCTCAAAGATGTGGAAAAGACCTTCAACACCCCTTCATGCTAAAAACTCAATAAACTAGGTATCTATGGAACATATATCAAAATAATAAGAGCTGTGTATGACAAACCTACAACCAATATCATACTGAATGGGCCAAAACTGGAAACAGTCCCTTTGAAAGCCAGCACAAGAAAGGGATGCCCTCTCTCACCACTCCTATTCAACACAGTATTGGAAGTTCTGGTCAGGGCAATCAGGCAAGAGAAAGAAATAAAGGATATTCAAAATTCAAATAGGAACAGAGGAAGTCAAATTGTCTCTGTTTGCAGATGGCATGATTGTATATTTAGAAAACCCCATCGTCTCAACCCAAAATCTCCTTAAGCTGATAAGCAACTTCAGCAAAGTCTCAGGATACAAAATCAATGTGCAAAAATCACAAGCATCCCAATACACCAATAACAGACAAACAGCCAAACCATGAGTGAACTCCCATTCACAATTGCTACAAAGAGAATAAAATATCTAGGAATCCAACTTACAAGGGATGTGAAGGACCTCTTCAAGGAGAACTACAAACCACTGCTCAAGGAAATAAGAGAGGATGCAAACAAATGGAAAAACATTCCATGCTCATGGACAGGAAGAATTAATTTTGTGAAAATGGCCATACTGCCCAAAGTAATTTATAGATTCAATGCTATCTCCATCAAACTACCACTAACTTTCTTCACAGAACTAGAAAAAACTACTTTAAATTTCATATGGAACCAAAAAAGAGCCTGCATAGCCAAGACAATCCTAAGCAAAAAGAACAAAGCTGGAGGCATCATGCTACCTGACCTCAAACTATACTGCAAGGCTACAGTAACCAAAACAGCATGGTACTGGTACCAAAACAGATATATAGACCAATGGAACAGAACAGAGGCCTCAGAAATAACACCACACATCTAAAACCATCTGATTTTTGACAAACCTGAAACAAACAAGCAATGGGGGAAAGATTCCCTATTTAATAAATTGTGTGGGGAAAACTGGCTAGCCATACGTAGAAAACTGAAACTGGATCCCTTCCTTACACCTTATACAAAAATCAACTCAAGATGGATTAAAGACTTAAATGTAAGACCTAAAACCATAAAAATGCTAGAAGAAAACCTGAGCAATACCATTCAGGACACAGGCATGGGCAAAGACTTCATATCTAAAACACCAAAAGCAATGGCAACAAAAACCAAAATTGATAAATGGGATCTAATTAAACTAAAGAGCTTCTGCACAGCAAAATAAACTATCATCAGAGTGAATAGGCAACCTACAGAATGTGAGAAAATTTTTGCAATCTACCCAACTGACAAATGGCTAATATCCAGAATCTACAAAGAACTTAAACAAATTTACAAGAAAAAAACAAACAACTCCATGAAAAAGTGGACAAAAGATATGAACAGACACTTCTCAAAAGAAAACATTTATGCAGCCAACAAACATGAAAACATGCTCATCATCACTGGTCATTAGAGAAATGCAAATCAAAACCACAATGAGACACTATCTCACGCCTGTTAGAATGGTGATCATTAAAAAGTCAGGAAACAGGTGCTGGAGAGGATGTGGAGAAATAGGAACGCTTGTACACTGCTGGTGGGAATGTAAATTAGTTCAACAATTGTGGAAGACAGTGTGGCGATTCCTCAAGGATCTAAAACTAGAAATATCATTTGACCCAGCAATCCCATTACTGGGTATATACCCAAAGGATTATAAATCATTCTACTATAAAGACACATGCACACATATGTTTATTGTGGCACTATTCACAATAGCAAAGACTTGGAACCAACCCAAATGCCCATCAATGATAGACTGGATAAAGAAAATGTGGAATATTTTGCAGCCATAAAAAAGGATGAGTTCATGTCCTTTGCAGGGACATGGATGAAGCTCAAAACCATCATTCTCAGCAAACTATCACAAGAACAGAAAACCAAACATGACATGTTCTCACTCATAAGTGGGAGTTGAACAAGGAGAACACATGGACCCAGGGAGGGGAACATCACACACCAGGGCCTGTCAGGGGGTGGGGGGCTAGGGGAGGGATCACATTAGGAGAAATACCTAATGTAGGTGACGGGTGATGGGTGCAGCAAACCACCATGGCACATGTATACCTATGCAACAAAACTGCACGTTCTGCACATGTACCCCAGAACTTAAAGTATAATTTTTTAAAACATTTAAAAAAGAAAAGAAAAACAAACAAAAAAAGAATGAGATCATGTCTTTTGCAGCAACATAGATAGAGCTAGAGGCCATTATCCTAAGTGTAATAACTCAGAAAGTCAAATACCACATGTTCTCACTTATAAGTGAGAGCTAAACAATGGATACACATGAACACAGAGAGGGAAATAACAGACAATGGGCACTCCAAGAAAGGAGAGATAAAAAGGGGGAATGGTGAGAGCTGAAAATTTACCTGTTGGGTACATTGTTCACTCTTTGGGTGATGGGGACACTAAAAGCCCAGACTTCACCACTACACAATATATCCCTGTAACAAAACTGCACTTGTACTCTCTAAATCTATGAAAGGAAAGAAGAAAGAAAAAAGGCTAAGCTCAAACCACTTCCTCCAGGAAGTCTTCCCTGACTCACCATGATCTACTTTTGCCAGCCTTTATGATCCCATTATACTCTTCAGTAGCTCCGTGATTGCACCAGAATTGTCTATTTACAGGTTGGTCATTCCCACCAGACTGTGATCTCTCATTTAAGCTGAGGGGGATGGAGTCTTACCAGTAAGCACAGTGATGGCATGTAGTGGGCATTCCAGAGATGTTTGCTGAATGACAGAGTGAAGGAGCCGATGAATCAGAGCGCCTCTGGAAGTCCTTGGATGTTTAGGAGTGACAGACTAAAAGGTCAATCTAATGACAAAACATCTACATTTAATTACAGATCTTTCATTGCCTTGAATGAGAAATTACCAAAGAATGAGAAATTACAAGAGAAGTAGAATTGGGGTACTCTTGGGGGAGGGTAGTGAAAAGCTGTCGAGTAAGAGAAGAACATGAATAGGGTTCCGCAGCTGACTCAAAAAGGCCACTTCTCCCCTTCACAGGTATCACCACAGAGCAACGACCTCTAAGATAGCTTGTGGCTGGACAGGGTTGGAGGTCTCTCAATTGCTGGACATTAACCCTTTAGTTGCTGTACTGTCGGGAGTTCCGAGGAATCCCAGAGGAGGGCCAAGCAATGTGGACAATGAATGGGGGATTCTCAAGGAGCCCTGCGCTGGGGCTGTTTTCCAACAAGTACAAAATTATTTCAGATTTTTTAATCATTGGTGTAGACATACCAGGGAAATCAAGACTAGCCTGCCTATAGGTAAATCAGGTACATACCTATTGTGTCTTCAAGGAGAATAACTGACCTTTTAAAAGCCAACAGTTTTTTTATCGAGTAAGAACTCTTTCCCTCTTGACTTTTGAGAACACTTTCTTTCTCAGCACTTGGCCAGATAGAGCAAGCTCTAAACAAGCATTGAGTGATTTTTTTTTTTTCACTGTTTTTGTTCCCTTAAAAACTTGCCTGTATAACTGTGCCAGGTAGCTCTGTCCTTCCCCACAGCAATAAAATGAAAGCTGATTTAGGCCTTACTATGTGGAGGACTTTTAGTCACAACAAGCAATAGTTTTACAGTTATTTGCATTCTTAGCTTCCTCCTTCATGTAATTGGAAGAGATTTTCATTCAGTCCTTAACCTAGTTTTTACAGAGCCTCCATCAAATGCCTCAGACCCAGACACACTCTGTCACTCATAGCTAAATAAATGAAATGAGTTTTCATCAGAAAAGATCAGTTCTCCTCCCAGAGAGGGTTTCTATGATTCCCACACTTGATGGGGTTTTTCCCTACCTAATGGATTTGTTTCTCACTTGATTGTCCTTTCTTCATTGAGTATAAGCCGTGGCTCTTTCCAACGTGGGGCTCACTTGGGGTTTTCATTTTCCAGGATTGATTCACTCTCGGAAGGTGAAAGTGGGAATGGGGGTGTGATGAATGAAACCAGCTCTGAAATGACTGAAAATAGCTGCAGTATACAAAGCAGCTGATTAAATTATTTTGAAGAGCTGATGAATGCTTTAAAAATCTCTGCACTGAATGTAATTACCAATGTTTCTCAAAGTGCACTTTAAGGCCACCTGCATCCCAATCACCTGAGTGCTTGTCAAACATGTAAAGTCCCAGGTCCCATCAAAGGACCACATCTCACAGTAAAGGCCTAGAAATCTGTACTCTAAAAAAATTCTTTAAATAAGGAATAATATACATACTGAAAAGTGCACGTAGCATAAAGTGGACAGCTTGCTGGAGTTTCACAACTAAACCCATCTGCAAAGCCAGCACTCAGATCAAGAACAAGAATATCATTGATATCCCAGAAGCCCCTCTGCTCTCTCCAGGCACAGTCTATCACTCTCCCCAAGGCAAACCTGTATCTTAATTGCTAATACCATAGATTATTTTCACCTGGATTTTTTGGTACTGTCTATAAATGGACTCGTGCAGTCTACATTATTTTGTGTCTGGCTTTTTTCACAGATTGTGAGACTCATCCACATTGTTGTATGTCGTTATAGACTGTTCACTCTCTTTGGCTTAATGGTATTGCATTGTATGATTATACCAAAATGTATCCATTCAATTTAAATCTAAATTATAATGAAATACAGTCATGCATCACTTAATGATAGGGATATATTCTGAGAAATGCATCATTAGGCAATATTGTCATTATGTGAACATCACAGAGTGTATTTACACAAACCTAGATGGTATAATCTCCTACACACCTAGACTATATGGTATGGCCTATTGCTCCTAAGCTACGAACCTGTACAGCATGTTATTGTCTTAAATATTGTAGGTAGTTGTAACACAATGGGAAGTATTTGTGTATATAAATATACTTAAATATAGAAAAGATACAGTAAAAATATATTATAATCTTATGGGACCACCATTGTCTGCATGGTTCATTGTTGACCAAAACATCATTTGATGACACATGACTGTACCTCTGTATAACCAATAGAATGGCTAAAATAAAAACAGAAAACACCAAGTGTTGGTAAGAACGTGGATCCACAGAAACTCTTAAACACTAACAGTAGAGTGGGACTATAAGTTGATAAAATAATCTTGGAACACTTTTGGCAGTATTTACTAGTGCTGAATATATGGCTACCTTAAATGCAGAAATTCTACTCCTAGATGCCCAACAGAAACACATATGTTCACCAACAAGACACAAAATAGCCCAAAACCTGGTACTACCTAAAAGTCTATCAACAATTGATCCAAATCTGCCTTTTTAACAAATTTACTGGTTGTTTCTTATGCACATGACATTTTCAGAATCTTTGCATTTATATTCTGAAGGTCTACCTTGAGAATAACCCTACGAGTTTTAGCAGCGATCAAAATACATATAGGGTCAATATATTTGAATTAGTCAAAGAAAAGATATTTTTCATCATTAAACCACCAACAGGACTCCAAGTAGGAGTTTACACTTAAGCACTGTATACATTCCCTCATGACTTTGAAAGCTGAGCTGTATAGAAAAGTCTTTCACAAAGTGTGTTGAAATTTTAATTGTGTTCTCACCACCATGTGCTCAGGGAAGCAGCTGCTATTTTGCACTATGACTGCTGTGAATGAATATTTTCTACACTGTTGTTTTCCCACACAGTTCCTTTGATTAAATAAAACGAATGTGTAAACTCAAGAAATAACTGAAAAAAACTCAGTTCTTAGAAACTTTGATAAGAAGCAGTTGAGCAAACCCCTACTCTGAAGTCAGTGTGAGAATTTACTTTTGTTTTAGTACAGATGACGGATGTGGAATAATGACCTATTTAAAGGAGTACCCTCAAGGTGAGCAGCCTTAAATAACATAGAGATAACCCAATTTTCCCTCCTCAGGAGGCGAACAGGCACCCAGGAGGCAAATCACCTTAAAGGTAAACAAAGAAACAAGCCATTCTTGCTCCTCAGGATTTCCACAGCTTGAAGATAGTCCAAACAAACCCCAAATGCAAACTATTTGGAATCTCCAAATGTTTAGAACTGAAAGAGGCCTTAAAAGACATCTACAAAGAGAAAAGGAGACTTTTACACGGATATGATGTAACCAAAATTATACATTGCTATGATTTAAAAATAAGGCATAAAGCCAAATTTTTAGGCACTCAGTAATATAGTGACTGAATTTAGCCTCCATGTGAGACATTTCAGCAATTACTCAAAAGCACAACCAACTTAAGGAAATCTAGCATCTCCAAGTGTAAGCCATGAATCTGCCCTCCTTCTAAAACTAGAGCCACCACAGGTAGTGTTCCTTTTGTTATACTTATAATGGACTATTCAGAGGTAACCTACCAAAGTAAAGGTGAAAGAGCCTACAGCAGACACCAGTATCTCAAACCTAAGGTTGAGAAGGGCACAGTGGTATTCAGGACAACTGGGGCTTCTATGTGCAAGTGGCTGTGACATGGCAAATATAGAGGAAGGTCTCTGACCGTAGCTGCAGGAAGTAGAGAGAAAAAAAATCCCTTTTCCATTATTAATCTGCTCTGTCTCAAGGGAGATGACAAATATTTAATTTTTTTTTTTTTTTTTTTTTGAGACAAAGTCTCACTCTGTCACCCAGGCTGGAGTGCAGTGTGGCAAGCTCGGCTGACCTTTGCCTCCGGGGTTCAAGTGATTCTCCTGCTTCAATCTCCTGAGTAGCTGGAATTACAGGCGTGTGCCACCACACCCAGCTAATTTTTTGTATTTTTAGTAGAGATGGGGTTTTACCATGTTGGCCAGGCTGGTCTCGAACTCCTGACCTCAAGTGATCCTCCCGTCTTGGCCTCCCAAAGCGTTGGGATTACAGGCTTGAGCCACCGCACCTGGCAAATACTTAAAATATTAGGAAGCTTGATCACTTACAAGGAGCAGCTTATCTGGGAATACACTTCTCATTCACCCTAAATTCCAGAACTTCCCCCAGCCCTTAGGATCACACTTAACTTGCCAGACAGTGAAGTTACAAGGAGGGGTTGGTCATGGGGTAGGGCCCATGGAACAGTCAGCCTGTGCAGGTGAAAAGGGGGTGACTTCCGAGGACTCTGCCACTCTATCAACTCAGGTTCCCTAGACTGGTGGTCTCAAAGGATATTGTCAAGTGAATGTCTTGTTTTGCAGGAAAAAGTTGACTCTTTCAGACAATGAAGTTATACTAAATATGGTGAATGTACTTTTTTTTTCTTTTTTTTTTTAAGTTGGAAGCCAACCTAGCACTTAGTTGTTCTTTGAGATGGAAACTTTATCCTCATAATTTAATTTAGTTGGACTGCCCAGGAGTTTTCGAATTAAAAATTGTCTCTAACAATGTTACTAGTGAATTTACCATTATTTCCAGTTTAAAATGTAGCTTTGCCCACAGACAGCCAAGACAAACCCAGGACAGCCAGCTTTAACCAGCCTGGGCCAGCCAAGGCCCTCCTTCTCCAGTCAGGAAGTAGACGCTGGAATGCCTATGCCTGGGTCACTGCATTAGGTCCACCCATAACTCTTAAACAGGACTGACTCAGCTGCTAGCAGGGCGAGGCCCTGAGTGGGTGCCAAGCAGACCTTGTTGTTCTCCTGCTTGTGCCCCATTCTTTCTTTTTTTAAAAAAATTTTCAACTTTTATTATAGATTAAGGGGTATATTACATGGGTATATTGCATGATGCTGAGGTTTGGGGTACAAATGAGCCATCATCCATGTAGTGAGCATAGTACCCAACACAATACTTTTCAGCCTATGTCCTCTTCCCTCCCGCCTCATCCAGCAGTCTCCAGTGTCTACTGTTCCCATCTTTATGTCTATATGTATTCAGTGTCTAGCTTCCTCGTATAAATGAGAACATGTTATTTGGTTTTCTATTCTTGCACTAATTGGCTTAGAATAATGGCTTCCAGTTCCATCCATGTTGCTTCAAAGAACATGATTTCATTCTTTTTGATGGCTGTGCAGTATTCTATGACACATGTATATACTACATTTTCTTTATCTAATTCACTGTTGATGGGCACCTAGGTTGATTCCATTTCTTTGCTATTTGTACTCCATTCTTTTTTTTTTTTTTTTTTTTTTTTGAGACGGAGTCTCGCTCTGTCGCCCGGGCTGGAGTACAGTGGCCGGATCTCAGCTCACTGCAAGCTCCGCCTCCCGGGTTTAGGCCATTCTCCTGCCTCAGCCTCCCAAGTAGCTGAGTAGCTGGGACTACAGGCGCCCGCCACCTCGCCCGGCTAGTTTTTTGTATTTTTTAGTAGAGACGGGGTTTCACCATGTTAGGATGGTCTCGAACTCCTGACCTCGTGATCCGCCCGTCTCGGCCTCCCCAAAGTGCTGGGATTACAGGCTTGAGCCACTGCGCCCAGCCTTGTACTCCATTCTTAAGGCCATCCTGGCATTATCTTAGGCCAGGCTCTGCTTCACTTTTCTTTTATGGGACAACCTAGCAATCCAGTTGAGGAATCCCTTACATTTTTGACAAATAGGAGAAACTGGTAAACTGTCTGAACCAATTCCCATCAAGGCCATCCTGATGCGGAGCTGATTCTATCATGTTTGTGTGGCACAAAGGTAGAATGGGGCCAAAAGGTAGAATATAAGCTCTGTGAAAGCAGATACTTGTGTGCATTTTATTCAGTTCCATCTCCTGAGGCTCAGAACAATGCCTGTCATATAATAGGAGCTGGACAAGTATTTGGTGGAGGTAGTGCTGACCCAGAGGGGATGATGAGAGTACAGACCAGAAGGAACCAGCGCTCGGCAACATGGGCCTGGGCCTCATGAGCTAGAAATGGAAGAAGGGTAGCTGCACCTGGTGGAATTCAACACTTACTGCAGGCTTTTAAAAAACCAGATTATCAAGGTAAATCCTACCTTATTAGTGTTTTTTCATTAATTCAGCAAACATTTATTGAGTACCTGTGTTGTACTAAGCACTGTCTAGCTGCGAGGCACACCAAAATGAACAAGACAAAAATCCATGTCTGCAAGAAGTTTCCATTCTAGTAGGGAAGACAGACAATAAACACGCAGGTATTTTGAAGAATTTTTAGTGTGAAGAAGAAAATAATCATTAAAGCAGACAGACGCCGGGTGCAGTGGCTCACACCCGTAATCCCAGCACTTTGGGAGGCTGAGGTGGGCAGATCACCTGAGGTCAGGAGTTTGAGACCAGCCTGGCCAACATGGTGAAACCCTGTCTCTACTAAAAATACAAAAATTAGCCAGGAGCAGTGGTGTGCACCTGTAATCCCAGCTACTCAGGAGGTCGAGGCAGGAGAATCACTTGAATCCTGGAGGCAGAGGTTGCAATGAGCCGAGATCGCCCCACTGCAGTCCAGTCTGGGTGACAGAGAGAGACTCCATCTCAAAAACAAAAACAAAACCAAAAAGCAAAAGAAAACAAACAAGAAACAAACAGAGAGTGGAGGAGAGACAATATTATTGCTCCTGCTAGGATAATCTGAGAAGGACTCTCTGAGGATCTGATATTTGAGCTGGCACCTGAATGCTGAGAAAAAAGGCAGGTACCTTCTCAAAGAACATTTCAAGCAGCAAGAGCAAAATCCCTGAGACAGGGTACATTTGGAAGGTCAAGGAACAGAGAGTGTTAGTAGAGATAGAGGCTGAGTGGGGAACGGGAGGAAGATTGAGTTGTGTGTCCTTGTAGCCCTGGGTAAGAAGCTTACATTCTAAGTGAGAAAAAGAAAACATAAAAGGAGCTGAAGCAGGGAAGTAGGTTGATTTTCACTCATTGAAAAAAGTTTCCAGCTGCGGTCCGAAGATTGGCTATGGGCGAAGCAGAGAGGCGAGTGAGAATGATGCTACATGCCTCGGCTGGGCTGCAGGCAGAAGGTGCTGAGAAGTCATCAGCTTGGGATACCGTGTGCAGCTGCAGGACCTGCTGATGGATTGCAGGAGAGGTATGAAATGAAGGGATGAAGGGAAGAGGGGATGGAGGTGACTCCAAGGATTTCCAGCAAGTAGCTGAGTGGATGGTGGTGCTATTTACTAATCTGGGGAGGGTAAAGATGGGGTCAGGTGAGTGCAGAACCTCTTTTAGCCACAAAGAGTTTGAGGTTGACTGTTAGACATGCAGTCTCATGATGTCAGGCAATGGTTGGAATATAGAGATCTAAGGCATAAGAAGAAATAGCAACTGAGGAGTCAGCAGCATATTTGTGGTATGGAAAGCTCTGGATGAGACCACCTAGGCAGACGCACTCAGCATCAATAGCATCTTCCACAGAATTGACCACCTCTAGAGTTAATGTATCACTCCCCAGTATCCTGTTAGCTCATAACCTGACTTCTTTCACACCTATTCTCGACTCTCTCATTGATGTAATGTGAAGAAAGAGGAAATAATAGAGACAAAATATCTGATCAACATAGAATTTCAAGGATGATGAAAGTTCCTTTTTAAACTAGATAATCTAGAGGGGAAGACAGCAAACTATAAAAGCAAAATGCAAATCATTATTCTTCTTCAACCTGGTTTCAAGTCTGTTTTCCTAGTGATGCTAATGACATCTGAAATGCTGGGGTGAGCTAGGACAGTGCCTCCAAACATTCCCTTTGAATGACATCATTGATTCTAGGCAAAGAATTAAGGGATCTTGGACAGCAGGACTTAGGAGATAAGGAAAAGGGAAACCCATTAACATTTAGGTAACATACACATTGAACTTCTTGTTTTTTGCGTTTTTAAAATATTCTATTCTTAAACCTATGATGCTTCATTCTAAAAGTATTTTATTTTCATTTTAAACTATAAGGTCTCACTGAATTTGTTGCAGTGAGCTTCAAAGGCGCACCTGTAATTATGAGGGAAAACTGAAGCCTAAAGTTCTATAACAAATAGACCTAGTTTTCTGCTTTGACACTGGGAAACTAAGCAGATTGAACATTTTGTTTCATAAGCAAAATCCCCCAGAGTCCTAATGCAAAACCTATGTCATATACATGACTCCACTTTGAAACAATGGAATCTCAGGGTGCACCCAACCTTTGCAAAACAAGTCAAGGAATTTTCCATGATGCCAAGGACTCTATTGGAGTTTGTAGTATATCAGGCCCCATTTTCCCCTCTTACTCAGCTCAAAACGTAAATAAAAAAGAGGGGGTGGAGAGGAAGAGAGGAAGGAGGAAAAGAGGGAGGGAGAAAGGAAAGAAAAACTTTACCCCTAGAGGTCAAAGGTTAAAGCTTAGCTCTTCCCTGGAATTGTCTGATCTTGATTCAAGGGCATAGGAAGTATATGGCTGCTCTCATTTTATACCAGAAAATAGCAGAGACCCTGATTCTTTGCTCTGAAACCACCATAACAGGAAACTGGATCTAAAATCCTGTTTCACCCTGAATTGAGAATCCATCTGTGCACTCTGAGTGCTCTTCCTCACCCCTTCCTTCACCGAACAGAAAAAGGAGGCAGACAGCCCAGTGCCTTGCACATCTCCACCACAAGGCCACACTATTGCTAAGGTGTTTAAACCAGGATCATTTTTGCTCACTCTCAAATGGCTGCTTCTTTGGATACTATCTAGCCCATTGCATCCAAAATATTACTGAGTTTTATCAGATCCACTCTGAAGTCTGCGCGCTTTTCCCTACTCTCCTCTCCAATCATTATACTCACTCCACCTAGCACTGTCTCACCAAAGAGCTCTTTCTTGCCTCTGTGCCTTTGCACACACACTCCCCTCTCTCTGATCACACTTATTTGTTTCACCATGTCTGTGTTCCCCACTTACATGCTTCACAATCATACCGCAGCCAGTCTAGCATGTCACACCATGAGAAAGGATCACAAGTAGACAGTCTAACAGCCAGTCACACCATGAGAAAGGATCACAAGTAGAATATTTTTTAAATTTTCGGCTGGGCAACGTGACTAACATCTGTAATCTTAGCACTGTGGGAGGTTGAGGTGCGAGGATCACTGGAGCCTAGGAGTTTGAGATCAGCCTGGGCAAATAGTGAGACCCCCAACTCTACAAAACATTTAAAAACTGAGCTGGTGTGGTAGC
Source organism: Piliocolobus tephrosceles (assembly GCF_002776525.5). NCBI lineage: Eukaryota > Metazoa > Chordata > Mammalia > Primates > Cercopithecidae > Piliocolobus > Piliocolobus tephrosceles. The sequence continues at coordinate 60,825,476 of NC_045436.1, forward strand.
ACATACCTGTAGTCCCAGCTACTGAGGAGGATGAGGCAGGAGGATCACTTGAGTCCTGAATTTTGAGGCTGCAGTGAGCTAATATGGTGCTGCTGCACTCCTGTCCAGGTGACAAAGACCTTATCTCTAAGAAAACAAAAAGTAAAATATAAAATAACTGGCTGGGTGTGGTGGCTTATGCTGATAATCCCAGCACTTTGGGAGGCTGAAGCAGGAGGATCACTTGAACCTGGGAAGTTGAGGCTGCAGTGAGTCATGTTCATACCACTGCACTCCATCCTGGGTGACAGAGTAAAACCCTGTCTCAAACAAACAAACAAACAAAAATTATCCCCAATTTAGGTCGTTTGGTGGATTGAGTGTCTTAATGGCTTCAGCACATCCATCACTTTTGCCATGTACCTTGGCAGTGCCCTCTCACTCTGGGAGGGGCATTCTGCCCCAAATCACCTGACTGTGACTTTAGTCTGGTGACTGATTTTTGTCTCGTGGGATGTTGGCAAACATAATTCAGGCAGAGGTTTCTGAAAGTGCTTGCACATTTCCACTTAGACTCACGTGTCTCCACCACTGCTAAGAGAACATGCTCAAGCTGACCTGCTGGCTACTCACACGGCAGATCCGACGTGCCGCAGCCATCCCAGCCAAGGCTACTGTGGATCAGCCAATGGCAAACAATCCCCATACATGTGAATAAGCCCTGGCACCACCAGCAGAGCTGCCTAGCCAACTCACAGCTGACTGCAGATGAGTGCAGCGCAGAGCAGCCTAGCCCAACCCAGAACAGATTCATGAGCTAAATCAAGGTTCAGCCAACTATGACCATGGGCCAAGTCTGGCCCACCATCTGTTTTTGTATGACTTGTGAAAAAAACTCACAGACCATTCAACTTCGTGGTTGAAAAAAATCAAAGAGTAATATTTCTTAACATATAAAAATTCCATGAAATTCCAATTTTAGTGTCCATAAATAAAGTTTTATTGGAACACAGTCATGCTCCTCCATTTGCATAGCATCTAAGGCTACTATTGTGCTACAGGGCCACAGTTCAGAGACTGTATGGCCTGAAACATCTAAAATATTTACTATTTGGCCCTTTTCAAAAAAAAAGATTGTCAATCCCTGAGCTAAATAAATGTTTATTGCTATGTGCCACTGAAAGTCACTGACGGTTTGTTTTGCAGCATCACTGTAGCAAAAGTTTACTGACACATCTTCTCCTCTGAACAGCCATTTCATTACCTATTTCCCCCACAGAAAGTACGGGTGGAGCAGCAGAAGCCCAAGGTCAGAACAAAGCCAGCTTCCTCCTCCTCCTTCCCACCATGGACATAGACCCCATGGCCTGGATTGATGGCTGGGATGGTGATGGGTTGTAACAATGAATGCCAGCATATCAAAAAATGTCAGATTCTTCAGTGGGTTTCTGTCTAGGGAGCAGACAACACCAGCCACTCTGCCACAGTGACCAGTGAGGATCCAGAAGTCCCCTCATCCTGCCAACAGTGCCACAAAGTTTATGAACAAGGGTTTCCATCTATCACCAGCTGCATACTCAGAGGTCAAATTGCATAGGAGTAGAGGTGTGGAGAGGAAACCTGAAAGATGAAAAGAAACTTTTAGCTCAACCTAGATAATTACATTGGAACTAAGTTTATGAGATTGGGCTAAAATTTAATTCCTACTCTGGGGTCCAGTGGTGGAAATTTGAGAGAGATATTCCACCAGTTAATAAAAAGAATTAAGTTACATTTTTTATCATCTCTGAGTATATTGTGAGTGAATTTTGCAAATCTGATATGAATTTTTATAAAATGAATACACAGATGAATAAATGAATGACTTAATGTGAAACTCCTTATCATCCTGCCATGTACTCTTCCCACCGCCCACTGGCATTTCTAGCCAGTGAAGGCATCAATCCAGAAACAACTCATTCCTCATTTTGAAATGCCTTCCAACTTCTAGGAGCAAGCAGCAACTTCTAGGTCTAGCTCCCTGCTTCAGAAATGCCTAAACATTCACCTACATCCTCTGGTCCCTTGGCTCAGGAATTTTGTAGGTGGCCTCAAAGTATTGGATAAATTTACATGAAACAGGCTGGCATCCTCTATGTTAGAGGAGTTTGGATCTTTCAGTAGACTCTAGCCTTAAACCTGTACAAAAATCTTTTGAGATTATAATGAGGCAATGTTTTCCCCGAGAGGAGGAAAGGTCAGATTCCCACATCTGGAGTTTGACCTTTGTGCATGTTGTCATTTCACCCACCACAGGAAACCTTTCTAGGCTGGGCTAAAATGTGTAACTTCTCAACAGTGTGGCTGGTAGCAATCCCACCCAGCTGTGTGGAACGGGAAGTGAAAAGGCAATTAATATTCTGTTAAAACTTCAGGGGGCTGCACTGAAGCTGGCCAGATAGCAAGGCTGACTCATCATGTTAAAACTCAATGCAGTATTGTCTGCTCACTTCTGCTGACTCACTTGTCAGCCCTAAGCTATATGTACACAGGCAGAGCTGCCAGGTCTCACATCCGCCTTTGCAGAGTGTTACCCTTTCCGCACCAGCCATGACCGTTCACTCTCTGGAGAAGCATTTATGGTCAGCCATGGATGATTTTAAATGTGTGAAGAACTGTTTCATGGAGGGAGATTATCAGCCTCTTTCTTATGTTGTTTTACATGAAAACAGCATGAACAGCAACACAACTGACATTGGAGAAGAACCATAGTTCTTCCAAGCTGGAATGGAGACTTAGAGATCAAGCTAGATCTCATAAGAAACATATAGATCTTTCCTATGAGAGAGTGAGAAGGAGGCTAGCATGTTGAATAAGAGCTTTGAGTCGGGCGACCTGAATGTATGTAGACTTGGACACAGGTAGTCGAATTATAAGTAGTAGGCTAATATAGCTGTTAAGTAACTTTAAGCAAATTGCTCAGACTCTTTGAGCTTTGGTTTCCTTATCTGTAAAATGAGAAATAATTATAGCACCCACCTCATGAGGCTATTGTGAAGAAAGGATGAAAAGACATCAAGTATAAAAGGAATCGAGTGCTGGGCACAAAGTGCTCCATATATTGTAGCTATTAGTAAGGCTGATGAGGCAATTCATGGAAACCTCTTTCCTGGAAACAGGATAGAACCTACATGTGTTTGGCATTAGATTAGTAAAGGGTAAAAGAATATCACTACAAGGGTGGGGAGGACAGAGATGGAGGAAGAATTGCCTGGGGAATGCTGGACCTTCAGTATTTTGAAGGGCCCTGCTTTGGGGCCCAGGTGGGGAAGTACCCACCTTTCCATCCTGGTTTTAGGTCTGCTGAAGATAGTTATTCATTTTTTTAAAAAAAGACCCCTCTGATTATAAGTCTTTGTTTGAAGACATTGCTCAGATTTCCCTTTAAGGGCCTCATTTAAATGTACACACAAGGCAGCACAGTCCAGTTTTTAAAAAAAAACCCTGGCTAGTAATGACATACAGAAACTGATACTTACATGATACTGTTAAGTACACTCTTTTTAAACCACTAATTCTTATTTCACAGAAAGTGGTCCTTATGTCAAAGTCTTTAAGAGGTCCAATAGCTTGTATAACCAGCAGACCTCATGGTTAGTTAGCAGCTTTCAGGACTTGAATTCCCAGTGATAAACAAAAGAATTCCAAAGGCCACAATCCATAAACTCTCCATAAAAGCATATGGAACTACTTAAGAAGGTTGGCTCAGGGCTGTTGTTTTGAAAACAAGTATCCTCAGCCAGAATCTCTACTGAGTGCTATTTACTGAATGGTTGAAGAAGGGCAAGACCCCATGGATGCTGTAGGGCTGCATTTCAGCAATTGCCAACATTTTGCAGATATTGCTCTAAGCCTCCTGATATCCTGGGAAGGATGCAAAAAGTCTGTACCTTTGTATCCATTCCACCCAAGGCATTGGGGCTACTCATGGAGGAGCCTGCACACCTTAAATATTCTTCCACAAATCTGATTGCAAGAACTTAGGCCTCCAGAATTCTCATTTACTACTCTTGGAACTTTCTGATTATAGTTCCCCCTGCAAGATTCAACTGACCGCTCCATCCTTTGCACCTCAACAAAAATCCATCAAAATTTCACTTGTAGGATAGATGATTCCAAGCCCGTCTCCTATTACTGAACTGTGTTCTTTGAGAGCAGCAACTTTTATCTGCTTCTCCATATCACTAGGATTTGGCTTAGTAGGTGCTGGACAATTCTTTCATTCTAGTATTAATAAAATCTAATTAATTATGATTGTAAGTTAATGAGTAAATTGATTAGGACCTGACCTTTTGAATCAGTCTAGAGCCACGACTAGAACTCAAAGTTCTGACACTCACTCTGAATTCACAAGGACTTCACTTGTACTTCACAAAGATTTCCAGTGAACCCAATCATTACTCTTGCTGTCAGATGTCAGATTAATGTGGCCACCAAGATGTAGATATAGGATAGGTTTTGGATCCATTGGCCATCATACACCTAAACATGAACATAGTCAACTTACCTGGTTTTTCTATGCTGTTTAAGGATCAAGAGAGAATCTTCTAGAACTTTGTCTTGGTTCCAGAACAACACAGATTGTCTCACTTTTTCTAAAACTAATAATGAGACTTTTTTTCTCAGTATTAAAATGTTACTCAAGACTTTCTGTTTTAATAAAATAGGAGAGTAAGATAAATCTCACTATTAAAAAACTAGAAATACTGGATAAAATATAAAATTTGAAATGTTTTATATTCATGCTTAAGCTCTCAAGAAATAAAAAGAAATGCCCAGGCACCAGAAACCAAGAGATAATTGAAAACAGAACAAAGTTTCAAGGTGTCAGTTCATGACGTAGCTGTGCTATGGAGATGGAGGGGTGATTATTATTATTTATTGTTTTTTTTTGAGATGGAGTCTCGCTTTGTCACCCACGTTGGAGTGCAGTGGGGCAATCTCGGCTCACTGCAACCTCCACCTGCTGGGTTCAAGCGGTTCTCTTGCCTCAGCCTCGCAAGTAGCTGGGATTACAGGCGCATGCCACCACGCTGGGCTAATTTTATGTATTTACTTTTTTTTTTTTTTTTTGTATTTTTAGTAGAGACAAGATTTCACCATGTTGGCCAGGCTGGTCTCAGCCTCCCAAAGTGCTGAGTTTACAGGCGTGAGTCACCGTGCCGGACCGGTGATTATTGATTCCGTTCACCCAAGGGCTTGGGATTTCATGCTCATGTAGAAACATGAAGTAAGCATTTGGCCCAAGTGGGCAGGAAACTGGAATTGAGAATCTTGCACAGAAGCTATGTTCTACATGAAAAGGTAGTCAACATATTCTACATGAAAAGGTAGTCTAAGTAAAAACCCACCCATTCACATAGGTATATGTCAAGGAAATTAAAAACTTAAATGAGTAGATACAGCAAGAGAATTTATAAACTGGAAAACAGATTTTAGGACATTACTCAATAGGCACAGAGATATAAAGATCTGGAAAACATGGAAGCTTAAGGGACATGGAAGACGGAATGAGGAGGACCAACAGATTTAATTCCAAGAATGCGAAATAGAGGAAAATAAGACAGGGGCAATACTTGAAGAGATAATGGTTGAAATGTTTTCATCCATGATTAAAACACTTGAATCCTGAAGTTCAAAAATTGTAACGAATTCCAGGAAGGATAAATAAAGCTTAAACGAAACAAATCCAAAGCAAGCCACAATATAATGCAACTGCAGAACTTGAAAGACACACATCTCAAAATACTATAAAAATACTATAAAAGCAAAATCATCAACCTAGAATTCTATACCCAGCTGTATTTAGTTTTCTAGGGCTACCATAACAAAATACCTCAAACTAGGTGGCTTAAACAACAGAAGCTTATTTTTCAGTTATGGAGCCCAGAAGTCAAAGATCAAAGTGTTAGGTTTGGTTTCTCCTTGACTTGCAGAGCACCCTCTTCTTGCAGTGTCTTCCTGTGGCCTTTTCTCTGTGCAAATGCATCCCGGGTGTCTCTTTTTTGTTTTGTTTTTTGTTTTTTTTTTTTTAAGACGGAGTCTTTCTCTGTCGCCCAGGCTAGAGTGCAGTGGTACGATCTCGGCTCACTGCAAGCTCCGCCTCCCGTGCCCATGCCATTCTCCCGCCTCAGCCTCCCCAGCAGCGGGGACTACAGGCGCCCACCAGCACGCCCGTCCAATTTTTTGTATTTTTAGTAGAGACGGGGTTTCACTGTGCTAGTCAGGACGTTCTGGATCTCCTGACCTCATGATCCGCCCGCCTCGGCCTCCCAAAGTGCTGGGATTACAGGCGTGAGCCATGGTGCCGGCCAGGTTTCTCTTCTTATAAGGACAGTGATATTGGGTTAGGCCCTATCCTTATGACCTTAGTTAACCTTAATTACCTCTTTAAAGGCCCTGTCTCCAAATACTATCACATTTGCCATTAGAGCTTCAACATACAAACTCTGGAGGAACACAATTCAGTCCATTGCATCAGCTAAGTCTCATTCAAAATGAAAGTAAAATAAATATACTTCCCAAATAAAAGACCAAGGAAGCTTACTGCTCATTGATAATGATGAAATCTGCCCCTCCATAATTGGCCAAAATCTATGCTATCATTTTTAAAAACTAAGATTGAACAGACAAAAATGTTTTAATATTCTACTCCCTTAAACTACTATCATAACCTCTTCAGAGACTTTCAACGTCACATTCCCCTACTTCTTCAAAGAATCTCCTCCTCCTTTTAAGATGTACATTTGAATCTCTTTTCGTGTGTTTATTTCAACTCTTCAATACTCTTGTTTTGAAAATGTACATTTGACTCTCCTTTGAAGTTTGTTGGTTTATGAGTACTGGACCACCTCAACTTCTTTGTGGATACCAAGGCAACTTCTAAAAGAGGTAGATGTGTGAGTACAGGGAGGGAGGAACCTCATATAGAAAAGAGAATTTATGGAATTAATTAAATCATAAAATTAATATTGACCTGAGTTGTGGTAGGTAGTCCTTGCCTCTACCTGTTCATCTTTTTCATTTCTTCTTGCATACAGATCTTAAGTAAATGACAAAAAGTCATATTTTAAAATTTTGAATCTGTAAGTTATCTAAAACACTCACCCTTACAGAAATAAATACTAAGGATATGTTGCAAAAAGAAGAAAACTTTAACCAAAAGTAAAGAAGTGGAATGCAAAATGCAAGGTGATCAAAGTAATTTGAAAACACCTGGGTAAATTTAAACAGGCATTGACAGTATAAAATAATAGAAACAATAACAATGATAATAGTTACAATGGTAATAACATTATCAGTCAGCATCCAGTCATGAAACAGGAACCTAAGTCTTTCTGACAGAGGGAATTTAATGACTTACATGGGTCATGGAAGCACAGAGAAGTCAAACAGGAATAGAGTGGCAACTGAAACAGCAGGCTGCTGCTACTCTCCCTGGGCTGCAGAAGCAGGGCTCAGAAGCCAGACCATTGGGCAAGCACTAAAACCACGAAGTGAGTGACACCCAGTGGGAGCTGAAGTCATGGAAGAGACACAGACACCACCAGAGATGCTAGAAGAAGCATCCAACCATCCACCAATGTCTTCCACTGACAAAACTCACCTAGATAGCAGAGGACAAGGGAGCCTGGAAATGTAGTTGGCTGTAATACAGAGTAGAGTAAGACAAGGGCAGGAAATGGATCTGAAAGCAAAGGTAGCTGATTAGCACAACAATAATTACTAAGTTAGGGTTTCCAAAAAAGGATAGGATTAAATAGATAATAAAAGACAAGACAGAAAGGGGGTGATCTAGCAAATAAAAAATTAGTAAGAATTTTAAAAATTTGAGCTGGCTGGGCGCCATGGCTCATGCCTGTAATCCCAGCACTTTGGGAGGCCGAGGCAGGTGGATCACAAGGTCAGGCAATTGAGACCACAGTGAAACCCCATCTCTACTAAAAATACAAAAAATTAGCCGGGCGTGGTGGCGGGCGCCTGTAGTTCCAGCTACTCGAGAGACTGAGGCAGGAGAATGGCGTGAACCTGGGAGGTGGAGCTTGCAGTGAGCCAAGATCACGCCACTGCACTCCAGCCTGGGCGACAGAGCGAGACTCCGTCTCAAAAAAAAAAAAAAAAATTGAGCTGCACATATTAAGAAGCTTGATTTAATTCAGAGCTGCTCACAGTTGTGCCAGACTCCCTGGAATGCCAAGAATCACTTACAGATGTGCTGTGAGATATTAATCCCTTTGGCCCTCAGGGCAGTCTGGCAGGGCCTGGCTGCCTGGAGCCTCCAGGATGTTAGAAGCCTTATCCAAGGCTCCTTGTAGAGAGGATGGAGCAGAGTAAGGTCTGACAGGGGACCCCACAGTCCCTGGAGATCTTGAGTGCAATGAGCAAAATGGAGCCCTCACTGCTCTGCCAGATGCACTGTGCATGGCCAAGGTGCTCTACTTCCTGGAGATGTACTTCAGCAGGCACTGCAGGGCAAACCCCTGCTCTCTGAGTCCAAAGGGCTCGTGGAGCTCCTGGGGAATGGATGCTCCAGGTGACTAAGGAGAAAGGAATACAACCCAAACTGCAGCATGGGGTGGAGAGATGGGGAAAGGGGACTCCTGGTAAGTGCTAATCCAGGCACTGGTCCCAAATACCTGTCTTTACATATGTATATATTAAATAATGTTCTGTTATCCATTGCTGTGTAATAAACTACCTCAAAACACAGTGGCTTAAAACAACAATGATTTCATTATCTCTCATTATCTTCTGAGTCATTGAGACATTGGGCAGGACTTAGCTGAGCAGTTCTTTTGCTCCATTTGAGGTACATATACTTGGTATTATTCAGTTGGTGGCTGGGCTGGGCTGGAGGAATCAAGACAGCTTTTCTCACATACCTGCTATTTTGACAGGATGGCTAGATGGCTGGACTAACCAGGGCTCCTCTACCTCTACATATAAGGTCATGTCTTCTCCACAAGGTCTCTCCAACAAGGTAGTCAGATTCTTGTACAGCAACTCAGGCACCAAGAGGCCAAGGCAGAAGCTTCCAAGTCCTTTTAAAGAACAGGCCTGGAAACAGTACAGCATCTCTCTTCCCTGTTAAATTAGCCAAAGCAGTCACAGGCCAGCCTGGATTCAAGAAAAGGGAAAGTAGACCCCACCTCTAAATGGGAGAAATATCAAAGAATTTGCAGTTGTCTTTAATCCACCATTGATGCTTTTGTCTGTTTGTGACTAATATGCATTTGAATGGCCTGCAAGCTAGAGGTAACTGTTCTAATAGTAGATTTTCACAGTAAAATTTCACTAGAATTTTAAAATACTTGGTATGTGAAATTTTATTTGGATTTGAAATTTATTTGTTCTATGTATAAGTCAGGGTTCAGACAGAGAAGAAGAACATTTTGGGGATAAGATGGCCAACATCCAAATAGACAGCTAGAGAAAAAGATAGATGATTAATAGATGATAGATAGATAGATAGTTAGATAGACAAGGATTTCACCTTATGCAACTGTGGAAGCTGATTAAACAGTCTCTCTCTTTTTTTATTTGAGACGGACTTTTGCTCTTGTTCCCCAGGCTAAATAGGGTGCAGTGGTGCGAACTCTGCTCACTGCAACCTCTGCCTCCGAGGTTCAAGCGATTATCTTGTCTCAGCCTCCTGAGTAGCTGGGGCTATAGGCGCCCACCACCAGGCCCAGCTAATTTTTTGTATTTTTAGTAAAGAGATGGGGTTTCCCCATGTTAGCCAGGCTGGTCTTGAACTCTTGACCACCTCGGTCAAGATCCACCTACTTCGGCCTCCAAAAGTGCTGAGATTACAGGCATGAGCCACCGCGCTTTGCCATGGTTGAACAGTTTCTATTAAGCTATTATTTTTGTGTCTAGTGCTGGATTTGAAACCCAAGAGCAGGCAAGGTGCATATAAATAGGAGAGATTAAGGTCAAGATGTAAGCTACAAGGATGGCCTGCAACCAGTGTCAGTTCTTGCTGTCTCCAGCCTTGATGAAGTGAGTGTCCTGCAGGAGATGCTAATGCCCTTTGTCCCAGAGCTAAACACATAAACACACACTTGGCTCAGGAATTGGAGAAGCTAAAGGAAGATTCAGGGGAAGGTGCAGCAGTTCCAGGCCCAGATGCTACCCTAAGCAAATGAGATGAGCCGACAGATAAAGCAACACATGTGAGCCTTAAAACACTCCTGCTCCAACCTTCCCAGCATACAAAACAGAATGGCTTCTGCTTCACTTCTACCCTCCAAATCTCATGCAAAAATGCCTGCTGAAGCCCATCCTGACTGAAAACACATAGGGAAAGGGCTTCTGGGAGACACAGTCCAACTAGCCAAGTGGGCACGTTATAGAGCTACCATGCCCTATCACAAGAAATTTCAAATTACTTTTTTTTAGTGAAATTAAGGAAGAGCTTTAGATGCTTCCTATATAATATCAACAGTTTGACTTGTTTTTAAAACGTTGTAAAATTATTTTGGTAATTTATCTGGACAAATATTTTCATTGGGTTTTCAACACCATGAATTTGAAGAGATTAGAAAAGGTCATTATTAAAACATCTTAATCAGGAATGATCTATAGCTATTTCAAACATAAAATCTGATTAAAATAGTTATGTTCAAGAAAGCAAACTCAAGTTTCTCAAGTAAAATTCTGAAAATGTTTTATTTAGGCTTACAAAAATTTAACAATATCTTATCTAATACTTATTTTTCCTTATAATTATATAAAATTTTAAAAGGTACAATAAATATTTTAGTAAGCCCTGCAAGACACCTTCAAATAAACTCCAACTTATGCTACTGTGCTGTACAAATATTAGAATTTTCTATATATGTGATGGCATTAAAAGGATTAGAACCACTTATATAAATTGACATATATGGATTTCCACACCTAACAAAAACAGAATGTATGTTCTGTTTCAGTGCACATTGTACATTTGCAGAAACTGACTACACTTTAGGCCACAAAGCACATCTCAACACATAGCAAAGAACTGATATCATATGCACCAAGTCATCAACCATAATGCTATTAAGTTATAAATCAATAATCTTTTAAAAAGCAAAAAGAACTCCATAAATTTGGGGATTTAAAAACATGCTTTTTCTCTAGTCAAGATCTTATTCAACTTCGTTTCAAGCTATTAGCCAAATAAAAAGACTGAATACATTTATGGCAATAAGTTTTTGAAAATGTTTTTAGGTATATCATTAATCAAACAGGAAATAAATGATAACAGACATTAAAAAATATTTAGTACTGAGTTATAACTAAAACTATTTGTAAAAATGTGTGAGGTGCAGCTATCGTTACAGTTAAAGGAAAATTCATTGTCTTAAATACAGGCATTTGACATAAATGAGTTGAAAATTAATGAACCAAACATACAACCCAAGAAATTAGAAGGAAAAAAAAAACCTATCTATGATAGGCAAGTTGAATAGAGGGAAGAAAATGATAAAGATATGACTGAAAATTAATAAACTAAAGACAATGAAACAATAGAAAGTATCACAATCCTAAATTTGTTTCGTGGAAAATTGACAAACTTTTAGCAAGATTTTTAATGAAGAGTAAGAATAAAAGGTTCTGTGAACAGCTACTCAGGAGGCTGAGGCAAGAGAATCGCTTGAACCCAGGAGGTGGAGTTTGCAGTGAGCTGAGATCGCACCACTGCTCTCCAGCATGGGTGACAGAGTGGGACTCAGACAAAAAAAAAAAGGTGCTGTGAACAAAGAAAGACATAGTTACAAATATAGTGGATATTTAACATTCATAAAATAACACTTTGAACAACTATATTACAAATTAATTAGAAAATACATAAAACAGATAATTTCTTCAAAACAAATGTAGAAGCAAAACTAACTCAAAAAAGAAACAGAAAATCTGAATAAACTATTGAACAACCGAAGAAACTGAATCAGTAATTAAAATCTACCCATTAAAAACACCAGCCCAAAAGTTTTTTAGGATTGTTCTACCATATGCTAAAGAAATAGATAATCCAAAAATCTTTCAGAGAATAGAAAGGAAAAACAAACACATACCTTTCATGAGGCAGATATACCTTGATTCTAACAAACAGACAAAATTGAAAGGTCAATCACATTCCCAAGCAAATACAAAAAACTTTAAATAAAATATTAGTAAATGGATTCCAGCATTGTATTTAATTACATTAATATTTATTAATATATTTAAAATTATTAATAACATACAATTATAATATATTGTTATTTAAAAATACAACTTTATATAGAGAAAATATACACACATTTCAATACATGAACAAATATTTTGTAGACTTCAATAACCTTTTCATGATTAAACTGATAGCTAACAAAAAAAGAAGGGAACTTTCTTAAACTAATAAAGGTTATCAACCAAAACTGTACAGCAAATATTATACTCCATGATGAAATTCAGAAATACTCCTGTTTAAGTTCTGAACAAAGGATGAATACCCATTATAATCACCTCTGGTTAATTTTGTTGTAAAGGATATTAAACAGTACAATAAGACAAGGCATAAAAGGAGTAAAGGATTGGGAAGAAAGAAACAGGACTGTAATTATTCGTAGGTGATGTGAGTTCAGCAATGGTGATGGATTAAAATATCAACATGCATATATAAATAATATTCTTATACATCAGCCACAATTAGGAAAATGTAATTTTAAAATAGATTCCATTTACAACAGCAACAACAAAAAACAAATGCAAATAAGGACCTAGGAATAATCTAACAATAGATATACACGACTCTGTGAAGGAAAATTATAAAAATATATTCTAAGACTAAAAGAAAAGTGAAATAAATGAAGATATATATTTATTCATGAATTAGAAAGTTTGAAATCATAAAGATCTTAATTATTATCAAGTTAATCTATAAATTTAATGCAATTTCAATCAACAAGTTTTTAACAGAACTTGCCAAGTTAATTCTAATGCATATGGAAAAGTAAAGAGTCAAGAATAGACAAGAAGCATTTTTGAAAGACATGAAGTATCAAGAATAGACAGGTAGACTTGAACAAATGGAAAGACATCTTCTGTTCTTGGACAATGCAACTCAATATTATAAACATGTCAGCTCTCCCTAAATTAATTTATATATTTAGGACAATCTCAATGAAAATACCAACAAGCTTCTTCATGAAGTTAGATAAGCTAATATTATAGTTTATATAGAAAAACAAACATGTAACAATAGCCAAGACACACTCAAAAGAAAAATCAGTTTCAGGGATGAGTCATATATCAGTCATTAAAACATACTATAAATTCTCTATAATTAAAAGCATGGTGCTAGTACAAGAATAGACAAATAGACCAGTGGAATAGAATAGAAAGCTTAGAAATAGACACAAGTTCATCTGGAAATGTAATATGTGATAAAGGTGGGATCTCAAATGACTGGTACAAAGATGGACTTTATTTTATTTTATTTTATTTATTTTTAATTTTTTTATTTTGAGACAGAGTATCACTCTGTTGCCCAGGCTGGAGTTCAGTGGCACCATCTCAGCTCACTGAAACCTCTGCCTCCCAGGTTCAAGCGATGGTGCCTAGCTCCACCTCCTGAGTAGCTAGGATTACAGGCCTGCACCATGACACCCACCTAATTTTTGTATTTTAGTAGAGACGGGGTTTCACCATGTTGCCCAGGCTGGTCTTGAACTCCTGGACTCAGGCAATCCTTAAACCTTGGCCTCCCAAAATGCTGAGATTACACGTGTGAGCCACTGCACCTGACCTCAAAGATGGACTTTGTTATAATAAATGGTGCTCAAACAATTGGGCATCCACTGGGGAAAAAAGATAAAATTGGATCTGTAACTTACACCAACCATAAGCAAAAATGTGCTCCAAGAGGATTAGGAATCTAAATAGAATAAAAGGAAAGGAGCCATAAAAATCCTAGAAAAAAGCACGGGCGATTCCTTTTCAACCTAACTATGAGAAAGACTTTCTAACTATAATTCAAAATCCAGAAGCAATAAAATTTTTAAAAATAAAAATTTGACTACAAAAAATGTTCTTAAGATTACATATCAAGAATAAATAGAGTCAAATGACAACAGACAAACTGGGAGAAAATATATCAGTGTTATGGGACAAAGGACAAAAACCTCATAGCAAGATGGCAAAATACATGAACAGAAATTTTTTTAAAAGGTTAAAACGTTCAAATTCACCCATAATTACAGAAATAAAATCAAAACAATACTGTGATACCACGTTGTACTTCTTATATCAGAAAAAATAAAAAAGTGTGAGGACGTATTCTGTCGGGAGACTATAAGAAAACAGATAATTTCATACAATGCAAACTGGTAGAAGCTTTCCGGAGGGAATTTTGGCAAAACCTAACAAAACTACATACACACTTATCTTTTGGGCCTGCAATCTCACTTCTAGGAATCTATCCTGCAGATACACCCCCAATCATACACACATACACACACACACACACACACACGTATGTCCAAGGTTAGTCATTGCAGCATTGTTTGTAATTGCAAAATAATTGGAAGCAACCAAAATTATACAAAGAACAGTTGTTGGATAAATGAAGTTACCTTCATACAATGGAGCACTATGCAGCAGTAAAAAGGAATGTGGAAAATGTCTGTGATTTCCAGCATATACTGTTATTATTTTTTTTTTTTTTTACAAAAAAGCAAAGTAAAAAAGAGTATCTATAGTACTAACCTTTGTGCATAAAAGGAGTGTAAGAAATTATACACATATCTGCTCATTTGTACAAATACAAAAGAAATACAGGAAAGATAAACCAGAAGTTAATGAGATTGGTTACCTAGAGAGGGTGAGTGAGAATAGGGTGGAAAGAATAATAGGACAAGGCTGAATGAGGAAGCAATGCTTCTCTGGGAATACTTTTTTTTTTCACAGTTCTGATTCTTAGAACCATGGTAATGGTTCACACACACACACAAAATAAATAATTAAAAATAAACCAGGATGTGATGGGAACCTCAAATGGAAGATAAATAGTGACAAATGAACCTAACTATATCACAAATAACTAACATAATCAAAGTGAAGAGACTGGTGAAGAAAGAGCTAATCTAAATATCTTTGGAAAACAGTATTTTGCATGAATACTGTAAGACTAATGACCAAAAAAAAATTGTACCCAAATTCTGTATTCTAGGCTAATGTAGGCTGATTATTCCAAAACCAGTTTGTGTATATACTAGGATCAAAACTTAAGTAAATATAATGAGTTAGTTTCTCACTATCAGCAAAAGAAGCAACAAAGAAGAGAAAGGCTAGAATGAAACCAGCAGTGTGGGGTTGGAATCAGAGGTATAAATGCATAATTTTTAATATGTATACTTACGGATAGATGTACAAATAAATATGGATGTATATATATCCTACTTCTGCTGACTGAGCAGGACTAGAGACAATAATGGTATGGACAGGAGGCAGGGGAAATACTGTGTAGAGGAGGGTGGGGTCCCTGGCAAAGCCCCACCCTCAAGCCTGGACCCTCAGCCCAAAGTGAGAACATGCATTCGTGTTTTCCCTCTTTAATGTTGCCTTTTCCAAAATCACCCTGGCCTGCCCCACCCCCTATCATGTAACCATAAAAACCCTAGGCTCCACTGGCAGCGGGGCAGCAGCAAAGGAAAGAAGAGAAAAAGCAGCTTGATGTTGAGGAGAAGCAGCTTGATTTCAGAGGGATGGCTTGATGGTGGGACCTCGGAGAAGAGTTTGGCCCAGGATGGCTGAACTACAAGGAAAACCACCTTCCCAGTTCATCCCCTTTCCAGCTCTCCATTATGCTGACAGCCACTTTGATTGGCAACGAAATCCCCTGCATTTACCATCCTCAGCCACTTTGATTGGCAATGAAATCCCCTGCATTTACCATCCTCAGTTCGTTCATGCCACCTGATTCTTCCTGGATGCCGAACAAGAGCTGAGGATACAGAGGGCTGTCATGCTGAGCTGTTAAACACTTAAGCCATCAGCAGAGGGCAAAGCTAAAAGAGCACAACTGTAACATACACCTTCGGAGGCTCCATGGGTCTCACAGGTACCCCCCGCAGATACTGCTGTGGAGCCACAGGAAGTTCTGTTCCTGCCAGTGCTCAGAAGCACTCATGCCAGCCCCTGTACCCACTCACCTGCGTGCTCCCTGTCCCATGAGGGATTGAGAGCTGTGGGCTCAGTAAATGAGCTACCCCCCTTCACAAGTCCTGTGAAGGGGTCAGGGAAGATTTCTTGTTTCAATAACACCCTATAGCAATAGCATATCTGCCCAGATCTTGGCTGTAAATACCATTCCTGAATAAAAGAAATCAAGGCTACAGAATTAACTCCAGGGAAATGGTGATTCCACAGCTAGGGTAAGGGAAATAAAAGACAATTCAGGAAAAACTTGTGTTGCCAAGTGAGAAAAATCTGGGGACATGTTGAAAAGACAGAGAAGCAACATAAAGGATCTCCCAATGACCAGAGCTAGACAAATTTGAGCAACAAAGTAAGTCATGATAGTATCAAATGATGACCCATGAGTTCATGCTAATATAAATAAATAATTGAATAAAAAAGTAAATGAGGGAGAAGGGGCAACTTCTGACAATGGATTGCCATTGAATAAATTTAGAAGAAATTAGGAAAAATAAAAAACAGCCATTAAGCAGCAGCACAGTAATAAATGTTGCAGGCAACAACAATCAATGGCTGCTCAAATTAGTGTGCAAAAGTATGGCAAGAAATGAAATATTTGCATAGTCTTCAAGTATCTCCCCAGAAGATATTCATTGATTGTCAAGGGAAAAATAGTGACTTCATAATTGAGAAACCTGGCAGACATCACCTTAACTGAGTGATACAGGCTAACATCACCAGTAATCAGGCATGTCGACATCATGTGCCCACTGATATGATGTGCTAAGATGGGCACATCACTTCAGTGGCATTCTTGCCAAAATGGCCAACCTCAATGTACTAATAATAAAAAAGACCATTCCAAATTAAGGGATACTCTATAAATAACTGACCAGTTCTCTTTAAGTGTGTTGGCCAAGAAATTTTTTTAAAAAGAAAGAAAGAAAGGAAAGACTCAAGGTAGGTCACATATTGGACAAAACTATTGATGGCTTACTGGCACTCAAACCTCTTACAGGAGGGGGAGTGTGCAGATGGGCAGGTGCAGAAGCTGGTGTGAGGGCTTTTGGGCTCTGGCCCCACAATAGCATCTAGGGGTGGATGTCTATGACTCCTGAAGTCCCAATGAGCATATGTTACAGTGTACTCTTTTAGCTTTACTGACCATGGACAGCTTAAGTGTTAAACAGCTCAGTAAATCCTCTGCTTTTTTGCAAGGGCTTTCTGTATCCTGAGCTCTTGTCCAGCATCCAGGAAAAACCAGGTCACACACGGACTTGAAGGATGGTGAATGCCAGGGTTTTGTTCATTGGTGGAGGTGGCTCTCAACAGGATGGATGGGGAACTGGAAAGGGGATGGAGTGGGAAGATGATCTTCCCCTGGAGTTTGGCCATTCAGTGGCTGATCTCATCTCCAACCATCCCCAGCTGAACTCCTCTCAACGTTCAGGTGCTCCTTCTCTTCTCTCCTTCTCTGCTGCTCTTCTGCTCTTCCATTCATCTGCTCATGGAGCCTGGGATTTGGGGTTTATATGGGTTCAGTACGCAGAGTGTGGTGGGCCAAAAGGGAACTTTTGGGTGCAAAAACAGGAATGCCTGTTCCCATTTAGGGCCATAGGTTTCCAGGCTTGAGGGTGGGGCCTTTGCCAGGGAACCACACTCTTCTACCCAGTATTTTGCTGTCTCCTGTCCATATTATTAGGGCCATTGGGCAGACCAGGGGTGTGTCTGCTGGGGGCAGCAGCATTGCTACATTGTTTCTCAGGTTCTGAGTATGGCCCATGGTCATTCCAATGACCCAAGGATATATCAGCTACATGGAAGCTTGAAAGCTTCCAGTTTGAAGGATGGCATGTAGTGTTTTGGCCAGCTTAAGGGGGGATTCACCATGGATGAAACAATCAGATTGTTCCTTCAGCTGGAGGTAAGGCAGCAGGAGTTGGTTTCCCTGTAGTGCAGGAGTTGTAGCTGATCTTGGGCCCAGGCTCTGCACAGATGAGGTTGTGGGGTTCAATGACCTATGGGCTTGGTGGGATGAAGATGGAGTCCCAGTGCTTGTGAGGCACAGTGGCTAGTGGCTCCCAGAGCAGGATGCACACCAGAGGTGACTCTGGTCTCAAGATGGCACCATGCTGCAGCAGCCTGGCTCATAGGGAGTGGGCAGGGGGTGGAGAATGCACACCTTGTACTGCTAATTTAGTATAATCCCCACAGTTCTCCCAGTTGGACTCATGGCTTGACAGAATTGTGGAATTCTCTTGTTATAAGGACTGTAGGTATTGGCAGTGGCAATGGAAGCTGGCAGGGATCTTCTACTTAGATTTTTGCCAGAACAGGAAGTGTCTCCTGACTTCAGACGTATCCAATCTGGGTGGGGCAGATGTGTTTCAGAGGCTGGGTGCCTGTATGCTGCCGCCCTGGACTTCCATTTACCACAAGTGCATCTCCACTCCTTTGCTGCCTTCCAATGTGCTCCTTCCCATACTCCAGTCAAATCTTAGCTGTGTATTCATTGCCTTGGTCTTTTCTTGTAAGGAGAATGAACACTAGGCACCTCTAACATTATGCTAATGTTACTCCCCAAACTTTTAAACAAGAACTAACACCAATTCATCTCAAACTATTCCAAAAAATGGAGGTGGGGAGTGGAATTCTTCCAAACTTAATCTATGAGCCCAGAATTATTCTCACACCAAAACCAGAAAAGAACACAACAAAGAAAGAAAACTACAGACCAGTATATTTGATGAACATAGATGCAAAAATCTACAACAAAATACTAGCAAAAGAAATTCAATAGCACATCAAAAGAATTATGCCCCATGATCAAGTGGGGTTTATCTCAAGGATGCAAGGATGGTTCAAATAAGCAAATCAATATACATCATACATCACATCAACAGAATGAAGAATAAAAACTAATATAATCCTCTCAATATTCACAGAATAAGTATGTGCTACAATTCAAAAATCTTTTCATGACAAGAACTCTCAATAAATTAGGTACAGAACTAATATAACTCAACACAATAGAGGCCATATATGACAAACCCACAGCTAACATCATATTGAATGGTGGTTGGGGGGAGTTCTTCTAAGAACTGGAATAAGACACGATGCTCACTTTCACCACTCTTATTCAACATAATACTAAAAGCCTTAGCCACAGCACAATTAGGCAAGAGAATGAAATAAAGGGCATCCAAATTGGAAAGATGGAAGTAAAATTGTCCCTGTTTGCTGAGGACATATTCTTACATACGGAAAAACCTCCATCGAAAGATTCCATCAAAAATCTCTTAGAAAAGAAACAAATTCTGTGAAATTGTATTATAAGATCAACATACCAAAATCAATAGTGTTTCTATACTCCAATTAACTAGCTGAAAAAGAAATCAAAAAGTGGTATGGTTTGGCTCTGTGTCTTCTCCCAAATTTCATCTTGAATTGTAATCCCTACGTGTTGAAGGAGGGACCTAGTAGGGGGTGATTGGATCATGGGGGCAGTTTCCCCCATGCTATTTTCATGATAGTGAGGGAGTTCTCATGAGATTCATTGGTTTAAAAGTGGTAGTTTCCCCTACACACTCTCTTCTGCCACCATGTAAGACGTGCCTTGCTCCTCCTTCACCTTCTGCCATGATTGTATTCTTGAGGCCTCCCTAGCCATGTGGAACTGTGAGTCAGTTAAACTTCTTTTCTTTATAAATTACCCAGTCTCAGGCAGTTATTTATAGCCGTGTGAAAACAAACTAATACAAGAAGGCAATCCCATTCATAATAACTATAAAAAATTGAACAAATTTAACCAAGAAGGTGAAATATCTCTGCATCGAAAACTATAAAACTGTAAAACACTTCAGAAAGAAATTGAAGAAGACACAAAGAAATGGGAAGACATCCCACGATTATTGATTGGAAAAACTAATGCTGTTAAAATTATCATACTACTTAAAGCAATCTATTTACTCAATGCAATTCCTATCAAAATACCTTTAACATTCTTCACTGAAGTAGGAAAAAAAAGTCCTAAAATGTGTATGGAACTACAAAATACCTCAACTAGTGAAAGTAATCCTGAGGAAAAAGAATGAAGGTGGAAGTATAACACTACCTGACTTCAAAATATACTACAAAGCTATAGTAACCAAAACAACAGGATACTGGCATAAAAACAGACACACAGACCAATTGCACCAGAAATAAATTCATGTATTTACAGCCAATTGATTTTTGACAAAGGCACTGAAAACATACACTGAAGAAAAAACATCCTTTTCAGTAAATGGTGATGGGAAAATTGGATATTCATACTCAGAAGAATAAAACTAGACCCCTATCTCTCATCATATATAAAATCAACCTAAAATTTATTAAAGATTTAAAAGTAAGGGCAAAAACTATGAAACTACTCAAAGAAAACATAGGGGAACCACTTTAGGACATTGTTCTGGGCAAAGATTTTATGGATAAGGCCTCAAAAGTACAGGCAACAAAAGCAAAAAGAGACAAATGGGATTATATCAAACTATAAAGCTTCTGCACAGCAAAGAAAACAATCAACAGAGTGAGGAGACAACCTGTAGAACAGGAGAAAATAATTCCAAACCATTTATCTGACAAGGAATTAAGATCCAGAATACACAAAGAACTCAAACAGCAAACAGCAAAAAAACCATATAACCCAATTTTAAAATGGGCAAATGATCTGAATAGACGTTTCTTAAAGGAAGACATACAAACAACCAACAAGTGTGTGAAAAATGCTCAATATTGCTAACCATTAGGGAAATTCAAATCAAAACTACAGTGAGATACCATCTCACCTCAGTTAGAATGGTTATTATAAAAAGACAAAAAATAACAAATGCTGGTGAAGATGTGGAGAAAAGGGAATTCTTATATCCTGTTGGTGGAAATGTAAATTAGTACAGCCATTATGGGAAGCAGTATGGAGATTCTTAAAAAAAAAACTAAAAATAGAACTACCATATGATCCAGTAATCCCACTAGTGGTTATATATCGAAAGGAAAGGAAATCAGTATGTTGAAGAGATATCTACACTCCCATGTTTATTGCAGCACTATTCACACTAGACAAAATATGGAATCAGCCTTAGTGTCCATCAACAGATGAATGGATAAAGAAAATGTGGTATATGTACACAATGAAATACTAATCGGCCATAAAAAAGAACAAAATCTTGTCATTCGCAGCAACATGGATGAGCTGGGAGACATTATGTTAAGTGAAATAAGCCAGGCACAGAAAGAAAAATACCACATGTTCTTACTCATTTGTGAGAGCTGAAAAAGTTGATCTTATATAAATAGAGAGTAGAATAGTAGTTACTAGAGCCTGGAAAGTGTAGGGGGAAGTAGGGAAGAGGGAGAGGTTAGTTAACAGATACAAAATTACAGCTAAATGGGAGGAAAAAGTTTTAGTGTTCTATTAGTACTGTAGGATGACTATAGTTCACATTAATTTATCACATATTTTCAAGTAGCTAGAAGAGAGGTTTTGAATGTTCCCAATACAAAGAAATTGTAAATGTTGGAAGTGATGGATATGCTAATTACCCTGATTTGATTATTACACATGTATACATAAATTGTAATATCACATTGCACCCCATAAAGATGTACAATTATTAGGTATTAATTAAAAATTTTTAAAAAATCACTAGTGGCCATGATTTAATCAATCATGCTTATGTAATGAAGCCTCCATAACTGGGATGCCAAACAGGAGGAGGTACCTGGAGAGTGGTAGTCCCAGAAAGGGCACAGAAGTTCACACCCCATCCTACATACCTTCACCTGTGCATCTCTTCTTTCTGACAGTTCCTGGCTTATATCATCTTATAATCAATGGCTAATAATAGGTAAAGCACTTTCCTCATTCTGTGAGCTGTTCTAACAAGTGATCAAACCAGAGAAGGGGGCTTTGGGACCCCAAGTCCGACACAAGTCATGGGTAACATGGGAAACTACCACTAGTGACTGACATCTGAAGCCAGGGACAGTCTTGTGGGGCTGAACCCTTAACATGTGGAGTCTGTGCCAACTCCAGTTAGCACAGAATTGAACTGAATTGTAGGATATCCAGCTGGTGTCAGAGAATTGCTTTGTGTGGGAGAAACCCACACGTTTTGGTGACCAGAAGTGTTTTGTGCTGAGTGTGAGGAAAACAGTTAATCTTTTTCCATATAAGAGGGTAGGCAGCATGTAGACTAGGAAGAGGACCTACCACCAGAGCCTGACACCAGCTCACAAAGGAAGAGGTTCTATAACTCAGTTAAAGTACTTATATACAAGGAAATCTACAAGGACTGGAGAGTTAAGGAATAAAGACACATGAACCCAGGCTTTCCAATACAGTCAAATTTATATCTAAAGAATCTGGTGTCTCACTAAGAAAGTGAAGGCTTCCAGTTTATGGATAAAATTAAGTAAAGAAATATTTGGAAACGTAATGGAGGCCATAACAAAACTAGAGAGTTAAACTTTCAGCAGTGATGAGTACTTTCTCTACAAGAGGCATATAAATCTCAGAAGTTAAGCCATGAATAGTATAGAAGTTTCAGCTATCCTACCCAGTGTGGTGAGGTTTTAGATGTATGGTAGTTTATTTTACAACAGTCAACAAGGTCAGCATAAATATTAATTAGGTCCCTGTTCTATTTCCAGTTCATGGTTGATACCAGGACTTCCTACCACACAGCAGTTCATGCTGAGCCAAGTGATACATGTTTTCACTTCATATCAGCTATGATAAAAGAAAAAAGTTTGTGAGTAAAATAGATATTCAGATAAACAGAAATAAAATACCTTCCCATCAAAACCTACCAGCAGGGAGAAAAACAAAACCCAGGAAGTGCCAGGAAAGGAAAGCAAGTCTAAGGCCTGTTCTCAGTTTTAAGTTCTGCAGGCCTTCCTAGAAGATTATCCATTTTTTTCACTTTTCATGTATTCACACTACTCAGAAACCCTCGATTCTCCTATTTTAAGGATTAAAAAAATTAATTAGAGGTATTTCAACAACAACCTTGCGACATGACATCTTCTGTTAATAGAAAAAAGACTTCTACTATGACATGACTTATGCTTAGTATGAAACTTAAAACTATGACATGTTTTCCTACTACCTCCTTCAAAAACATATAAAATTGTGATATATGTGACTATAGAACTGATATTAGTAACGGTAAGTTAGGAGGTTATAAACAAGGTTCTGTGTCATAAAATTTGAGTCAACAGGAACCCAGTTACCGAGAAATATTTTAGAAAGACGAGGGACTAGTCTTTCAAATGAAAAGAAGATAATAAGAACTAAAAGATAACAATAAAATATTAAGGATTTTTACAAAAACAAATATATCATGATACATATGCCTTCTTTAACAGTGATAATAGACAGAGCTGTCACATTCTTTTTTTTCCTAGACTTCCCTTAGCCTTGCTAAGTGGGCAGCACCAAATGCAATGCAACACCTGATGCAAAGGCAGGCAATCCATGAGCTTGTAGCAGTCAGTGACCTAGGATCTGACTAGAATAGATGAGCTGGGTCAATAAGAGTCCTCCTTCAGGAATCTGAACCACAAGACCTAGAGAATTTCCAATAAGCAACAAGGCAAAAGCTAAATGGACAGATCAAGAGATACTATGCTATAGGGAGGTGTAGAGTCCCTACTATAGTCTGTATTAGTCTGTTCTTACATTGCTATAGAGAAATACCTGAGACTGGGTAATTTATAAAGAAAAGAGGTTTAATTGGCTCATGGTTCTGCAGGCTATACAGGAGTCACGGAGCCATCAGCTTCTGGGGAGGTCTCAAGGAACTTCCAGTCATGGCAGAAGGCAAAAGGGAAGCAAGGCACTTCACATGGCTGGAGCAGGAGGAAGAAAGAGACAGGGAAGGTGCCACATACTTTAAAACAACCAGATCTCATGATAACTCACTCACTATCACAAGAACAGCACCAAGGGAATGGTACTAAACCATTCATGAAGGACCATCCCCATGATCCAATCACCTCCCACCAGCCTCATCCTCCAACACTGGGGATTACAATTGAATATGATATTTGGGTGGGGACACAGACCCAAACCATATTGTGAACCATATGCAAGCTATAGTTATGAGGAAGCCAGTTAATAGACAAAAGACAGTGAAGGCCACATATGTAAGAAAGATTTTGCCTGTGTGGACAAAGAGAGAATGAGAAGAAGGAAGGAGAAGAGAAGAAAGAGGAGAGGCAAGAGTAGGCTTGATTCATGACAGCTTCCTTAAGACCCAACTATAACTCAATTTCTGTCATTGGGTTTGTCTGAAATCTCTCTGAAACCTAACATCGCTGTTCGTTATAACTAAAAGAACCCTAAGCAAAACAATGCATCCTAAGGTCAGTATGCTTCTAGGCAATCTTCTACACTCTCTTTATCCACAAGAAACGGCACTTAGAATAAAGGCTTTTGATTAATCAAGGTATCAATTTGCTGTAAAGAAATTTAGTTCCACTGTTATTTACATAATCTTAGGCAAATCGCTTATCTCCCGAGCCTTACTTTTCTCACCTATATACATCTATATATATAGTAGGTTTATTGTGGAAATAACAATCATGTGTATGGAGCACCTGGCCCCTGGACACTCAGAACTTGGTAGTTGTCATCATTCATTAAAATAAAACTGAAGACTTGTACAAAGCAAGTCCACTGTCTTTATATAATTTGATACATTAAACAGCCCAGGTGACATAGGTAGGACAAGTGTTGCCATCTCCATTTTTCAAATGGCTCAGTGTCATAACTTCCCCAAACCATAGAGCTAGCAAGTGGAAGAATGTGGACTTAAACATAGGGCTTATGATTGCTAGTCAATGAGATAACCTTCCATTTCAATAAAGCCCAGAAAGTGCATTCATGTATTAGGGAAAAAACTTGCAACCAATAAATTTGAAAAAGGGTGGAGAAAAGAGTCCTGATTAACCTTCAGTTCAATAGAAAAATCCACTCCATTAAAATCCCCTTTCCCTGGGCATTCCTGATAATTGAGATTTTACAGTTCTTTGAAATACCACAAGGTCAACAAATTGCACACACTTACAGTTCCACGAAAGAATGGAAATAATGGTACTCTCTAGGGTAGAGAAAGAGAAATTCATTACATTAGAAAATCCTGAAAGAATGACATGAGAGACCAAGAGCAATGCACGTAAATGCAGAAAAGAAAGAAGGAAGAGGGGGAGGAGGGTAAAAAATTATTTTTGGCATACCTAATTACTACAGAAACTCACCTCCTAATCCCCAGAGTAATTCACACTTTTATAGATCAGTATGTCAAATTACCTTTTCAGATCTGAGTAAAATAATCCTGAATGTTTCAGATTCAGATTGTAAGAAAACTTTATATCAGATCATATGGCAGTTCTAAATAAAAGTTAGTTGCTAAATCTAAGTTTTTAAAGTTTCCCTTTCATGTAAAATAAGAAAAGTTTCAATGATTGTGCATATTTGTCTTCTAATAACTTTAATAAATAAAGCTATTAAAACCATGATCATGACCTAGTATAGAAAACCCAGCTGGGCAAAAATACCACGTCATAAGACTTCTGTTTGGCACCCAAAATTATGAATACATCATACAAACTATGCTCTGCTCCTTGTTCATTTTTGTTGGCAGCTTTGACATTGAGATACAGGTCAGGAGGAGATGACACACAGAGGACCCTCATCTAACCTCTTGAAGGTCTCATATTCCTTGGTGACATGACTTTTAAGATCTCACCTAGAACTAAATTTCTAAGCTCTATCAACTTTCTCTCTGTCATTTTTTCAAATCAGATTTAATGAAGATGTCAGATGACTGAACTGCCTCATAAGTTCACCCAGTGTTCATTAAGCCTTGTACATCTCCTATAACTCCAAAGCCTGGAGTGAGCATAGACTCAAGGTCAACAGCTTGGGCTTTAGAATTTACTAGCCATGTGGCCTTGGGAAAGTAACATAACCTCTCAGTGCTGTATTTTTTTCATCCATAAAATGGGATAATAAGTACCTCATAGTATTGTTGCAAGGATTAAATGCACATAAAAAATGCTTTAAAAAGTGCCTACATCATGTGTTCTCAATAATTTTTAGCTGCTCTTATTATTACCTCTCGACAATGAAATATTCCTTAATATATGCAAGCACAAAGTCTATGGGAACGTCTGCCACTAGGAAGAAAAGATGAAATTCAAATGTGCACACAGAACAAAGACAGGAATGAATGAAACAACACATGCTGCAGGCTGCATCCGGTCAGCTAAACTGAGATGAGCTTCACATTCTTCCATGGTTGGCCTGCACCATTAGCCCCTGCTGGCAAATGGGAAGTGCTCATGATAAAGCTGACCAAATGGCAGCATGTGGGTGGACCAGCACAATCCATCCCCACTACTGGACCAGGAGCCTGGACTGCATTCTCTGCTGTCCCTGCATTAGAGCATATAGGATGTCATACACTGTTAACAGGTTCTAAGAGTTCCAGGGGTTTGAGAGAAAGAATGAAGGACATAATGAAAGAGCCGGCATTGAGGGAATCTCTGTGAAGCGGTCTTTAGCTGCATTTCAAAGGCAGGTGGGAAGCGGGCTTGGGGAGAAGTGAGCAGAGCTTTCCAGATGGGAGAAATAGGATATGTGTGCCCCTGGGTGTGAAGTTTGGAGAAGCCCACGTTGGAGAAGGCCAATAGTGCTGCCAGGAAGAAAGAGCATGAAATAAGGTGTAGCAGCAGGTATAGCCAGTAATGGCCAGGGAAGATTTTTATCTCTTTTTCCCAATTTCCAGAGAAATAATCTCTGCAACCGGGTGTTCTTTGTTGTTAGGTTAGCTCCCTTTTAGGATTATATTTAGACTTTTTTTTTTCTTTTCTTAGAAAACCTCAAATGATTACAACTTGCACAGAATGTTTAAGTAGGTCACAAAAAAACAAGGAATGCTTTTTCCCACTCAAATAGATCACTGAAACTCTAGGTTCTAGAGAACTGGATGCTAATTTCCTCATTCTCCCAGGGGGACAGAATGACAAATTCTACCTGCCTCACTTCCATCTCCCTCCACTCCATTTAAAGGCTCCCAGTTCACTGTTCAGTAAAAGGAAGGAGCATTTTCTCAGAAACCAATTCTCTAGGTGAAAGAAACCTAGGTGAGGATTTCCAAAAGCTAAAGACTTCTCACAGGAGTCAGGGCATTTTATATCGCTCTAGGAAGATAACCAAGGGAATTGAAGGGATATTACTATACAGAAAAACAATAACATTTAAAACCTCAAACCCCACTAAATTCCTTATATGACAACCAATAGTGATGATGCTTAATATTTTTTGCCATGACTCAATAGTCAGATACAAACCTCAACTCAGTCACAGAACTCTTTCATCCATGCTACTCATACAGAAAAGAGAAAAATGATGGAAAACTTTCTAGCAAGGATTTTTTTTTCCTTTTTAAAGTTTATCCTGGAGTTGAGGGAGAACTTGGAAATAAGATTCTGATTAAGAAGAAGTTATCCTCATTGAGACAGGCACCTCCTAAGACACCCTTCCACAAGCTATCAGCACATGCTTTACACATTGTGAAAGTCATGGCTTTCTCACGTCTTCATCTGATTCCTAATTCTTTTTCTCATCTAGCAAAATGTTGCCAGGGATTTTCACTGAATGTCATTTTCACTCAAGAGGTCCCAATTAAGAATTTTTGGATCTCGGACTGAAAACCTTTCCAAGATAATTATTATAATCCAGGGCTTCAAAGGAGCAGAAATTCAAAGGAAGGGAAAGAATTTCAGTAGACAATCTACAGGATGGCTGCCACTGATCCTCCCCTTGTCCTGCACTCCTGGTTTTGCCCTTTCCCTGTGAGCTTACTGCTGAAAATCTGTTAGGCATTTCAGCAAAGGTCATGACATTTATTACCCCTTAATATAGAGCATAAAGTGGAAAAAAGGTTGACTCCAAGGCTGCAAGTCCAAGAGAAAAAGAGAATGGAGTAGAGATATAGGCAAGGAAAGGAAAGAATTTGAGACTAAAGAGGTGTGAAATGTAGCTTCAACGATAGAGTAACAGTTAAAGTCTTGAGATAAAAAAAGTTGGCATGTGCATCTATGTACACACACAGATATACCCCTATGTTCAAGGCCTGGGTTTGGGGGGTAATGAGGAGTAGGAGGAAAAAAAGAAGAAATAGAAGGACACAGTGAAGATAGGTTAGAAAGGCAGGAGGAAAAATTCCAAGATGTTCCAAAAGCCAAGAGAATATTTTACTATAGGGCAAACATTAACCCAAAGAAAGCTGGTGATAAAGCATTAATATCATACAAAGTAGACCTAAAGGTAAAATGCATTGTCCCAGGTAAGAAAGTCATTATATGATGACAAAAGTCAATTCATGAGGAAGATGCAAAAATCCTCAACTTGTATGCAATGAATAACACAGTCTCAAAAATATATAAAGTAATAATTGAAATAACTTAAAGGAAAATAAACATTCTACTATCAATCATAGTGGGAGATTGTTACACACTTTTCTCAGTAAATGACAATCCTAATATCAGTAATGTCATAAAAATATCTCTAATAGTGGTGTTTACTGAGTTCCAAATTTTTAATAGTAGTCTTTAATATTTTTACCTTAATTATCTTCCTCCTATTTGAACATTTCCAACTTGAAACATGAGTTCTGGTCAAACCAGTTCACCAAACATATCTTATTGGTTTCACTTTTATTTCTCACCTTAAGTTATATCCCCTAGCTGAAATGTTCTCTCCCTTCAATAGATTTTTTTCCCTTGCAATTGTGAGAAGGGTTGAAACAAGACTGGCATAAGTAGACTTCTGGATCATAGGATGGAAGGAGTACAAAGATACACGGGCCTCAAACACAATGCCTCAGCTTCCCCAGGAAAATTGTGTTTGTTTCTAGATCTCCCTTCTGGTCAAGGGCCACTCATTTCAAGCACTGTCCAAGAACTCAGCCTGGACCAAGCTTTGGAATAACAATCTATGTAGTATGGAGAGCAAGGAAGATCAGAAGTCAATTGTGTCTTCTCTTTTCAGGAAAAGCCAGTGGTCTGGGAAGGCAAATCACCTGGGGCTGGCTGAATGAAGCAGAGGAGAAAAAACGTGTCTGAGATATCATGCCAAAACCTGACAAACAAAGGAGAAAACAGAGAATAAGCTGAAGGTACCAATGAGTGAATAAGAAATAGGAGATTAGTGAGAAGTTGAGATACAAGTTGAGTCTGGTGGAGATTAAGTGTAATAACTTATACTGTGAGGTTTTAGGTCTGGTGTATTGATCCTACCTCTTTGGCATTTAAGGCTACAGGGAATGACTCAGTATCTTGGGATAGACCCCTGGCATTCTGTCTTTTCTGTCAGGCAGGACTTTATCAGAATCTAGGCATGCTTTAAACACAAGGCATGCAGAAGGAAGTATACCGCTTCCCTTTGTGTCTCCTGTAGTTGTGATGCACCTGCAAATAGCCAATACATATAAAGGAAAAAGTCATGATAAAGATAATGCTCTGGGCTGGGCATGGTGGCTCATACCTGTAATCCCAGCACTTTGGGGGGCCAAGTCAGGTGGATCACCTGAGGGCAGGAGTTTGAGACCAGGCTGGCCAATATGGTGAAACCCCATCTCAATTGAAAATACAAAAATTAGCCAGGCATGGTCCTGGGAGGTAGAGGTTGCAGTGAGCAGAGATTGTGCCACTGCACTCCAGCCTGGGCAACAGAGCAAGACTTTGTCTCAAAAATAATAATAATAATAATAATAATACTCTGTCTGCAGCTCCTCCTAAGGGCAAGAAAGGCAGATGAGTAAATCACCTTCCTGTATGAACCTATGGTTCTGGTTATGATTGTCAACAGTTTATACAAAAAATATAAATAATTCAAAGCTAAGTGCCAATTGATAGTTTTAATAAATGCATAATTTCACAGCATGAAAGCTTTGTTGTTTGCTCATATCACTTGCTGTCTAAAACTAAAACAGCAATAATATCTGATATGTAAGATACACCCTTAAAAAGAAATAGCAAAAACCCACATGATGTCAAAGGAGGCTCTTTTTCAAATAGCCAAAAAGCCATGAAAATCAATGAGCCCTGGAGTAGCTCCACCCTTGGGATCCTGTCTAAGAATCAGAAGATATTTACTAAATTGTGCTGTTTTATCTCACATAAAAGAAACACACATAGACAGTCTAACCCTTAACAGTCTCAGCAAAGCTCAGGTCAGAAAAACAAATTCACTCAGGTTCAGGTTGAGGCTGCCACCAGCATAGGCAACTAGGAAAGGGCTATTGAAGAGGGTATTCTGTTTTCTAAGGAAACTTTTAATGTTAAGAGCCTCTACTTTTTAGAGTACTGTGAAAGCTCTGCTGAAAAGAAACAAACATAGCAAGAGCAAGTAGTAATGATATCAATAATATTAGGGATAACAGCAGCTGCTGAGGAGTTTTCCCATATTGTGACTGACCAAGAGGGGTCTTACTGCTATTAAACAAACAGGGGATGAGATTCAACAGTGAGTACAATAATCTTCATTTGGGTTCACCTGAAAGTAAGACTTAGCACCAGACTCCACATTGTAAAGAATTTCCTGGTCCATCAGGGTTTCCATGTAAATAAACAAAATAATTCTGTTGTAATACTTTGATGTCGCCTGGGGTCAAAGACTGAAGTTCAGGTTCTTTCTTGGTGTAATGCCAGTTTTCCATCCTCTTTATGCCAGACTCTGCATTGTTTTTCTAATTTATATAATAAAATGCTGTTTGTTGAAATAAGATCACTAGAGGGTTTGTGGGAGCCCCTCAAACACTTCATTCATTTTTAATGGGGTACTTGACATCCCACAAAGTTCACACACATGAGGAAGAGATTGCACAGTGCAAACTGGTGAAAAAAATCCATTGTCTATCCCTCCAGGAGCATGCTGATAACATGAGGTGACTAGTGCATAGTATATTTCATAGGACAGCTCTGTAAATGGTCATGCCTTTTAGCACAAAACAAATTAAAACATAATCATAACCCCAGTACCACTGTTATCACTGGGTGGCATTCTTCATGATTAAATATATATCACATTCTTTCTAGGCATGCCAAGGTAAAAGCTGCCAAATTCACAATGGCAATTTATTTCAAGTTTTCAAAATAAAAGTGACATACGAAAAAATTTTTTTTAATGTATCAACTTTTTATTTTTTCCCATGCACTTATTTGATGCACTGTTTATTAGCAAAATTGACATTGCCCTTGGATGTCCATAACACTGGCTATAAAATGGGGTAATTATATCTAGTTGACAACATATCTAAAAGGTTAAATATTTTAGCTACACTTTGAAAATTTACATGGTTTGAATGTGCTAATCTTTATAATATTGTCACAGAGGTTCATTTTGGTTTTTTTGGAATTTTTGTTTTTCTTTCCAACTTTTATTTTAGGTTCAGAGGGTACATGTGCAGGTTTGTTACATGGGTAAATTGTGTGTCATGGGGGTTTGGTGTACAGATTATTTCATCACCCAAGTAATGAGCAAAGTACTCAATAGGTAGTTTTTCAGTCCTCACCCACTCCTGCACTCCACCCTCAAACAGGCTCCAGTGTTTATTGTTTCCTTCTTGTGTCCATGTATATTCATCATTTAGCTCCCACTTATAAGTTAGAACATTCAGTATTTATTTTTCTATTCCTGCATTAATTCATTTATGATAATGGCCTCCAACTCCACCCATGTTGCTACAAAGAACAGGATTTCATTCCTTTTTATGGCTGCATAGTATTCCTTCATGTATATGTAATGCATTTTCTTTATCCAGTCTACCACTGATGGGCATTTAGATCAATTCCATGTCTTTGTTATTGTGAATAGTGTTGCGATGTGCATGTGTCTTTATGGTAAAACAATTTATATTCCTTTGGGTATATACCTAGTAATGGGATTGCTGGGTCAAATGGTAGTTCTGTTGTAAGTTCTTTGAGACATCTCCAAACTGCTTTCCACAGTAGCTGAACTAATTTACATTCCCAACAGCAGGGTATAAGCATTCCCTTTCCTCCACTACCTCACCAGCATCTGTTATGTCTTTGTTTTTTAATAATAGCCTTTCTGGCTGGTGTGAAATGGTGTCTCACTGTGGTTTTGATTTGCATTTCTCTAATGATTAGTGATGTTGGGCATTTTTTCATAGGCTTATTGGCCACATGTATGTCTTCCTTTGAGAAGTGCCTATTCATGTCCTTTGCGCATTTTTTTTATTGGGGTTGTTTGTTTTTTGCTTGTTAATTTATTTAAGTTCCCTACAGATTCTGGATAGTAGACCTTTGTTGGGCACATAATTTGTAAATATTTTCTCCCATTCTGTAGGTTGTCTGTTTACTCAGTTGATAATTTCTTTTGATATGCAGAAGCTCTTTAGTTTAATTAGGTCCCATTTATCTATTTTTTGTTGTTGTTGTTGCAACTGCTTTTGGAGTCTTTGTCATGAAATCTTTGCCAGGGTCTATTCCCAGAATGGTATTTCCTAGGTTTTCTTATAGGGTTTTTATAGTTTTAGGTTTTACATTTAAGTCTTTAACATCTTGGTTTAATTTTTGCATATGGTAAAAGGGAGGGATCCAGTTTCAATCTTCTGTATATGGCTAGCCAGTTATCCCAGCATCATATATTGAATAGAAAGTCCTTTCCCTATTGGTTGTTTTCATTGACCTTGTTGAAGATCAGTTAGTTAGGTGTACAGTTTTATTTCTAGATTCTTTAACCTGTTGGTCTATGTGTTTATGTACCAGTACCATGCTGCTTTGGGTACTACAGCCTTGTAGTACAGTCTGAAGTTGGGTAGTGTGCCTCTGGTTTTGTTGTTGTTTGGGTTTTTTGTTTTTGTCCGTTTATTTTGCTCAGAATTGCTTTGGTGTTCAGGCTCCTTTTGGTTCCACATGAATTTTAGAATAGTTTTTTTTTTTTTATTCTATAAAAAATATCATTGGTAGTTTGATAGAAATAGCACCGAATCTGTAAATTGCTTTGGGCAGTGTGGCCATTTAACAACATTGATTCTTCCTATCCATGAGCATGAAATGCTTTTCCATTTGTTTGTCTTCTCTCGATTTCTTTCACCAGTGTTTTGCAATTCTCGTAGAGATCTTTTACCTCTCTGATTAGCTGTATTCCTAGGCATTTTATTTTTTTTGTGGCTATGGTGAATGAGATTGTGTTCCTGACTTGGCTCTCATCTTGAACACTGTTGGTATATAGAGATGCAACTGATTTTTGTGCATTGATTTTGTATCCTGAAACTTTGCTAAAGTTGTTTATAGGTCTAGGAGCCTTTGGGCAGAGACTGTGGGGTTTTCTAGGTATCAAATCATGTCATCTTCACAGAAGGAGTTTAATTTCCTCTCTTCCTGTTTAGATGCCTTTTCTTTCTCTTACCTGATTGCTCTGGCTAGGACTTCCAGTACTATGTTGAAGAGGACACATTCTTACCTTGTTCTGGTTCTCAAGAGGAATACTTCCAGCTTTTGCCCATTCAGTGTGATGTTGGCTGTGGATTTGTCATAGATGGCTCTCATTATTTTGAGGTATATTTCTGTGATGTCTTGTTTGTTAAGGGTTTTTAACATGAAGGGAAGTTGAATTGTATCAAAAGCCTTTCTGCATCTATTGAGATGATCATGTGGTTTTTGTTTTTAGTTCTGTTATATTCAGTTACAAGTCAAATCATTATGGAATGTCCAAATATTCTCCCAACACTCTAGTTTAATGGTGTTGAATATCATTCAAAATAAATAGGCCATTTCCTAAATGTTTTGAAATCTGTTCTTAAGGTTTCAATTTACTGTAAAGAAACCTAATATATGAAAAGCCAGATTTACAGAAAGGATAAATTGGAGAGGGGATGTTATTTACATTTTCTTATGGAGTTTACCACAGGATTCCTTCACAGCAAATCCCTGTGATGAAATGGAGAACGCACGACTCTCAAATGGGGTTCCTACCCCTACGTGCTTTGAGGAGTTTTCTTCTGTCAGCTTTTGAGGGATCAAAGAAAAGGATTTATTACTTTGGCAAAGAGTGAACTTTTCTCAGTCTTTCCTCTCTGACTGCCAGGATCTGCATTTAAGAGCACGTCCAAGAGTCTGAAGCAGGTAAGCTACCAATCTTTGCACTCTGTGTGAGGAAGGGCACCATTGTCAGTTTTCCACAACCTTGGGTCTTCTGTTCTCAGCCTTAGGTAAGAGGTATTCTTTTCTCAGTCAGTGGCCTCACCAGCATTACCAGGGCCAAGACTTTCTCATGGTGTTAGGTACATACCTTCTTCTCAATGGAGTCTACACCTCATGGAAAGAATATGAGTGTTGGATTCTGAATCCCAAGCCTGGATCCACCACTTAATAGCCAAGTGACTTCAATATTCTAGAGCTCCCATTTTTCCATTAATAATGGGGGTGACAATATCCAACTCATTGCAAAGTGGGAGGTTAGTTTAAATGTTGGTAAACCATCCAGTGTTGGGCCTCATATGTAACAGATTAACAAATGGGAGCTTTAATGATGATAGCAATTATCCTGGATGTTTCCTAAAGGTCTCATCTTTCTCTTGTCCAGTTTTGTTTGCTTGCTTCCTTGTTTTCTTATCTGCTTTTAATGTTCTTCTAGTAGGCTTTCAGTTGATCTAGAGGTCCTTTCTCTTAGCCTGCATTTACCACATGTCTTACTCTCCTTCTTCCCCAGCTAGCTCAGTGGGTCAGAATTCCCATCCTCCTCAACAGAAATCATCACTACGTTTTCCTAAACCCCATCTGGAGCCAGACACTATTTTCATAGAACAATAGTACATCTGCTTGTCATTACAGTTCAGCTCCCCTGGCCGCAGCCAGGCTGAACAGGATGCCAAACCCACAATGACTTCTCAGGAAAAGGGACTCTGTCAAAGCTTCTCTGTACATTGAAAATAAAATTTGATTTATAAAACCTTCACTACACAGGTAACTTTCAGGAACAAATCTGTGGTTCTTGAAAGGTAATGTTCATAGGTTTAAAAAGAAGTTCTAAACAATATTTGTCCTTATACTGAGCCTTTGCCTGGATAGGAAAGGGGACAGGAATAAAGGTAACTAACATTTATTGTCTATTTTGTGTCTTAGTGCTGTGCTAAGTGTTTTGCAACCATTATGTTATTTAATTTTCATAACTATCCTCATAAAATAAGGATAATTATCCTCACTTTACAGTGAGAAAACTGAGATTCCACCAGGTTAGCCTAATGAATAAAGCTAGTCAGTGGCAGAGCCAAGACAGAAATTCAAACCTGTCTCACCAATACAGAATGATATCTCATGACAGAGAATACTTTATGACATACAAGACACAATAAAACACGTTCTTTCTGCTGGCTTAAATATTTTACCTGGTACTTTGGATCACTGGAGGCTGAAGACCCTCCTATAGGCAGCAGTGAGAACACTGACACCTTCGGCATGCAGGTGGCTGCAATACTCTGGGGTTGCATAAAGTCTTAAGGATCAGACTGATCCCTTCCTCATTGCAGAAAGCTCCTAATCACCTGGTTGGGAGATTTTTGATTTATCCCTTATAGTCATACAGAAAGCACTAAACCTGCTGACTACAAATTAATCCTCTTTTCCTAGAACTGTGCATGGACAAAGGCATGGAAAGACGATGGCCTCCACCATTCAGAGGTGGACAGGCAACAGACCAGCTGGGCAGTGAGTGGCCCAGGACTCCAGCCTTTTCTGAGTACTATAGCATGATTGGAAGCTCAAATTCCACTGGAAATATAACCTGAGAGTGTAGAAAATTATATTTATCAGGCCTCCTCTCAGGGAGTGTATGCGGTGGAAAGGGATGTTTTAATAATCTTCTTGGCATAAGAGAAAGAGACTGCCAAAGGGTGTGATAATGTTATGGCTGATGAGCCCTCAACTGTGTTCTAAAGAGGTAAGGTCAGGATGACAACAGGGCTCTTCTTTGGTAGGGTGAGGTCTGTATATTTGGATCCAGAGCTGGACTACACAGGACAGGCTGAGCACTGTCACCCAGCATTTGTTCACTCATTCATTCATTCATTCATTCATTCATTCATTCATTCATTCAGTCAACACATATGTTTTGAGTGATTACTATTAATATATGTTCTATTTGAGGTACTGGGGATAAAGCAGTGCACAAAACGACAAAAAAAGGACCTCAGTCTGTTTTTTTTTTTGTTTTTTTTTTTTTGAGGTTTTCACATTTTTTTTCCAGCTTTATTGAGATATTTATGCTAAATAAATATAAATATCGAAAAAGACTTAAACTTATCTCATGGCCCCCAACTAAGCAAAATGCACAATGCCCTTCATGTTATAGACTAAAAATGACCGACATAATATAACCAGCAATGTTTTCAAAACGGTTGAAATTGAAAGACAGGCTATCCCAGGTATCAGAAATGCAAACGAAACGTAAAACTGAAGTGGTAACAGTGGCCCAGGGAGGAGACTGGAATAACCACAGGGCCTCATCTGTTAAGTGGTAGGTTTTTAGTATGATGAGTGTCAAGAGACATGGCCTTGGGCTTATGTGAAATAGAGAGCCAGAACTGAAACTCCTAAATAAAGCCGATATGTCAAAGTTACATACCCACAACGAAAGGGACTAAAGCATCTGTGCATCAGACCAGGGAAGTGACACATAAGCAAGGAGTGTGTCTCTTCCTAGGGATTTTGGATGAAAAATCAAAAACCCAGGCCCGTGCTTTGCCCAGGTTGGGAGTCCAAATTTATGCCAAAAGATGCTAGAAATTAATACAAAAACTGGTTCCAGACTGGCACATAGCAGAAGCAAATCCAAACCATTCTCTAGGGCACACAGACTTTATAGAAAACAACCCTGCTGAAGATGAGTTCACAAAGCACATGCAGAAATAATCTACATTGACAGAGAATGAGTCAACAGACTTAAAAATTGGGAGAATTAGCAGGCCCAAAGAGTTGAGATAGTAAAATAATGTGGAACAGTCTATAAAATAAGAATGTTTTTAAAGATTAAAGAGAGGAATGAGTTAAAACTATAAGAAAAATACTGAATACTATGGGGAGAAAGTTAAGATGATCAGTTTGTTGGTGTGTCAAATGACTAACCTGTCATGAATACCAGAATATTTACCTACCTTGAGTGCCCACATGTCTGAGTTTAACTCTGCTTCCATTTTATGGCTCTGTAATTCCATGTTACATTTAGAAAAGAACTATGCAGCAACACAAAAAGCAGAATTAGGAATATTTTATTAATGTTTAAAAACTCAATTCAATATATTCGTCTTTCCTTTGAATAACAGAGGACACTAAGAAACAAAGACATCGATGGCATTTATCCTATTGTGAGTCAGAATGAAGGTTGTTTTTAAAACAAATAACTCCCAAAATACAGAGGTTTAAATAGGGTACATATTTCTTCCACTCCTAAATAATAGTCGGGCAAGCCTATCTTGGCAGGGCAGCTCTGCTCCACTAGGTCATTCAAGGATTCAGGTTCCTTCCATCTCATTTCTCTACTATGCCCCAAGGCATTTTACTTAATCTTCATGTCAAAGCTGGGTCTCAAAAGGGCTCTGTTTCACTTCAGACTAGATCAAATGGGAGCACTGTCCTGTTTTTTAGGCTAAGGTGTGGAAATGGCACATACTGCTTCCACTATCATTGCTTGGCCTGACCTCAGTGACATGGCCACATCCAATTAAAAGCGTACCTGGAAAATATAGTTTTAGCTGAGTAATCATGTGTCCAGACAAAATTCTATTACTCTGTAAGAAGGGGAAAATGAATTTGTAAATCATCTAACAGTGTGTCAAATCTGTAATTCTAGCAAATATTGGGGACGAAGTAGTTAACTAAGTTTTTAAAAATATATGTTTTAGCCTATCAGTCAATCACAACTCTTTTTCAAAGTCCTGCTATTAGCTCAGCATTGTGAGTAGAAGAAACAAAAAAATGAGGTGGTAATATAAATAGAAAAGACTATTCACATACGTTCATTGAAATATAATTTTTTAAAGTATGCAATTAAGTGCTTAATTATAAAGATCCATTTCTAATTCCAGGTCTATATTTTCTTCCACACTCTTCCAACATGATACTTTCACATGTGACTTTTCCTAAAATTTGTTCCATATGACACCCCCAAGCCAGAAAGCGGAAAGTCACACTGACTTCTCTCTCTCTCTTCCCCCCACCCCATAATCAGAATGTCATCCATTTCTATTGGTTCTACCAACAAAATTCCCACTCATCTCTCCTCTTGTTTCTTTTCCAGCTCAAGCTCTTATAATTATTTCTTGCAAGGATTATTGCACAGATCTTAAAAACTTCCATTCTCTCTCCCCTTCTAACTATCCTGTATATTGTTTTTTAAGTGATCTTTCTAAAACAGGCTTATCCATATGTCTATCTGTTATCTACTTTGTGCCAGGCACTGTCCTAGGTGTTTGAGATTCAGCAATAAACAAAACAGATAAAGATGCCCTCATGAAGCTTAAATTTTAGTAGAGGGAGACGAAGAATAAATGATATACAAAGTAAATGAGTACATTATGAAAATATGTTAGAAGGTGATAAACATTATGGAAAAAGGAAAAAGTAGAGCAGAGTAAGAGGGATTGAGAGTGTTCATGCGGGGAGGGGGATGGCTGGCCAGGACTCAGATTTATTGATCAGAAAGTTCATTAAATGAGAAGATAACACTTAAGCCAAGAAGAAGAAGGGAGTTGGCCATGAAGATCTGAGCACAGAGAATTTTAAGAGGTATGGCTGAATTGAAGATATGTGGTAGGAGCCCTACCATCATGTTCCAGAAACAGAAAGGAGGCCAGTGAGGTTGGAACAAAATGAGCCACTGTAGACAGTAATGGGATCAGAGAGGATTGCAAGGACTTTGGTATTCACTTTGTATCATGAGACAACATTGGAAGTTTTTGAACAGAGGAGTGACATAATCTGACTTAAGTGTTTAAAAAGACCACTCTGTTGTACTGAAAGTAGATTATTGGCCAGGTGTGGTGGCTCATTCCTGTAATTCTAGCACTTTGGGAGGCCAAGGG
This sequence comes from Piliocolobus tephrosceles, assembly GCF_002776525.5. NCBI lineage: Eukaryota > Metazoa > Chordata > Mammalia > Primates > Cercopithecidae > Piliocolobus > Piliocolobus tephrosceles. The sequence continues at coordinate 60,864,811 of NC_045436.1, forward strand.
GGAGGATCACTTGAGGTCAGGAGTTTGGGAATAGATTATTGGAGGAGGGGATGGAGAGGGAGAAGGAAGGGTAGAAGTAGGTGGCCCAGTTAGGAAGCTATATTGCAGGCAAGAGGTGATGGAGGTTTCTACAAGGGTAATAAGGGTGAATGACTCTGTTATAATATATTTTGAAAGCAGATCCAACAGGATTTGATGTAGGATATGAGAGCAAGAGAGAAGTCAAAGATAACATCATGGCACTTGGGGCTAAGGAAAGAAAAGATGGAACACACTGCCATTAGTTGAAATGGGAGACTGAGAGAAGAGCTATATGGAGTTTGCAGGGGGGTCAGGAGTTTGGTTTTAGAATAATAAGCTTGAGATGTCTATTTGGCATCTAAGTGAGAATGCCAAGTAAGCAGCTGGATATATACACCCGCAGTTCAGGCAGGTCTGGCCTGAAGATAAGATAAAAAATGCAGTAATTGCATATGTGCAGGCACTGTGCTAAGCATTCTACATGGGTAACTTATTTAATCCTCACAACAACCCCAAGAGGTAGCAGGAAATATTATCATCTCTTATTTCACAGGTTGGGAAACTGAACCACATAGAGGTTAAGGAACTTACCTGAGGTCACAAGAATAGTTTGTGGAAGAGCCATGATTTGAATGCAGGAATATAAGTACCAGAATGCATGCTTTGAGCTACAATGCTACAGCACAGGTAATATTAATAAACTTAGGAGTCTTTAGCATGTGAATGATATTTAGTTATGAGTCCAGGTGAGATCACCAAGGGAATATAACAGAGAAAAGAGAGTCTGAGGAATTTGTTTAAAAGTAATATGGAGTGGATGGAGGGAAGTAGGTAGGAGAATAGATGAGTAAGGTTGGCTCTGAGTAGATAAATACTGAAGCTGGGAAATGGGCACAAGGAGTTTCATTATACTTTGCTGTCTAATATGTGTATGGCTAAAATTTTGCATAATGACAGGAGAAAAACAAAGACAGAGGGATGAGGAGGAACTATCAAAGAAGGCCAAGAAAGAGCACCATTGAAACAGGAAGAAAACCAGGAGCATGCTATCCTGGAAATCAAGTGTCCCGATTGTCTGTTGCTGCATAACACACCCCCAAAAATCTATGGCTTAAAAATATAACAATTATACACAGTATAGAGATTCCTCAAAAAACTAAAAGTAGAACTGCCATATGATCCAGCAATCCAACTTCTGGGTTTATATCCAAAGGGATTGAAATCAGGATGTCAAAGAGATACCTGCACTCTCACGTTCATCGCGGCACTATTCACACTAACCAAATTATGGAATCAACCTAAATGTCCATCAGTAGATGAATGGATAAAGAAAATGTGGTACATAGACACAATGGAATACTATTCAGCCTTTAAAAAGAAGGAAATCCTGTCATTTGCAACAACATGGATGAAACCAGAGGACATTATGCTAGATGAAATAAGCCAGGCACAGAAAGACAAATGCTGCTTGATGTCATGTATATGTGGAATCTAAAAAAATCAAACTCATAGAAGTAGAAGAGCACAATGGTGGTTACCAGAGGCAGGGGGTGGAGAGAGGGGAAATGGAGCTGCCAGTCAAAGGGTACCAAGTATCAGTTATACAGAAGGAATATGTTCTGGAGGTCTATTGTGCAACATGACCACTATAGTTAATAATAATGTATTGTATTCTTGAAAATTGCTAAGAGAATAGATTTTAAATGTTCATACCACCAAAAAAATAAATACATGAGATGATAGATATGTTAATTAGCTTGATTTAATCTATAATGTATACATATACCAAAACATCACAGTTGTGCTCCCTAAATATTATTTGTCGATTAAAATTTTTATCTAAAAATAACCACCATTTATTTTATTCAGAAATCTGCAATTTAAGCAGGGCTCAGCAGGGACCTGTCATCTCTGCTCCTGTAGCATTGACCATCAGCTGGGGTGACTCTCCTGGGCCTGAGGACGCCGCTCTAAAGTGGTTCATGTACGTGGCTGGCAGGCATCAGCTGGGGGCTCAGCCAGGGCAGGCCTATCTCTAATCTTCAGTTAATCCCCAGATTGACTAAAGATAAGTAGTGCAAACAAGAATTACTTGAAACTTCTTCAAGCATGTGCCTTACTCTCAACTGACAAATGACCCTTCAGAGAACACTAAGAAAGGTTCCTCTCATGCTGGAACTGTTTCCTTTACAGCAATGACAGGAAGTGAGGAGAAAACATTTGTTATTTAGGTATTTGTCAATGCCAGGAGAGCCCCCTGAACTTTACAGCAGAAAAACAAACAAACAAAAAACTCTGAATGTGTTGTTGTTTCTTTTTTAATAAATTTCATTATGTATATTTGGGGCTTAGGATATATTATGGGACACATATAGATAGTGAAATTGTTACTATAGTGAAACCAATACATATATATCATCTCACGTAGTTACTCTGCATGTGTGTGACAAAAGCAGCTAAAATCTACTTATTTAAAAAAAATCCCTAATACAATTTTATTAACTATAGTCCTCATGTATCACATGATCTCTAGACTTGTTCATCCTATGTATCTGCTATTTTGTATCCTTTGACCTGTATCTCTACATTCTCCCCACCCCTCACCCATGGTAATTGCTGTTTCATTCTCTATCTCTGTATATTTCAGTTTGAGCTTCTCTTTTTTTTTTGTTTCACATATAAAATAGAGCATGCAATATTTTTCTTTCTGTGTCTGGCTTATTTTACTTAGCATAATGTCCTCAAGCTTCAACCATATTGTGGCAAATGGCAGGACCTCTTTTTAAAGATTGAATAATATTCCAAAAACAAATAATATTCCATTGTATACATACACACATATATATACACACAATGCAATATTATTTATTTACACACATACACACTAAAGTTTGTATTATGGTGTGTGTGTGTGTGTGTATATATATATGCTTCTGTTAATGGTATGTATACATTTATATTGTGGTGCATCTGTGGTGTATGTGTTTATATATATATGTATATACATTGTAATTCCTTTATCCTTTCGTCCATCTTTGGGTGTTTGGGTTGTTTCCACATCTTGGCTACCGTGAATAATGCTGCAATGAACATGAGAGTACAGATATATTTACGAGGTAGTGATTTCATCTCCTTTGGGTATATACCCAGAAGAGGAATTGCTGGATCATATGGTAGTTCTATTTTTAATTTCTTTAGAAACCTCCATACTGTTTTCTGTAATGGCTGTACCAAAAGACATCTGAATTTTATGGATACCTTTTAGTCACAGCTCCTTCTTGGAACGTCTCCTTTGTAAAATACTTTAAATAGCTGCAAGAAGATCAGGGAGAGGTTGAAAAGATGCATACAAATTCTTATGTCTCTGACAGAGAATAAGCAAATAGCAGAGATTAGTTTTTCCCTAATCTTCTTCTTCTTCTTTTTTTTTTTTTTTTTTTTTTTTTTTTTTGAGACAGAGTCTCACTCTGTCGCCCAGGCTGGAGTGCAGTGGCTGGTTCTCCGTTCACTGCAAGCTCAGCCTCCCGGAGTTCACGCCATTCTCCTGCCTCAGCCTTCCGAGTAGCTGGGACTACAGGCACCTGCCACCATGCCCGGCTAATTTTTTGTATTTTTAGTAGAGACAGGGTTTCATCTTGTTAGCCAAGATGGTCTCGATCTCCTGACCTCGTGATCCGCCCATGTCGGCCTCCCAAAGTGCTGGGATTACAGGCGTGAGCCACTGCGTCCGGCTTTTCCCTAATCTTCTTACTCATGATTCATAATAGTTTTGTTCATGGGCTTTTCGAAGGTCATCACCATAGGCAGGCTAGCAGTTGTTCCTCGTCAGCATCCTAAGGTAGTGACTACCACTGAAGCCTATCAGAGTTCATGGAGAGTTTTTAACACCAAGACCGGAATTCCAAAATGCTTGGACACTTTAAATCAGGGAAGAGATTGGCATGCCAGGGCTATGTCTCCCCTACCATATGCCTGACAAGTACAGAAGGCTGGGGGCAGCTGTTCTCAACTCCCCTGAAGATGCTGAGACAAGTGTGGGTCACCCCACATGCCACTAAACATGCAGAGACCACAGGGCTGTTGCAGAGGAACCAAGGAGGAAACAATTAAAAAACACATAAGGAGAACTGAAAGACAAGTTTCATCTTTATTTGCCCATTTTTGCTAACTCAAAAGTTCAAGGGGTGCCTGAAGCCATGAGATGTGACAGAGTACATGTTTTGATCATGGTGCAGTAGTTCTGCATGTTTTACCTTTGCCTGTGTTTTACTATTTCAGAATGGATTTGAACAAGTCGGCTTGTCTCTGCGGTGAAAGCCCTCAGGGCATCATCCTCAACATGACCAAAGCCATTGGCTAAGACTTGAAGTGTTTCTCAAACACTCAAAGAACTGAAGTCGGTCTCAGAGGCCGGCATCCTTTCATCCTCTGCCTCCCACTGATGTAACTTAGTCAGATCACAGGTGTGCTAACAAGGCACTTGAAAGCAAATTCTTTGCCACCAATATAAACATACTCCGAGTTGTTTTTTTTTTTTTTTTCCTTCACTGCTCCCATCACTTATTAGTTCACCACCATCTTCTTGGCTTCTAGGAGATCTGTCTCCTAATTTTTCTTGATTTCTCTGGTTGGCCTTTCTCATTCTCCTCACAGACTCTTCGTCACTTCTCACACCTCCACCTCCTCATCAGGCCACTTCTCTCTTCGTTCTTCCAGCTCATCCTCCCTCATGGTCTAAGATGATCCTGCTCCCCCTTGACCATCCCCATGGTAATAGAAGCAGTGATCATAGCAGCAGCAGCTACACAGAGTGACAGCACCCATGGAAGCCATAAGTGACAGCACAGCAACACAGTCTTTCACCCCAGTTTCTGTAGAGGCCTTCTACAACATTCTCCGGTCCATGATCTTGCCCCTTCCTATTGCATCTTTCACACTGTTGCCTGAATAATTTTTCAAAAATAGAAATTCCAACATGCCACTCCCTACTTTCAATCTTTTAATGACCCCAGTGGTTTTGGGGCCATTAAAATCTAAATTGGGGATAAAAATCTAAATTCTTAATATGGTATCAAAGCCTGTTCCACCTGGACCTGTCTACCTCGGCCCTCACAGGTGCCCTTCACCATCCCCATCCCAAACAACTTGCATTTTAGCACATACACTATGCTATTTCTCAACTCTGTCTTGGAACCCCTTCTCCTTGCCTCCTATAGGACACCCAACTCTCATGTGTCTACAAACAGCTGATGTTTCCTCTTCAGAAAGACAACTCTCATTCTTCAGGCTAGAGCAGGTGCCTTTCAGGTGTGTTTCCTCTATCACAGCACATTACAACAATAATGCTTATTTTGCTGTTTGTTAATTTTTTCATATCCCTCTTCCTGTGTGCCTAGTACTCAACTGCAAGCATGTTTGAGATACTCAATAAGTATTGCATGAATCAATTATAGCTCAACCATGGATCAATATGTACACCGCTTTTCTTTTGTCAGTTCCGACTTGCTTCACTTCCACAAGTGGCTCCTGTTCTAGCAAGACAGACAGAAAAGTAAGTAGATACTCCTAGTATAATAATCTCAGAGGACTCATGGGCCCTCTAGGCTCATCCAGAAATCCCATACTAACAACTATAAACAATGAGGAAACAGACACACATAGGACAAATCAGAGAACATCATTCTTTAGTAACATATAGTGTCAGAGCCTTGTCAGAGCATTTGCATTTATTTGTTTATTCTGAGAGAGACAAGGTCTCACTCTATCACCCAGGCTGGAGTACAGTGGCACAATCACAGCTCACTACAGCTTCAAACTCCTGGCCTCAGAGATTCTCCCACTTCAGCCTCCCAAGTAGCTGGGGCTACACGTGTACACCTCCACGTCTGACTAATTTTTTAAATTTTTTGTAGAGATGGGGGTTTCCCCATGTTGTCCATGCTGACCTCAAATTCGTGGGCTCAAGCCCACCTTGGCTTTCCAAAGCACTGGGATTACAGGTATGAGCCAACGTGCCAGCCCTACAGCATTTGCTTTATAAAACAAGGCTGAAGAGTACAGAGCCATACTTGCCCTCCAGGATGGTCTGTAGCCCAGTAGGCAGCACCTTTGGATAAAATTCACTTAGCCAGTTTTGAATCCACCTAATCAAGGGCATGATGAGATACTTGGTAAAATGCTTTGTGGTAATCCTTTGTTTTACTCTGATATACCAATCTCATAAAATTTAACAAAAAAATGTTCTGCCTAGCTTTTTATTTCTCTTGACTCAAAAGTCTCTTTCCTGGGGTCCTCTGTGGTCCACAATTTCCTTGGGAAGTTTCCGTCCTGTCTTTCTCATCTTGCCACCTTCAACTGGTTCCTCTTCTGCTACTTTCAACAATCTAATTCACAGACCTACTTCCCAGCCCTACTTTCAACAATCTAATTCACAGAGTATGGACCCTCATTTCAGCACCTGCCCTTGGCTCTGTTCACCACTTTCTTTAATTTCATGCCTTTCCTACCATGTTGAGCATTTTTGCCTCATCTCTCCTACCCCTCCCTAGACCAGGCTCTAGCATTGGCTGGCCTTTTTCATCTTCTACTGTGAAAGCACCTGATCTGGTCACCACCCTGTGGTACCCAGGCAGCAGCCTCTAGTTTACCCTGAAATGTCATCACCAAAATGCACACTGACAACTATGACATTGACTATAGTAAAAAGAGTATGACAGCAACACACAGCACTGGGGTCAGGGTTTCTACATCTCATTTCTCTTTGCAACTGGTACTATCCCTATATGAGTTAACTGGCTTGATTGTTTAGAGCCATAGTTCTTAAGCTTCTTGTGAGCTGCAGAACCCCTTACTCAGATAAACTCTTAGTGCTAGCAAATAACATTTAAAACGCTGACTGGTTCTGGCTGATGTGGATGTAGAAGTCCAGAGCCTCCTTTGCCTCTTGTTCCCATGACACTTAGGGATTCTGCAGAGCCCCAAGGTTTGAAGAGCACTGGGGAAGGGTACATTCTTTTTTTTTTTTTTTTTTTTTTGAGACAGAGTTTCACTCTTGTTGCCCAGGTTGGAGTGCAGTGGCGCGATCTCAGCTCACTGCAACCGGGGGAGGGTACATTCTAATGAAGCCCATATGGCAAGCTCCACACCATTCAGGTTTTGCCATAGGCTATGCAATATCCCAGAAAGCAATGTGACTTCATTGCTTTCATTGGTTATGTGGATAGATCCTAGGAAAGACTGACAGGTTCAAAACCCCATTCCCCCAGTCACTAGCTAAGGCTGATTGGACAATTTACTTAACCTCTCTGTGCCTGAGTTTTCTCATCTATTGAACAGTGATTATAATGGTTCCTGCCCCTTTGTTTGTTAAGAATATTAAATGAGTTCACAGCAGAAAGGGCTTAGAAGAATACCCGGCCAGGCGCAGTGGCTCACGCCTGTAATCCCAGCACTTTGGGAGGCTGAGGTGGGCAGATTACCTGAGGTCAGGAGTTTGAGACCAGCCTGGTCAACATGGTAAAACCTCATCTCTACGAAAATTACAAAAATTAGCTGGGCATGGTGGCACACGCCTGTAATCCCGGCTACTTGGGAGGCTGAGGCAGGAGAATTGCTTGAGCCCGGGAGACAGAGGCTGCAGTGAGCCGAGATCATCACGCCACTACACTCCAGCCTGGCCAGCAAAGTGAGACTCTGTGTCAAAAAAAAAAAAAAAAAAGAATGCCTAGCTGGTCTAGAGAGGTGGTAGATAAATGTTTGCTTATTATCTTCTAAAACCATACACTGTCCTTAAGGAAGACCCAGGGACACAGTGTAAGTGACTCAGCACAGTCTTCCATTACCAAAGAACACACCCTGTGGTGGGAGTTAGCACAGTTCTCCTCCTACATGGGGTGTAGCAGACTGGCCCTTTGCAAACTGTGTCTTAGAATACATAAAGTGGTAGCTCAAGGTCCTAAAAAGGGACATTGACTTCATCCAACAGAATGACTGACTCCACAAAGGAGTTTATTTTCCAAAGTTTACTACAGATTTAGGTAAAGTGAAAGATTATACACAGTGCACAGCTTTTCAATGGAAATGGACTGGGCCATTTGATTAGACTTGTAAATCTAAGGTTAATTGGGAGTTGAGCATTGTAATTCCAGGAAATAGGTTACAGGCATGTTTGTATGTTTCTGAATCTGTCCCCTGTTCATAGCTGCAAATATATGCCATTAATTTATGATTTTCTTTCTACAGGCTTCACCAGGGTAAACACAAATAAAGAGATTAGTCATTAAACCCAGAAGGAATTTGAGAGCAGGCCGTAAAATTTAAAGAAGGTTATACCCTGAAAAAAAAATGATGTGAGAATTAAAGGCAACAGAAAATTAGCTGCTAAATCTTTGGGATGATGCAGTTTTACAGGTTGTTTTTAATAATACTTGCTATATTGTACTTTAATCTGTGATCCTGCAAGTTAAGCTAAGAAACTCCCAAGGGAAGAAGGGTAGAGGCCTAAGTAGGGTAAATAGATCTTTCCTAGAAAAACCTTTTCTTTTCTGAGTTTGTGTTTCCTTTATTACTTTTTGCTCATCAAACCTACAGGGAATGTATAAAGTGTGGATATGGACTCTACTTCCAGAATGCCTACTTTCCCGACTAAAATCTGGAATGAGAAGAAAGCTTGGAACTGTGATTCTTAAGGCTCAGCCTGAATCAGATCCCTTCCCAGCCAGCACAGGAAGTGTAGGAACAGCTTTGTCAGCATCTGCATGCACATGACCTTGATGAAAGAGGAAGGAACTGGTAATGATATGGTCCATGACACCTTATCCTCAGTTCCAAAATCCCAAAAGCCCTGCAACCAAAAGTTTTTCATATATTTGACATAAAAACTCCATAGGTGGCCAAAATCTGACCTTTCTGACATGAGGTTCTGCATAGTCACTACTGACCTGAGGATGACGATTCATATATGTTGCGATCAAAATATTAATGTATTTGCTTATGAGGTGCTGACCCAGACTCTACTAGAAATACTACATATGCACTATATACCATTTTACCTTTCTAACATCTGCAAAGTTCTGAAATCCCAAACCTGTCTGGCGGCCGTGTCCTAAGTGATTTGAGGTCAGAAGAGGTCTGAGAAGACAGGACCCCACTGTGGCTCTGCAGAAGGAAAGTGACAGCAGATCTAGAAGGATGGTGTACTTCAGATGAACAGGAACTCAAAGGGAGCTGTCAGGGGCATCCATTTCAGCCTGAGGACCAGGAAACCAGTGCGATGCATGACACACCAGTCACCAGCCACACTCCTTAACTAACTGCCCATGCCTGCCTGCTGGTACCAGCTGAGGCCGAGGTAAGCACAGAACGGGAGATATTGCCACACCTACCATCCCAGAATCTTCATCTCAGGACCCACGGCAGTATTTTTGCAAGCATCTTTCTTCATTTTTTTCTTCTCTTTCACCATCTCTCTACTTAAGTTTCTCTTCCATTCCTCCAAATTCCATACTACTGTCACTCGGAATTCACTGGTGGTGATGGAAAGTCTAGGAAACCTGAAAAGAGCAAAATAAGTTTTCACCCTGGTTATACCTTTTATTATTATTATTATTATTCCAGATTCAGACTGCCTGAGTTCAAGCTGTGACTCTACCACTTCCTAGCTATGTGACTGTAAACAAATTATTTCATCTCTTTTTGACTTAATTTCCTTATCCATAAAATAGGGATAATAGTACCTACCCTATACAGTTGTCGAGAGGATTAAATGAGCTAATAATATTAATATTACTATTTGAGCTAATATTAAATGAGCAAATATTATTATTAGCTAATAGAAAGTGCTTGGCGTATAGTGAGTGCTTCGTAAACATAAGCTGCTATCATTTTTATATGTGTCTGTCACTGTCTTCTAAATAAATTTCATACACTAACAATGTGGTTTTTTTCCTGTAGAATTCTTTACATCCATTTCTTAAGACGGTATCATAATGGCATTTGATGGTCAATAATTACTTGGTAAAGATGAAGATAAAGGAGAAGACAGCAAAGAGACAGATGCACAATCAAAACCTGAGTATAAAGTTCCAACATTGTTTCATGATATTGCCTATTATAACATTCTGGTGGTGTGCACAGTTTCTCCCTCTCCTCTTTCCTCCTCTAGCTAATTTGTTTTGAAAGCTAAAAAATAAAATGAAAAAAGGGTAATGGAACATTTGATATATAAATTTGAAATAAAACTATCAAGCAGAGACAAATCTTTGAGGTAGTTCATATTATATTCACATTTTTGTTTTCAGATTACCTATAAACACTAACGTAAATAAAGTAATAATTGCATTGTCCAGCTAACAACACACTGAGAAGAGTTAATTCTGCATTAAAACTGAAGCCCAATTATTTATGTACGGCAACTAGAAATCTTTCCAATGATATATCCTTCCCTGATACCCCACAAACTGTCCTAGAAGTTACGCCTTGGAGTAGATGTCTCCTGACCTTCCCCAAGACATTTAGAGTAACGCCTGTCCAAATTGGCATTGTGGGCCATCTCTACCAGTTAAATCATAAACTTCATGTACATTTTTAATGTCCCCAACTCGAGAATCCATGGTTGTACTGGGAAAGCTGGGAACCCTGTATACTCATCCACTCCTCTCTCACCTACTCTGACTACGGAATTAATGTCAAGACTGATATGATTTTTTTTTTTCAGGGTCAGCCCTAAATGGACCAATCCATATCTGTCTCAGTCAATTTCACCTTCACCCCACTTTATTTATCAAAAAGGTATTCACTTAAAAAAATGTCCAATTTAAGGAGAAAAAAAGAATCACAGCTAAATGTGGGTTTAAAGCTGGAGAGACTTAAGATTGAAAAACTGCCAGTTCTTACTGCTCACTTACTCACATGAGGGTTTACAGCTCCTGAAATCATGCCAGGGCTTTGAAAATGAAAGCTTGCAGTTAGAAAACGATGGCTCATGACAGCAAGGATCAGTCATGTGACAGGCCAAGCGTTTTCCGTCATTGCCTCCCTCAATCAGACAGAGCTCAGAAATGGAGGTTAATCGGTCAGATAGCATCCACAGAGGCTGAGGGCAGCAGAATCCAGCCGCAGCAATTAATCATTTAATTGCTTTCTGATTCACTTTAAATGTCTTTTAAAAAGATATTAAAGAAAAACACTATTGAAAGGACATTTTAGACTATTTAATAAAGATCCAATATGCCCTTTGTGAACCAGAAAATAAATGGATCTCTAGCCCAACTCTGTTCAATGTTTTCTTGGGCAACATTTACTTATGCAGAGGAAAGCGTGACAGTCTCTGCTCCCGGCAGGAGAAATAGCACATATAAAAGCACTTAGGAAGGAAAGCATGTGTATAATAAAAATGGTTTTTTTGTTTTGGGGCTTTTGTCTGTTTTCTTGGCTAAAGAGCAGGATGTGTGAGGGGTGGAGAGGAAAGCCTGGAAACCTAGCAGTCTACATTTTAGAGGATCTGGAAGCCAAGATAAGGAGCCCAGACTTGATCTATTAGGCAATGGGAGCCACTGAAGGATTCTGAGTGGAGAGAGCAGCGTGGTTAGGGAATAGCAGGAACTGAGGGACCCAGCGGCCCTGGGTTCTCATTCCAGTTTTGCCCCTCATTAGCTGGCATGAATGTGGGCACATTATTCACCTCCTTTTGGTGCCTTCTAAACTGTACAATGGAGGTAATAATGCCATTTCCAGGGTTATTGCAAACATTACAAATAACGTATGTGACATAGCAACCCCAGCGCCTGGCATAGAAAGGGTTCCTATTAAATGGTGTTAGCTGTTACTACTGCTGTGTTCTGGGTAGGAAGATTGAAAGGGAAGAGATGGGAGGAGGGAGAGCTTGGAGGTCCAGGCAAGAGGTCCAGAGGGCCTGGACTGGACAGAGTACAGGCAAGGAGGGCGGCAAAGAGAAACGAGATCGAACAAAGGCAGGATCCAAAAAAATGGAGGTCGAGAAAGACTAACTTGCACAGAACCATTTGACAATGACTGAACGTGAGCAAGGGAGGAAGAAAAGCTGCAGAGACTCCAAGGAAAGGCTGAAGTATCACGCAAGTCAGAAAGACACAAACTTCCACACGGATCCAAAATAAACAGTTATGTCAATAAATGCCAAACTGAGCCTGGATTTCTGGAATGACTACGGAAATAACCCAAACCATATTTATTTTCCCATCTGAATTCTTAATAATAATAGCAACTTTCAAATCTGCAGAGTCAGATGATTTGGGTTATATCATTACTCAGCATCATACACCAGGCAGCTTCTTCTCCCCACACACCTCTGCCAGGGCTCACTTCTTCACCTCACCTCCACTGTGGAAGTCTGGCCATTTCCTGGGGCACTTCAACCAGCTTCATTGTCCTTACTCACTTTACAGGCCTGTCAACACACACAACTGCTGATGCTTTCCTCAGCCTGTGACTGCCTTCCCCACAAAACTCACGTTCACAGATAACAGGTAGAGAAATACCTGGGACTTCAGAACAGCAGTGCAGCAGCTAATAACTCATCACACCTGACATTTTCATTAGGTACTGCATTAGAAGTGTCTTCAAGAAGCAGCTTTAGTAATTTTGTACCACTCTGCTCAGAGGAGATTAATATGACTTACACAGAGGGGCCTAGTCCCTCGCCCAGCACAAGCTTCCATCCTCCTCCAAGTCAGCTGTGGGTTTCAGCCCTGTCAGCTCCATGTAATTCACAAAGGAATCAGTCCACGGATACTGCCCAGCCGTGCACGTGCCTACCAGGACACTCAGGGCAAACTTTACAGTGTGTATAAATAAGCTTTAATATTGTAGTATACCTTTTGGGATGCATGTCTAATTTGTTAGAACATGCAGAAGAGCTGACAAACCACTTTGCACCTTTTTGGCAGCCTCTGCTTTGCACGGCTGTCCTGGTGAAACACAGGACCTGGGCTCCTGTCTTCTTCTTCTACTAAAGTTGTTGTTTTTCTTGAACATCTCTGAGAAAACACTGAATATGGTTTGACTTTGTTCCATCATTTATTCCAGGCCAAATGTCCTGCTGACTTATCTTTAATGAATAAGATTATACTGACAGTGCAACCTGCCCAACTCCAGAGTAACAACACAAAATACAGTGTTTTGTAGGTATTAAAATGTTTTATGCTTTACAAAGGGAAGTGGGATGTGGGGAGGTGATGACAGCATGAGGTCAAAGGTGGTTCACAATTCAACTCTTCCTAGACGGGAAAGTCTTCCTTCTGAATTCTGCACAGGAAATATTATATTCCTTATCCAGCAGCCCTGGGCACAGGAAAGCGAAGACCCAGCTCCAGCATGGCCAACTCGCCAATGGTGTGCCAGTCTTACCTTTTTTTTTTTTTTTTTTTTGAGATGGAGTCTCGCTCCATTGCCAGGCTAGAGTGCAGTGGCATGATCCCAGCTAACTGCAACCTCTGCCTCCTGGGTTCAAGGGTTCGAGCAATTCTCCTGACTCAGCCTCCAGAGTAGTTGAAACTACAGGCATGCACTACCATGCCCAGCTAATTATTATTATTATTATTTTTTGTATTTTTAGTAGAGATGACGTTTCACCATGCTGGCCAGGATGGTCTCGATCTCTTCACCCTGTGGTCCACCTGTCTCAGCCTCCCAAAGTGCTGGGATTACAGGCATGAGCCACCACGCCCGGCCCGGTCTTACTCTTTACCCTTGGTTCAGATGAATGGAGACTGACAGCCATGGGTACATTTTCTACTTTTTGATCTCTGTGTATCACAGTAATATTAATGATAAAAAATCTAATATTCATTGAGTGCTACTATTTCTATTTTACTCCTTTGCCACCACCTTATGAGATAAGGTGTTATTATTACTCACACTTAACAGATGAAGAAACTGGGCTTCAGAGAGTATATTAGTCAAAGTTCTCCAGAGAAACAGAACCAATAGAAGGGATAGATAGATAGATAGATAGATAGATAGATAGATAGATAGATAGACAGACAGACAGACAAGAGCAGGGTTATTATGGAAACTGGCTCATGTGCTGAGAAGCCCATGATAGGTAGTCTGCAAGCTGGAGAACCAGAGGAGTCAGTGGTATAGCTCAGTCCAAGTCGCAAGGCCTCAGAACCAGTGAAGACACTGATGTAACTCTTGGTCAGAGGCCAAAGGCCTGAGAACCTCGGGGCTGCCTGTTCAAAAGTCCCAGAGTCTGAAGGCCAGAGACCCTGAAGTCCTCATGTACAAGGCAGGAGAAGCTCCGGAAGAGAGAGCAAATTCCCCTTTTCCCTGCCTTTTGGTTCTCTCCAGGCCCTCAGCTGATTTAATGGTGCCCATCCACACTGGGTGAGAGCAGATCTTCCTTTCTCAGTCCACTGACTCAAATGTCAATCTCTCCCAGAAACCACTTCACAGACTTACCCAGAAATAATGCTTTACCAACTTTCTGGGAATCCCTTAACCTAGTTAAGTTGACACCTAAAATTAACCATCACAGAGAGGTAGTAATTTACCCAAGGTGAGAGAGCTGGTAACCAAGAAAACTAGAATTCAACCCAGGTCTCTTTCACACCAGAGTTAGATTTAAAAATTACTGTAACTCACTGGAACAATGGCACCCCCAGATTACATTCCAGGAGCATTTACTAGAGAATTCCAGCTTGGTATCTACAATTAAAAAAGGAAAAAGCCTCAGTGCTTCCTGATACAAGTTTGACTAGACACACACTTATTAACATAAATGATCTTAACCATTTCAGGAAAAAGCAGATCAACTCTGTGACATTCAGTGACATCCTACTCTATAAAAGGCACACAGCTAATTATCACTAAACGGGGGAGGAGTGTCAAAGAGTAAGATGAGGTCCCTTTCTCAGGGTACCTGCAGCTTAAAAAGATAGACAAGCCCTAAAACCATGCAATTCAAGGTGATATCATGAAAGGCATTGCAAACGTGGATGAGATTAGTTGGCAAATTAACAATACCTAGTAAACGTGCTAGAGTGATTCGGGTGAGGAAGATTTCTTTCCAAGCAGGAGTAGTCAGGGAAGACAAGATCAGAGAGACAGGACTTCAGGTGGGAACTGAAAGAGGGATAGCCCTTCATGAGGCTGGAGATTGCTAGAAAGTGGAAGGGGCATCCAACAGAAGTGAGAATGCCTGGAGTGGGTGAGAGGGAAAATCAATGCCAGGCAGTAAAGGGTATAGCATGTTGGCAAGCTCTTATGCAGTAAAAGCCTATGCATCTTTTTTTCTGATCACCAAAATTTGAATTATCCAAAAGAATATTGAACGAGGTATAATATACTTTATTTTTCATCTAAGAATCTTATTTTTGTGTTTTTAATTTAAAACTTTTCGTCTTCAAATTAATACACCAGGAGATTTTTTAAAACATATTAGTTTCCTCATGTATAAAATTGCCCATTTTGTCTTTAAAGTCTAACAATTTGACTACATGATTTTTCTTGGTAATACTGTTTAAACAAACTTCTTCTAGTGGGTAAAAGTCAAATAAATTCACCTAGGTGGATCTTTCAGAAGCAGAGTTTATAAATATGTACAGATATTTATTTACATAATTTATTCACATGCTGGGAAAATTAGCCCCTTCGAGGGAGCTGGTTCTCTTCCCAGTGCATTGACTCTCAGTTCCTGTGTGTTTTCTGATGCCTCTCACCCCACTGCAGGCCAGGCCACTAGGGCATTGGTTTACAAGTGATGCCTTTGGATTCTTTGGCATTACTGATCTTCAAGAAATCGTGGCTCTCCACCCAAAGTCGGCCTTAGCAAGTTCAGAGGGAATGTGTAAAACAGGGGGTGTCAGAAAAACCTTGGCCTTTTCTTACCCGTGATACTGAAGATAAGGACCATAGATTGGGGATCTAAAAATAAGACAGAAGACTCTTTGCATCAGCTCTCCACACCTAGACCTCCTCTGTGACCTAAAAATATACTGCATATGAAATGCACAGCAATAGAGCAAAACCATAAATTAAAAGTATACATTTATTAAGCACCTATCATGGGCCAGACACTGTGCTAAAAGCTTACCTCCGTGACTTCACTTGATCTTCATAACGACACTGTGAGGGAAGCCCTTGTATTATATTCATCTTACAGATGAATAATGCAGGATAAGAAAGATTAGGGTGCCCGAAGACACACAGCCAATGGGAAGGCAGACCTTGGAGTCAGGTCAAGCTTCCTTGTCTCCAGTCTTGTGACCCACTACACTGTGCTTCATTGGAATGCAGAGTGAGCTCTGACAGGTAAAGCACAGGGACACACTGACACAGACTGGGTTGTGTCCTCCCAAATTTTGTATAAAGTCCCAACCCCCAAGGTGACTGTATTTCAAGATAGAGCCTTTAAGTGATCATTGTAGTTAAATGAGGTAATAAGGGTGAGGATTGGTATCCTTGTAAGAAGAGGAGGAGACACCAGGGTTTCTATATTTGCATGCAAATGAGAAAAGACCATGTGAGGACACAGCAAGAAGGCGGCCATCTGCAGAGCAAGGAGAGTGGCCTCAAGAGAAACTAAGTCTGCCATCACCTTGATCTTGGACTTACAGCCTCCAGAGCTGTGAAAAAAAAAAAAAAAAAAAAAAAAAAGTTCTGTTGTTTATACCACCAATTCTTTGGTATTTTTCATGGCAGCCCTAACAGACTAATACACATACCTTCTGCTATTTCACATTTGGCTTCTCTGCCCCATCTGGGTCTGCCACAGCTACCCTTGATCCTAACTGTCTTATAGGACTCAAAATCTGGAGTAGGAGGTTTCTAAACCAGTGGGCTATTCCATTTGGTTATCATGAAGACCTCTGTTGAAATACTCTGTTGTATCTCAGAACAAGCTGAAGGTGATCTAGGGCAGTGCATTTCAAACTCCCTATGGTGAAGGACCAATTTCCTCTATTCCTTTGTTGACAGACAGGTGATCCTACCTTGCATGTCTGGGTAGGCAGCTCCAGTCACAAGTAACTCACCAAGAAAGTGGAACAACATGCCGTTCCATAGTATTTCCTCATCAGATGCTTGGACTTCTCAGCCAAGCAGTGGCGTGCCGCAAATGTTTAGCACCCGGTTCTTAAGGGTGGGAGGAGTCCTGATTTGTAGCATTTGTCAATTTGCATGATAAAAATACCTCCCATTATGGCTGATTTCAAGCTACCACAGTGAAGTTACTGAGCTGCAAAAATGGGAAGAAATGCCCACGATCTCTCTGGCTCTGGCTCTCTCAACTGGTACCACCCACCTCCTGCACATCATTGTAGCAATGTGCAATGCTATAAACTTTCTAAATACAGACTGTGGATTTCTGTACTTACCTCCTTGCAGAAGGCAGATCACACTTTGCATAACACTGACCTAAATTGCTTAAGCTCAAGAGTCCCCAGAGAGGCCCCCTAAAGTCCATTAGCTCACTGCTTTATTAGGTAAAATTCTGGCCTGATAAAGTTCATGCAATGCCCATGCAATGCACAGCAATAGAGCAAACCTTAAGGTAATAGTGCACATTTATTGAGCATTTTCAGAAACGGCCCATTTAATCATAATTAGCTATGAAAAATGGCAGGAGCTCAGCTCTGGTCTTCTCTCCTTTTTTTCTTCCTTCCCTCTAGAATTATTATCTTAATGGCCTTCTCCTGTCTCCTCTTTTACATTTTCCCTTCTCTTGTTCTCCCTTCTCTAAAGGATTGTTCTTCCATTTCCTTTGCCTCTTTTCAACAACATAGTCAAGCACAAGCTTCCCATTGGTCTGCTTTCTTTCCCTACAATTTAACTTTATTGTGAGAATGGATCCTACTCTTTGTTATAAGGAGCAATGAGGGGATAAGCCCACTCAAGCAACTCAAGGGTAAAACCCAAAGCAGGCAACAGCTTTAAGGGCCTGTGGGATTAGAGGCAGATAATGGAGTGTTACTTTAGCCCTCTTTATCCTTGCTTTCCCAGAACCAATTCTGCTTTGTTCTGTTTTCTTTTTTTCAAACAGAGCCAGTCATCAGTAGCATAGCCAAGCCCGTGGCTTACAGAAAAGGGATCAACAGCGACCAGAGTTGGGAGTGACCTATGCTGACATCCAGACAAGAGGTAATTAGAGCTGACCTTGGGAGGTGGCCGTGAGAACAGAAACAAAAACACAAATGCAAGCCATAAAGCCACACGTGGAAGTAAAATCAACAAGATTGGGCCACTGATTAGAGATGGAACAGCAAGGGCAAGGGAGGAAGATGGCACAAGGTTTCAATGCTGATGGCAGCCAGATCCTGAAGCTCAGCTTCAACTGAGTTACTCAAATGAGAAAAAGCCTTGCATGGCTGCAAGCCCACTGCACATACAGTAAAGCATAAATTCCTATATAAGGACTGCCGCAATTTTGCATCAATTTATCTTCAACCTTGGACTCATTCATTCATTCAGCAAACATTTATTGAACAGCTACTATGTACTATGCTGGATCAGGAAATTAAAAATCAGGAAAAGGCACAGTTCCTGAGTTTGAGGAGTTCAACAGCCTGAAAGGGGTATCCTCCAAATAAATCAATACATACATGCACAGCCTCTGTTCACAATGTTCTCTTCACCTGAAATCCCTACTGTTTATTGAGTACCCACTGCACGCCAGAGACTGCTCTTGGTCCTGGGGACCCAGTTGGATTACTTCTGCTCATTTCCTAACTAGAGCTGTAGATATATTCATATATTTGTCTGCATAAAGTGCTGAGGTCATGGGGACCACAAGAAGGAGAAGACAGCCAACACCAGACTCTTGGAGTAATGCTTCCATTTCATGAGTTGGGAAAGGGAGAAGAGCCAGAAGTGATCAGAAGAATAACCAGAGAAGGAAGAGAAAAACCAATCACAGAAGCTGGAAAGTAGAGAGTTTCAAGAATAAAGGAGAATGTGTTCTGTGTTCAGTACAACAGAAAGGCTAACAGAGAAGGCTAAGAAAGTCCCCATACAGTCACTCATTTCTGTTAATAGATGGCAAAGATTAATGAATAAACTGACAGAAGAAAAGCTAACGATGCACAATAGAGCAAATGGGTGCTTTACAAAGACTCTGGAGCAGGAATTAGGAAGGTACAGAATTCAGGCAGGTACAGGCAGGAGTGGAAAGGTTGACCTTGGAAAGAAGAGAGAGACTTCTTCCCCAAAAATTAGAAGAAAAAGATAAATGAACATGCAGACATGAATTCAGGGTGGTCACAGAGGCTCCATGAAGGGTTTGCAGTCAGCCCCATGTGTGAATCCCAGCTCTGCCACTTACTTTCTGTGATACTGAGCAAGTTATTCGGACCCTCCAAGCCTCAGTTTCTTCGCCTACAAAGAGGATATGATAATGCTTTTCTCGTAAGGGTGTCGTGAGGATAAGTTGACAAAATGTATGTGCAACCAGTTACCCCTTTGCCTTACCAGTACATATGGGGTCATCAAAATAAATTCTACTGTCCTTTTCCCCCTCTTTATTCACACTGTGTCCTCCACAAAGTGCTCTTGCAAAAGAGCTCGCAAGGGAGCCCACCCCACTGCACTCTGTGGGTCAGCCAAGCCTCTGCTGTCCCAAAACTACTGCAGCTGAGGTCCTGGAACAAACAAGATGCCAAATCCAAATAATGCCATCTTGTCCTACAGAGTTTTCCCAAAGCAACCTTTTCTGTTTTTTACTTAAAGCTTTCCCCAACCCTTCCTCTACAAATCTCAGCTAGGCCTAGCTCTAAACCTGAGTGACAAGTACCATGTTATAACTAGCATTATTCCCTCCTTCCCATGACCAAATTGCAGTCAAACTCCTAGGAGGCTCTCTGTCCTTCATATGAATACATTTTTGGTAGGCCCCACATCGTTAATTTGCTAGGTACCTCCTGATATATGTCAGTCTCAATCTAGGCTAGCATAGAACCTGGCACACAGCAGGGACTCAAGAAAAGTGAGTCCTGCATCATGGTTTTATTTATACTTCTGATTTGGGATGCCCCTTCTCCCATTCTCAGTCACATCTGCATTTTACCCAGGTGCACAAAGATTTGGTTATACTGTAGAGTGCTGAGCTGATAAATGTTTAGCAACCAGCCCTCTGGGAGAAAATGCCTGATTTTGTAGTGTTTGCTAATTTCCATGGTGTAAACACTCTCACCATGGCCAATTTCACTCTACCAACATGATTTCAACCACCTTGCAAAATTCCTGAAAATGTAACTATCAGTTCTTCCAAGCTTGTATGAGCTGTCTCTAGCACACCACTCAACAGGTTACCTGGAAATCCCGACTAGTAGCTTATCGAAGCAGCTCTGAAGTTTGTGTCCATTTAATAAAGCCCTGTGCACATGCAGCTACTGCTTTGTAAAGACAACATCCCATCCCAACTGCACTGCAATGGGGATGAACTACAAGGGCATCAAATCTCATTTAGAGACCTTCACTATTTTCATGTGGTTTGAGAAAGCATTATATTTAAATGGCATTTTGGCATTTTGAGAGAAACAGACACACCCTGACGAGTAAAATCTCAGGGATGATCACTGAACAAAAACACTGTCACCAAGTAAGTAAATAGTGACAAGTTTATAAGATGCTGTTGGCAGTAGCTGGATTTCTCAGTGCTGAACACTTGAGTTGGGCATAGTGGGAGCGGCTGGTTAGCCATTTGTCAGGCTAAGTCAAAACAGCCCTCCAGCTACAGCACAGACGGCAGACTGCAGCTCATCAGCATTTTATTTATGACTCTTAATTAGCAAGCAAAAAAGGAGGGAAGAAGTTCCCAGCTTGGGATATACATACTTATACGTATATATTTTTCCCATAAATTCTCTTTGTCAAAATAATTTAAATCTCCATGACCCCAAGAGGTAGGCATTATAATTTACATTTTATCAATAGGAAACTCCATCCTAGAAGGTAAGTGTAATTATCCTAATTTTACCAATGAAGATTTAGAGAGGCCAAGTGATTTTTCCAAGGTAACACAGCTAGAACATGGCAGAGCTGGGAGTTGAACCAGTCTTTATATTATAATGCAAAAGCTCTTTCAATCATATCATGGTTGGCTCTTGGCATGTCAGAGTAATAGTCCATTGACTTGGGTTAAAAGAGCATTGGCTACCAAATTCATTACACTTGTGAATATACTCCTGGTTCTTATGGTTAGAATTGTATCTTTGTTTTTGGTTTTTTGTTTGTTTGTTTTTGAGAGAGTCTTACTCTGTCGCCCAGTGACGCGATCTTGGCTCACTGCAACCACCACCTCCTGGGTTCAGGCAATTCTCGCACCTCAGCCTCCCAAGTAGCTGGGACTACAGACATGCACTACCACGCCTGGCTAATTTTTATATCTTTAGTAGAGACAGGTATCACCATGTGGGCCAGGCTGGTCTCAAACTCCTGACCTCAAATGACTCCCCTGCCCTGGCTGGGATTATAGGCATGAACCACTGAACCTGGCCTAGAATTGTATCTTTGGAAGGAGGGAAGTTATGGAGTGAGTGTAGAACACAGGACGACTGAGTGAGTCTGGATGACTCCCTGCTTGCTTTTGAAGAACCTGGAGCCTTGCTTTGTGACTGACAGAGTCAATCACAGGGCAGGGAATAAAGATCAGATCCCCAGAGCCCAGGAGTCTGAAGTGGCTCTGATGATGGAGAAAGTCTGAGCTACTGGGCCTTTGAGTGACTGTGAGGAGTAAGATGCATCAGAAGCATAAGAAGGGCTGGCAACTCTAAACACCTCCAATCACTTCCATCAGCCATCTGTTTAGATGGCATTTGGAGAGCGCTACAACTGATTACCGCTGATCACTGATTTGGGGAAAAAAAGCCTGATATTTACATAATATTTAAAAATCTAATTTTTAATTATTAATACATAAATCATCTTTACTACGGGTTTGTTTCATAACTCCTGTGAACCTCAAAAGATAAAGTATTTATATTATTCCCAAGGGTCATCCCATGCCTTATTAAAGAATGAATTGAAAGACAGCAACTTCTGGGCTCTCTGAGGAGGTGTGGTCAGTTCTACAGAGGTCACCAGTAGTTTTGGTTTTGGGTTTTTTCCAGAGCCAGGGAAGGACTGCACTTCTCCATCCTCTTGAAGTTAAGCATGGCCATGTGGCTTACTTTGGCTAATGAACTATCTGTTGTAATGTGTGTCACTTCAGGGTGGAAGAGTTAGTGAAGAGTTGGTGAACGATTATCCATGCCAGCTTCCCCTGCCACAGTGATCCCGACAGCACACACTGAGAGGACAGACTGTCAGTTGGGTCCCCGAGCCACTCTGTCAAACAGAATCTCGACTAAGTTTTGGAAGCTGTTGTTACCACTGCATAACTTCACCTATCCTTCTGGGAAAAGAGATTAGTTTGGCAAAGGAGGTTATCACACATTACATCTGATATTTCATTAGCCAAAGTAAGTCACATGACCATGCTTAACTTCAAGGGGACAGAGATGAAAAGTAAAAATTAGGAAGTCAAACTCCCAGATGCCTTGAATCCCATGGGAAATCTGGAATTCCAAGTCCCTGAAGAAGTCATGTCTCGGGTGCTGTTCTTCCTGAAGTGTGGAGTAGAAAGTTAAAGTTGGAAAATTGGTCAGAATGAATTTATACCTTCATGTATAGATGACCAGAAAGGATCTAGACTCCTTGGAGCTTAATAAGAAATCTCCGGAGCTGAACATGAAATTGAGATTGGGTCAAATCAATTTAACAAATACCCACTGAGTGCCAATTCCTTATAAAATGACAACACTGTGCTACACATTGCAGGAAATGCTTAGGAGTATAGAAGCCCTGTCTTTCTTTCAAGGAAATTAATGATCTAATTAGTGAGCTCAAAACTCAACACCAGAGAGGACCACATAATAAAATTGTTAAATAAAAGCTTCAAATACTGATAAATAGGATGCCATAAAATAGAGCACTTAGTGACAAAATTCACCATATATAGAAATCCCTATCTATGTGTTGAAGGGGCTCAGTCGCCTCTGAATACTAACCGTGGTTTCCCCCTTGCTTCATCCTCACACCTGCTGCAGTTAATACACTCTTGTCAGTGGCTTATGGCTGAGACTGACTACAAGTGCTACAAGTGGAAGAGATGGAGGGGATGTTCAGGCTCTCGAGAAAAATAGCTGAAGAAGAAAAAGCTCCTCAAGTTCTTGGTGGTTCAATTGGAGGTAGCCAAAAGCAAATAAGCTGCCTCATGGGGCCTGCCTTGTTTTGCCACATGCCCTCAGCATAACAGTGAAAGGACTAGAGGAAGGCCAAGAAAATGCAGCATCTGGCAGCTATCTGGCTGTCATACTCTGTGTGCCCCTCCTTGCCCTGCTCCAGATGGCTTGGCTGCATCAACCAGGGATGCTGCCAATGCACTGGGCAACAGGTGAGGAGCTCATTGCTGCATATGTCATGGCGCCTAGAAGTAGCACCAAGAGGTAGCACTCGCGAATCTGTCTTTGGATTAAAATGCAAGCTTGAGACCTTATTAAGGAAGACTTGACTATAACAAGGAGACTGGTATCTAATTCAGCCACTCCCCTCCCTCAGCCTAGTCCAAACCAAGCTGTGCTATACAAAATACATGGCATCATTGTTCAAATGAAGCATCTGTATCTCTTTCCCCAAGTTTCTGGAATCATTGAAGATTGAGTGTAAATTATCACTCTCAAGTGTATTCTCCAAGCTTCATGACTGCTTTCTTGTAAAGAAGAAAAGAGGTTTCTTTCTCTCTTCCTAGAATCTGAGCAACTCTAGGAAGTACCTAGAGTACCTAGGGTAGTACCCTGACACCAGGATATCCAGCATCGTTGAGCCTTCCTTTGTATGGAGAAAGGGGCAATACGTCAAAACTGGCGTCCACCACATCCACAGTCCCCCTGAAGGGAACAACCATGCCCACAGCCCAGGCTGGGGAACAGCCCTGCACAGGTCTCAAAGTGACTCAAAGGTGGTCAAGCAGAGCCTAACTCATCCCCTGGGAGGTGGCCTGGCCTCCAAAGCTCTTTTCAGACAGGGAGAATGCAATTAACTCAGCCAATGAGTCTCTCTTCCCTTCCTCCTTCCCTTCCCCCTCCACGCTTCCCTCAAAATTAACCAGGAAATACAGGGAAAATAGTCACTGAATTGTTAGTGGGACCAGAAGCTAAAAAGATGTACCCAGAGAGCAGGTGCCATGTAGGAAAGCTACGGGACAGAGGGTACGAGGGTGTCAAGGTCAAGACTAAGCTGAAGAAATGAGTTAAGGAAAAGGTACACAGAGTTGAAGGTGAGGCCAAGCAGTAGTAGTGGTGTACACAGAGGCAAAGTCCCTATGCTGGATAGGATGGCGGTAGGCCCACGGCTGAGCTGTGCTGGACCCCAGACTGTTGCTGAGCCCAGCTCCAGCCTCCTGTGGCATTTTGCACACTACTTTCCCATGATAGTCCTGTCTCTAACCCCCAATAGCTGCCAATCACCCCCAACAGCAAGGTTGCCTCAGTGTATTCCAGCTCTTGCCCTCATGCTTCCTAGCATGACGAGGGCCAGTTTCCACAGATAGTTGGACACTGGCCAGGCTAGACCAGCTCTGATGCTCCTTCACCCGTGTCACCAGATGCTTTTCCTATCAGGCACATGACACCTAGCACGTAAGGTTATACTGCTCCTTATTGTTCAGGGTTTGATGTCATCTCAACAGCTATTTGTTGTGTAAAATATTTTTAGCATGGGATTTCTGTGTGTATGGGGGGACCTGGAGGAACGGTTAGGGAAGAAGAGAAGTATCCTAGCAGGCAACTGTATCACATTCTTGATGATGTGTTCAGTGCCCTGCACACATACATGCTCAAAAAATAATTGTCAGTAATGCCATCTTCATCCCACCTTCCTGTGTTTATAAAAGACAAGTGCAGGGAATCGAAAATGAGTCTCAGGGGATCCCAGGCAATTGAAACTCTTCCTTCCTCCCTCAGGGAGTGAACCAGAGAACACGTAAGTACACTCATGTGGCCTTCATAGGAAGATATTGCACAGGGCAGTAGATTTCAGGGAGGAAAAGAAAAGAAAAACCTTTTCAAGTCCATTTAAAACAATCCATGCAGCTGTTTCCTGAACTCTTCCAGAAGAACTGAAATACAAAATGCTACATCTTGCCTCCATCACCTCCCCCCACCTCCGTCCTCCAAACTGGCTTTCAGGTGACGCAATGATGAGACCTCTGCGGTGAGCTCTCATCTGGAGGGATGCAGAAAGCCGACGGAGCATGGGGTGCTGCCACCTCTTGGATGTTCATAGCCAAAGCAAGTCTCTGTCCCAGAAAGGATGTATTTCGGTGATATTATGAAATGTTAACGGGCAATCTGTTCTGAAATAATTGCTCAGTGTGTTGGCCTCCTTTTCCGTTTTAGAATTTCAAAGGCATTGCAGGCCAAAAGCAGTGCCAGCCTGTTAGTGGTACCTACGCTGATTAAATCCAGCCCATCATAACCACAGCTACACAAAAGCTCTTTTTCCCAATTAATGAAATGCAATTAATGGTATCATTGAAAAATTCCTGCCACTTCAATTTGGAGCTATTTAGAGCTTCAATTTAGAACTGTGTGCATATTTTAGAACATGCTTTTTTTTTTTTTTTTTTTTTTTAGCTGACACGATTAACAATTAATAGCACCTAATTTCTGAGATACGCCCAAGTTCCAGTGGGGAAAAAAGAATGTTTACCAGAAACATACACAATAATAATGGCCTCCTTTCCCTTCCTTTCCTAAACACACAAACACACACACACACACAGAGGCTCACACACGTGCAACCCAGTTCAGTTCCAGTTATTCAACTGTTACAGTGTCTCCCTCCCTCGTGGAAAACCTGATAGGTCTATGTTGGAAATATCTAGGGTGCTCTGATGTAGGATACAAATTCCAAGGCCTTTATTGCATGATGGTCCTTTTGAAATATTTCTATTGATCGGCCCAGTTCCTGAGAGGAAATAGGTTGTTTCTCTTATTCTCCCAGGTATAGGTCATTTGAGTAGTTGGGCTGTCATTTTTTTAATCTTCACATTTCCCTAAGGATAGTGAGAGGATGATTTAAACGGCAACATTAGCTGCTTTAGGCTAGATTTTCGAAGCTACACCAGGGGAGTTAAAAGCCCAAATCCTGTTATTGTTACAGGATTAATGCACAGAAATCCCAGAATACCACTTTGGAAATGTAGCCAAGGAATATTATTTTAATGTACTATGTGTTATTTTTAGACTCAGATATAGCCCAATTATCAGCTGGTGTATCACAAATGAGACAAGGCAGATAGCTTAATCCAAAATTCTAATGATGTTTTTGGTGTTTGTGTTTTCTCACCCCTTAGAAATCTGGATATTTGGAGGAAAAAGGTAAAAGACAGAAACTACAGCAGCTACCTCCTACCTGCTTGGTTGCTATAGAGGCTGCTTCTTAGAGTACTGGTTCTATAGAATATTTTAGCACGGTTTTCCCCTCCCCTACCCA
The DNA here is from genome assembly GCF_002776525.5 of Piliocolobus tephrosceles. NCBI lineage: Eukaryota > Metazoa > Chordata > Mammalia > Primates > Cercopithecidae > Piliocolobus > Piliocolobus tephrosceles. The sequence continues at coordinate 60,891,340 of NC_045436.1, forward strand.
GGGAGGCAGGTGGTAGGAAAAGGAGGTATTGAGTCAGGGATCATCTTGACCATACTGCAAAAAGCTACAAATCAACCACAGCACACTCAAGATTTCAAGGCAGCAAGTCAGGGCTCCTTTCTTCGGTTATTTTTATTTCTGCTTTTACACATCTTAGATTGTTGTTCAAAAATAACCAGCTGCAAAAGGTCTTCCAGTTGCTTCCAAGCTGCCCTGTGGACATCAACCAACATTTATTGATTCTCTACATCCCTGCTGTTGGGTTTTATTAAACTGGGCTTGTCTTTCCTTTTGGCCCCTGAGTAATTGCATAGGTCAGAGATGGCCAAATCTCTGTCTCTAGGCTACACCTAGTCTGTGAGAACTCCTGCCTTTCTGTTAGTCAAGAACTACTATGCCAGTAGTTCCTCTCACTGACTCACAAGATTCCAGAGTATCTTCTATTATCTCAAAAGTTATTGTATCATCCTAAAAAGGACAAGCATGTTTGCACAGATCTATTTCTGTGTGGGGTAAGTTAGGAGGGGGCGTATTCCTACTTCAATAAACTCGCAGTTTCACTATGTCATCAAGGAGGGTTTCACTTGGAAGTCTCCCTGTGTTTGGCCACCACGGACTCACAGATCACAGAGCCCTCTCAGCAGACAGAAATGAACCCTTTTTGAACTACCAGCAACCAGGAGCTCTGACCTTACCTTTCAGAGCAGCTGTAAGAAGGATTAAGTAACATTTTAAGAAGCACTTACCACAGCACTTGGCACCTTGTAGGCTTCCCTGAGTTAAGGAAGCAGCACAAACAATTTAAAAAATTCTTTTATATTTATGTGTACTTTTCAATTTGCAAAATTATTTTTGTACATGATCTCACCAGCAATACAATGATGAGCCTTGCTAATGCCTATGGCAGGTACTCAATGTGTGTTTAACGTGGAGCTGACTCAAGTTACATGTGAGCTTTTCCCATGTAGTTTGTACATAGAGTTTGGGCTATAAATAGGACTAGAATGAAATTTTCCATTTCAGTTTCTGGGGTGTCGTCTATATCGTAACCACTATTCAACTGTATTTATTCATCTCTGAAATAGAAGTTATTGAATCCTAGACCCTCAAAAACCAGAAAAGGACTCCCAGTTATATATGTCAAAACTATAAAAATAGATTAACAACTCATGAGAATTATTATATTCTTGTAATAATATATGATATAATTTTTATATCTAATAATATAAATACCAATTACTACTACCACCTACTATTGGTGTAACACAATAAATTAGGCACTATTATATACATATATATATATATATATTATGAACAGTTCTTACTCTCAAGAAATATTCATTGAAGAACTACTAGGATGCTGTACACACCTATATTTTACCAAGAATAAAAACTTACTGGCACCTAGTACAGTAGCATACCTAATATTTTGTACTTTCACATCATAGTCATGGAATAAATGCATACATGAATGAACACTATGAGTCACTAAAGATAAATGTCAGTGTCAGTAGGTGCAAGTACTGAAGTCTGAGAACTTGCCCTATCTGTGAAATGAGAGGACTAACAATGCATTGGAGGATCATTATAAGGACAAGTGTGACAATGTACGTCGGACAGTGGTAGGCAGCTTCCAAAGTGGCTCCCAGTGATCCTTGCCTTCTGGTTTTCATGCCCTGGGTAAGTCCCTCCCCTTAAATGTGAACTGGTGACATGCTTCTACAAATAGAATATGGCAAAGGTGATGAGATGTCACTTCTGTGATTAGGTTACAAAAGACTGTGACTTCATTCGTGCTGGTGCTCTCTCTTGGGAATGAAGAAGACCTCCAACCAACAGCCTGTGAGAAACTGGGGCCTTAGTCTCATAGCCCTCAAAGAATTGAATCATGCCAAATACCTCATTATTGGAAGCAAATCCTCCCCTAGTCTAGCCTGGAGATGACTACAGCCCTGGCTAAGATCTTGAGAGAGGCCTTGAAGCAGAAGACTCAGTCAAGCCATGCCAGGATTCCTGACCCACAGACACTGGGACATAATAAACGTTTTAAGGCACTAAGTTCTGAATAATTTGTTATGTAGCGATAGGTAACTAATACAAGGACCGACTGCAGCATGTACATTTTAAAGTGTGTGATATAGAGAAGCCATCCTATTTTATAGTGGGGTTATAAATTATAGTGGCCTTATCTACAAGACTAGAGTTTTTTCATGCTAGCACAGTGAATCATAAAGGCTCTCCCTTACTAAGGAGAAGAGCCAACCAGTTAGTCAGTGGAAAGGAATGACAGGATCCATTCTGCTGGTGATCTCCTCAGCTAATACCAGGGGCTAGTCCTGTGCAGCAACCAGCACTAAACCGCAGGGATGAAAGAATGTCTTCATATACAACTGGTGGGCAAAGATGCAGTTGAATTCATCCCTGTTGAGGAGGGGTTGAAATGGCAGTGGTCTCCTGGAACCATTTCTGTGAAACACTGGGACACATGGTTGTCTAGTGCAAACCCTGGCCTTGCAGAAATTAAATGATTCTCTCAGCAGTCCTTTTTTGAACTGTTCCCATTGCCTGCTGTAGACAGTTGGCTCTTAATCCATTTTATAGAAGCACTTTCTGTTCCTTGGATAAAAGGAAGTACATAAATTTCAAGTGCTGTATTACCATACATGCATGGTTCTGTTTGGGCACAAGCACGTTGTTCTTGTCACAAATTCTGACTCAGAATGAGAGCTCAGGATTTACCATTTCACTCTTTATAGTTACAAGATCGACTAAACTGATTACAAGAAGAAATATGTAAGCTTTGAAACTGTTCACACCAGTGATGTGGCTCAGTAGCTTGTAAAAGTGGCAAATAACAGCAAGCCAAAAGAAGGATATTTCAGGAAAGACAGAGCTCTTAAAAACACAGGGTTGGTTGTGTTCATAACCCAGATGCTGATGTTGCTCTTTGGAGCCTGGGGTACTCTTTCCATTGCCTATTGTTGGACCATGGTCCTTGGAAACATGGGTTTCCTCCACTGTAAGTCCTTCCCCAATCACACCAAAGTTTCTAGGACTTCTCTCAGGGAGCTGACATGGCAGTAAGTGAGGGGCAGTCAGCCTGAAAGATGGAATGTTCTTACATCTTCTAAGGCTTCGGCTCTTGATTGTGTGTGCATGTGTGTGCGTGTGTGTGTGTGGTGTGGTGTGTGTGAAAATGTTGCTTTGATGTGGTTGTTTTGGGCAGTTAAGAGGGATCTAGAGCCCCATAACAGGCTTCTTTCTGGCTTCTTTCTGTCCTCGTCCAGTACTTGAGGCAGGATAGTGCAGCCATTAGAACGGAAGGCAGTGTAGGCAGATCACAAGGATATGAATCCCAGGCTCACTATTTACTAGCTGTAAGACCTTTAACAAATTATTTAAATCCTTTAAGCCTCAGTTTCCTCACATGAAAAATAGAAATGATATTACCCCTCACAAGATTGAGATGAAGACTAAATGTGATAATCTATATAAAGCAACATTGTGCCTGACACATAGTAAACACAACGTAAACTTTAATGTTTATAATAATCTTGTTTTTTATGTTGTTAATCCTCTTTGCATATGTCAAACTGTTACCTCTTTGAAGACTTTAGCCATGGATTTTTACAAAGTTGGACATTTTTCAGTAAATTTTCAGAGTTTACCTAGGCTGAAAATACCCCTGCCAAGCAGTCCTGAGAATGCCCTCTTCTCTACATTTCCTCTTCTGGTGATCTCATCCCCTCATGACTTTAAATACCATCTGCTTTCTGACAACTCCCAAATTTCTATCTCCAGCATAAATCCCTTCCTGAACTTCCAATTCTGGTCTCTAACTGCCTCGACATGTTCATCAGGAGGATGTCTAATGAGTGTCTCAGACTCAACTCATCCAATACGGTACTCTTGATACCCCCTCCAAAAACCTGTCTCACCCACAGTTTACATATCATTCCAGATGCTCAGGCCAAAACCTTGGAATCATTCTTGCCTCCTATTTTTCTTTCATAACCTATATCCAATTCATCAGGAAGTTCTATTGGTTCTATCTTCAAAATATATCCCAAGTCTGACCATTTCCCACCACTGCCACGTCACCTCCCTGATCTAAATCATCATCATCTCTACTTCCAACAGCCTTCTTTTAAAAATATAAGTATTTTAAAATAATTTTAACTACATAATCAGAAACTTTTGAGGGTATGTTCTGTCACCCCAAAAGTACTCTTCAGTGTGAATTTTCCAAAAGCAACAACACTCTCCTATATAATCAGCATACAACCCTTTGAATCAGGAAATCAACATCGATACACTACCATCAAATTCCATTCAAATGTTGCTAATTGTCCCTAAAATGTCTCTTTTCCCTCTGTGGTTCAGGTGTTTTTCAAGAACACATCACAGTTAGCTGTTATATCTCTTCAGAATCCTTTGATCTGGAAGTGTCTCAGTCTTTCACCATCTTCCATGCACTTGGCACAGTAGGAAGTGTTACATTCTGTAGGATCACCCCCTGTAGGATGATAGTTCCTTATGATCAGACTCAGGCACTTCACCAGGGCAAGAATTCCACAGAAACAGTGCCATTCTCTTTTCAGTGCATCACAGCAGAAGTGACACAATGTCAACCTATCTTACCTTGGTCTCCTGGTCATGTTGATGTCTGCCAGCTTTCCCCACTTAAATTCACCATTTTTCCTTTGTAATTGATTTATATGTTAGGGGAAGGTATTCTCAGAATATGTCAAAATATCCTGTTCCTCGTGAAACCTTCACCTTTCAGCCTTAGCATCCATCCTCTGTCAGACTTCATTGATGACTTTAGCCCAAAGCAACTACATCTGTGAAAACTGCTAAACACTGACTTACTATTTCCATTATTCTTTATACATTTATTAGTTGGCACTTTATAGTAAAGTCAAGCTTTCCCTTTTCATTCATTTATTCATTTGTATCAGAATGGATTCACGGATTTCTATTTTATTCAATGAGTTGTAATCCATTATTATTCTTTAATGCAAAAATTCTCCCTGATTTGACCAATAGGAGCCCATGTGTCCTTTTGAAATGTTCCCACCATTCACTGAGCCTTTCCTTATTGTCCAGTACAAGATGCTGCAGGCTCATCTTACACTTTCCAAGTCTCCCCACCCCAACCAACCTGGAATCAGCCATTACTCCAAAGAGCCTTGGCATCTTCCAGTGAAAGATGGTTTTTAGAAACCAATGTCTGGGTACTCATTGTACTAATTGTTGCTAAGGTGTTATTGCTACTAAGCCCTCTCGATGAACAGAGCTTGGACATGTTGTGTATATACACGGCACACATTTAAACATCTATAATTAGTTTGCTAGACAGACAATCATATGTTCATACTGATACCTCCAATTCCAGTCCAACTTTAGAGTTCCTTCTAGCCTTCCTCATTTCTGTTTATAAATTCCTTCTCCAGCAGTGAAAAACTTGGCTCCCATTATTCTTACATTCACCATCAATTTACTAATTTGCTCAATGTAACCAACTCCCTCTCCCCGCTCTACCACCCGCCATGCTGGTTGTGTCTTCCACCTACCACCTCCACACCACTCCCTCAGCTGCTGATCCACAGCCTGCAGCTCCCCAACCCCAGCCTATGCCCCTGCATGGCTGCCCAAACTCCGTCACTGCCTCACATTTTCAGCTGCCAGGCTGTATCCTCCATGGGAAGGGGCACAGGAAGGAGGAGTGACAATATCAGCTGTACCCTCAGAGTTTATCCTCACTCAGAAGTCAGAATGATTCTGATAAAATATAAGTTCAATTGTTCCTCTGTTCAGAACCCTCCATGACTTTCCATTTCACTCAGAGCAAAATCTGAAGCTCTGACAATGCCTAGAAGGTCCAACATGATCTGGGACTTGTTACCTCACTAACTTTGTCTCCAACCATCTTCCCCCTCACACACTCTGCTTCAGCCACACTGTCCTTACTATTCCTAAAATATGCCTGTCATGCTCCCACATAAGGGTCTTCTACTTGCTTCTCTCTACCTGGAATACTTCTCCCTCACATAGCTGCATGGCTGACTGCCTTACCTCTTTCAAATCTTTATTCAAATATTACCCCAGTGAGACCTACCATAACAGGACTTTTAAAAATGGTGATCCTTCCATGCACTCCTGATCCTTCTTATCCAACTCTATGTTTTCCATTTCCATTGCATTTACCATTTTCTAACATGCTATATAATTTATTTAAGTATTATGTTTATCATTTATCATCTGTTCTCGCTACCACTATAATGTAAGGTCCTTTGGAACAGGGAGATATTTTTAACTGATGCATCCCAAGCACCTAGAAAAGTACTTGTCATGTAATAGAAACTCAATATATAATTGTTGCATAAATAATTAATTAACATAAGCATTATTATTTTTATTATACTTATGAGGAAATTGAGTCTCAGAGAGGCCAAAATAATTGCTTAACGCAAAGAGGTTAAAATAACTTGCCAAAGGTCATATAACTATTAAGTCATTCCTGAAGTCCCATCCCAAAATTGTTTAATTTCTAAACCATTTGACATTTGAATAAGTATTGATTAACTTAATTAACTAATTAACTCAGAATGGGCATTTTCAAGGTGCCTAACTTAGAGCCAAAGAACATTCTAAAAATTATAATAAGATTACTTACTGTGTATTGAATATTATTATTTCCTCAAAAGAAAAACTTTGCTTTGTCACATGTTAAGAAGCAGTTAGGAAGAGGTTCTTGAGAAGTTGGCAAAATTTGAGTCACTGAGATCCTCAACATGATTTATTCTATACTTTATGATAATTCTACTTGCCATATTGGGTGAGGCCAAAAACCTATGTCGGTTAATGAAGCACCTCCTTAAAGACAAATGACTTTCCATTCCCCCCTATAAATAAAGTTCCCAAGTACATGGGTTTTGCACACAAAGATGTTAATCATAGCATTGTTTATTACAGTAAAACATCAAAAGCAACAAAATGTCTGCCATGCAGGAATGGCAAAGTAAACTGTAGCATATGCTCCTGTCAGGCACTATGTTTGTATTTGTGGCCCTCCAACCAAACTCAATGTCAGATCCACTCAGATTAACTTATAATAACATAATATTTATTGAATACTTATGATGTGCCAGGCACGGTTTCAGTTTATACGTATTATCTCTTTTTAACTCTCACAATAACCCTGTGAGACAGACCCTGCCCATGCATGTGCATGCACACTCCACTGCCCTGCTGCTGCTGACACAAGCATGTGTGCACAGACTCTGCTGCCCTGCCCCTACCAGTGCACACATACATGCAAGGACCTTGCTGCCATGCTCCAACGAAGCACTTTTGCCAGCATCCCTCATCAGATTGTTGTTGCCAACAGGCCGGGAACACTTCAGCCCCTCTAGTGCAGTAGGTGCTTAACCTTGAAGTACCAAAGAATAAAGCTGTGGATCTGCTACCAGCTGCCTAGGATTATAGCACACAGCCCAGTTGTGCTGAACTGAGTTGTGGCCCCCTGAAATCTTCCAGCAATGAAACCAGTTAACTGAATCCAATTTATACCACAGTCAACCCTCAAAGCATCAAAGAAAGCAAAAAGCCCCATCCAAACGACAGTAACTTCAAAGATTAAAGGAACATCAGCCCATATAGATGAGAAAGAACCAGTGCAAGAACTCTGGCAACTCACAAAACCAAAGTGTCTTCTTACTTTCATATGACTTCACTTGCTCCCCAGCAATGGTTTTTAACCATACTGAAATGACTGAAATGACAGACAAGGAATTCAGAATCTGGATAGCAGACAAGATCATCAAGATTCAGGAGAAAGCCAAAACCCAATCCAAGAAATCCAATAAAATGATACAAGATCTAAAAGACAAAATAGACATTTTAAGAAAGAACCAAACTTATCTGATAGATCTGAAAAACTCACTTCAAGAATTTCATAATAAAATCAAAAGTATTAACAGCAGAATAGACCAAGCTGAGGTAAGAATCTCAGAGATCAAAGACTGGTTCTTAAAAAAAATTTAGTCAGACAAAATAAAGAAAAAAAACACCTCTGAGAAATATGATATTATGTAAAGAGACTAAACTTATGACTCACTGGCATCCCTGAAAAAGAGGGAGTGGGAACAAGCAACTTGGAAAACATATTTGAGGATATTGTCCATGAAAACTCCCCCAACATTACTAGAGAGGTAAACATTCAAATTCAGGAAATTCAGAGAACTTCTGTGAAATACTATATAAGATTACCATCCCCAAGACTCATAGTCATCAGATTCCCAAGGCCAAAGTAAAAGAAAAAATATTAAAGGTAGTTAGAGAGAATGGATAGGTCACCGACATAGGGGACCCTATCAGGCTAACAGTGGGCCTTTCAGCAGAAATGCTACAAGCCAGAAGAGACTGGGGGCTTATATTTAGCATTCTCAAAGGAAAAAAATTCCAACCAAGAATTTCATACCCAGTGAAACTAAGCTTCATAAATGAAAAAAAAAAAATCCTTTTCAGACAAGCAAATGCTAAGGGAATGCATTACCACCAGACCTGCCTTATAAGAGGTCCTTAAGGGAGTGCTAAATATGGAAACAAAAAACTGTTACTAGCAATCACAAAAACACACTTCAGTACATAGACAATTGACACCATAAAGCAACTATACAATCAAGTCTGCATAACAACCAACTAAGAACACAATGATAGAATCAAATCTGTACATATCAATATTAAACTTGAACATAAATGGGCCAAACACCCCACTTAAAAGGTAAAGAATGGCAAGTTAAATAAAGAAGTAAGACCCAACTGTATGCTGCCTTCAAGAGATCCATCTCATCTACAATGATATCCTTAGGCTCAAAGTAAAGGGCTGGAAAAAAAAATCAACCAAGCAAATGGAAAAGAAAAAAGAGCAGGGGTTGCCACTGTAATTTCAGACAAAACAGTCTTTAAACTGACAAAAGACAAAAAGGACAAAGAAAGGCATTACATAATGATTAAGGGTTCAATTCAAAAAGACTTAACTATCCTAAGTATATTTGCACCCAACACTGGAGAACCCAGATCCATAAAACAAATTTTAAAAGACCTAGGAAGAGACTCAGATAACCACAAAATAATAGTGGAAGACATCAGTACCTGTATTAGTCAGGGTTCTCCAGAGGGACAGAACTAACAGGATATATGTATGTATGAAAGGAAGTTTATTAGGGAGAATTGGCTCAAAGAGGCCAGTAGTGGCTCAGTCTGAGTCCAAAAGCCTCAAAAGCAAGAAAGTCAACAGTGCAGCCTTCAGTCTGTGGTTGAAGGCCCAAGAGCTCCTCACAAACCACTGGCAGAAGTCTAAGAGTCAAAAGGCTTAAGAACCTGGAGTCCAGGCCGGGCGTGGTGGCTCACGCCTGTAATCCCAGCACTTTGGGAGGCCGAGGCGGGTGGATCACAAGGTCAGGAGATCGAGACCAACCTGGCTAAGACGGTGAAACCCTGTCTCTGCTAAAAATACAAAAAATTAGCCGGGCGCGTTGGCAGGAGCCTATCGTCCCAGCTACTTGGGAGGCTGAGACAGGAGAATGGCGTGAACCCGGGAGGCGGAGCTTGCAGTGAGCTGAGATCACGCCACTGCACTCCAGCCTGGGTGATGAGCAAGACTCCATCTCAAAAAAAAAAAAAAGAACCTGGAGTCTGATGGCCAAGGGCAGGAGAAACAAAAGGAAGTATCCACCACAGGAAAGAAATGAAAGCCAGAAGACACAGCAAGCCAACTTATCCCACCTTCTTCCTCCTGCTTTTATTCTAACTGCACTGGCAGCCAACTGGATGGTGCCCACTGAACATTGAGGGTGGGTCTTCCTCTTCTAGTCCATTGACTCAAATGTCAGTCTCCTCTGGCAACATCCTCACATACACACCCAGAAACAATACTTTACCAGATATCTAGGCATTCTTCAATCCAATCAAGTTGTCACCTCATATTGACCACCACAAGTCAACCCCTTGTCAACTTGGCACTCATACACATCTCCTGAATTCATACTTAATCTCCAAGTAAAGACAATAACAGGTTATAATTATGCCTAACATAATACAAAGTATCCTTCATACAACAAGAAGCACACTAATCAACCTAAATGCTATTACATACAGTTAAAAACACTTAAATGCTGATATGACGTCAATAAGTCTTACATTACATGATAAAGGCAAAAGAAGAGAAATAAAATGAAGACATTTTCTCAGTGCAGGTGTATGCATGCACAAACATATTTATAACAAAATAAGGAGGAAATAGTCATGACAATTACAATCCTCATTTCTGTAACTGGTCATGTGATCATAGCTGGTATTCATAACTACCTTCTTCTACTACCCATTCTGTATTCCCTTTGCCTTCAGCAAGCACCTTGGCTGGTCATGCTTTTTTACCTAGTAGAGTGACCAAAACCTTCATTCCTGAGGGGTCTTGGCCAGTTGCAGTCCTGCCTGAATTGGGTTGTGGTAGTTTCCATTGACCTTAATCACAGGGCATGGTAATACTAAGACACGCCCTAAGGGATCTCCTGTATTCCAGAAATACTTTTCCTTACTTCCATTGTAGAGTAGTAGTCTTATTTCATCTTGATAGTCTGGGTCAATCACTTCAGCCAGCACTGTAACTCCCTTCTTAGCCTGTTGACTTAGAGGCAAGAGGAGGCCAGAGTGGCCAGGTGGCAATCTTAACTTCCAGTTTAATGGAATCACTGTTGTGTCTCCCGGTGGCAGCATTCCTTCCTTTGGAAATAAGACTTCTAGAAGTAGAAGATAATGTCATGGGAAAAGGAAGTAAAAATTTTGCTAGTGGGTCACTAGGGGTGATGGTGAATGGTGCTACTTCCACTTCCACCCCTTGATTCCTGAACCCGTGAATCCTGGGGAAAACAGTACCACATATTGGATGCTGATTCAGAGCACACACAGCCTTGTGGAGAAATTTGCCCCAGCCTTGTAAAGTATTGTCACACCTAGTTGGTGTTGTGATTGTGATTTCAAAAAGCCATTCCACCACTGGTACCAGAGAAGTGGGGCATTACTGTAAAGATACACAAAAATGTGGAAGTGACTTTGGAACTGGGTAATGGGCAGAGGTTGGAACAGTTTGGAGGGCTCAGAAGAAGACAGGAAGATGAGGGAAAGTTTGGAACTTCCTAGAGATTGTTGAGTAATTGTGCCCTGAATGCAGATAGTGATATGGACAGTGAAGTCCAGGCTGAGGTGGTCTCTGATGGAGATGAGGAATTTACTAGAAACTGGAGTAATTATTTTTCACTCTTGCTATGCTTTAGCAAAAAGACTAGTGGCATTGTGCCCCTGCCCTAGAGATCTGTGGAACTTTGGACTTGAGAGAGATGAAATTTCTTCTGATGGAAGAAATTTCTAAGCAGGAAAGTGTTCCAGGTATGACCTGGCTGCTTCTAAAAGCCTAGGCTTATTTGCATAAAGAAAGAAATGACCTAAAACTAGAGCTTATATTTAAAATGGAAGCAAGCATAAAAGTTTCGAAAATTTGGGCTGGGTGTGGTGACTTATGCCTATAATCCCAGCACTTTGGGAGGCTAAGTCCAGAAGATCATTTGAGGCTAGGAGTTTGAGTCCAGCCTGGCCAACATGGCAAAACTCCATTTCTACTAAAAATATAAAAATAGCCAGGTGTGTTGGTGCATGCCTGTAATCCCAGCTACTCAGGAGGCTGAAGCACGAGAATCACTTGAATGTAGGAGGTAGAAATTGCAGTGAGCCAAGATCTCACCACTGCACTCCATCCTGGGCAACAGAGTGAGACTCTGTCTCAAAAAAAAAAAAAAAAAGTTTGGAAACTTTGCAGCCCAACCACGCAGTATAAAAAGAAACCCATTTTCAGAAAAGAAATTCAAGGCTGCAGAAATTTGCATAAGTAAAGAGGAGCTGAATGTTAACTGCCAAGACAATGGGGAAAATGTCTCCAGGGCATTTCAGAGACCTTCATGGTAGCCCCTCTTATCACAGGCCTGAAGACCTAGGAGGAAAAAATTGTTTCATAGGTCAGGCCCAGGGTCTTGCTGCTCTGTGCAGCCTCAGAACATGGTGCCCTGCATCTGAGCCCCTCCAGGTTCAGCCATGGCTAAAAGGGACCAATGTGCAGCTCAGGCCATTACTTCAGAGGGTGAAAGCTCGAAGCCTTGATGGCTTCCATGTGGTGCTGAGCCTGCAGGTGTGCAGAAGCTAAGAGTTGAGGTTTTGGAGTCTCTGCCTAGGTTTTAGAGGATGTATGGAAATGCCTGGATGTCTAGGCAGAAGTCTGCTGTGGTGCAGAGCCCTCATGGAGAACCTCAACTAGGGCAGCACAGAGTCACCACTGGGGCTCTGCTTAATGGAGCGGTGAGAAGATGGCCACCATCCTCCAGACCCCAGAATGGCAGGCCCACCAACAACTTGCACCATGTGCCTGGAAAAGCTGCATGCACTCAATGCCAGCCCATGAAAGCAGCTGTGGGAACTGCAGAGCCACAGGGACAGAACTGTCCATGGCCTTGGGAGTCTACCCCTTGCATCAGTGTGGCCTGGATGTGAGACATAGAGTCAAAGGAGATTATTTTAGAACTTTAAGATTTAATGACTGCCCTGCTGGGTTTTAGACTTGTAGCCTCCTTGTTTTGGCTGATTTCTCCCTCTTAGAACACATCTATTGACCAAATTCCTATACCCCCATTATATATTGAAAGTAACTAACTTGCTTTTGATTTTAAAGGCTCAGAGGCAGAAGGGACTTGCCTTGTCTCAGATGAGACTTTGGACTTGGACTTTTGAGTTAATGCTGGAATTATTTATGACTTTGCGGGACTGTTGGGAAAGCATGATTGTACTTTGAAATGGGAGAAGGAAATGGGATTTGTGAGGGGCTAGGGGTGGAAAGATATGGTTTGACACTGTGTCCCCACCCAAGTCTCATATCAAATTGTAATTAACAGTGTTGAAAGAGGGGCCTGGTGGGAGGTGATTGTATCACGAGGGGCAAACTTCCCCCTTGCTATTCTCATGATCATGAGTGAATTATCAAGAAACCTGGTTGTTTGAAAGTGTGTAGCACTTTCCTCTTCTCTCTCTCTCTCCTGCTCTGCCATGGTAAGATGTGCTTGCTTCCCCTTTGCCTTTGCCATGATTATAAGATTTCTGAGCCCTCCCAGTCATGCATCCTGTACAACCTACAAACTGTGAGTCAATTTAACCTCCTTTTTTCATAAATTACCGAGTCTCAGGTAGTTTTTTACAGCAGTGTGAGAACAGACTAATACAGTACCCCACTGACAGTAATAGAACATCGAGGTAGAAAACTAACAAAAATATTTAGGACCTAAACACAACATGACCAAATAGACCTAACAGACATCTACAAAACACTCCATCCAACAACAACAAAATATACATTCTTCTCATCTGCACATGGCACATACTCTAAAATCAACCACATGCTTGGCCATAAAACAATTCTTAACACATTAAGAAAAATCAAAATCATACCAACCAAGACTTTGGAAGACAGCAAAATAAAAATAGAAATCAATACTAATAATATCTCTCAAAACAATACAATTATGTGAAAACTAAACAACTGTCTCATAGATGACTTTTGGGCAAACAGTGAAATTAAGGCAGAAATAAAAAAATTATATGAAACTTATGAAAACAAAGATACAACATACCAGAATCTCTGGGACACAACTGAAGAAGTGTTAAGAGGATAGTTTATAGTGCTAAATGACCACATCAGAAAGTTAGAAAGATCTCAGATTAACAACCTAACATCACATTTAGAGGAACCAGAAAAACAAGAAGAAGAAAAAAAGCTAGCAAAAGAAAAACAAACAAACAAACAAAATCAGAGCTGAACTGAATAAAACTGAGATGTGAAAAAACATGCAAAAGGTCAAAAAACCTAAAGTTGGTATTTGAAATAATAAATAAGATTGATAGACCACTAGTTAGAATTAATAGAAAAAAAGAGAGAAGACTCAAAAAAGCACAATCAGAAAGGACAAAGGGGGAATTAGCACTGACCACACAGAAATAGAAAAACTTCTCAGATACTATTATAAACACCTCTATGTACACATACCAGAAAACCTAGAAGAAATGAATAAATACTGAAAACATACAACCTCCCAGATTAAACCAGGAAGAAATTAAAATCCTGAACAGACCAATAATGAGTTCGAAAATTGAATCAGTCATAAGAAACCTACCAATCAGAAAAAGCCCTGACCCATATGGCTACACAGCTGAATTCTACCAGACGTATAATGAAGAGCCAGTACCAATTCTACTGAAACTATTCCCAAAAATTGAAGAGAAAGGACTCCTCCCTGACTCACTCTTTGAGGTCAGCACCATTCTGATATCAAAACCTAGCAGATACACACAGACACAAAACATCAGGCCAATATCCCTGATGAACACAGATGCAAAAATCCTCAACTAAATACTATCAAATCGAATCCAGCAGCACATCAAAAAGCTAATCCACCATAATAAAGTCGGCTTTATTCCTGGGATGCAAGGTTGATTCAACATACACAAATTAATAAATGTGATTCATCACATAAAGAGAAGTAAAAATAAAAACCACATCATCATTTCGATAGACAAAGAAAAGGCTATCAATAAAATCCAACATCTCTTCATGTTATAAATCCTCAACAAATTATGCATAAAATATAAGAGCCATCTATGACAAACCCACAGCCAACATCATACTGAACAGGCAAAAGCTGAATGTGTTCCCCTTAAGAACCAGAACAAGACAAGGATGCCAACTCTCACCACTCATATTAAATGCATACTGGAAGTCCTAGCCAGAGCAATTAGTCAAGAGAAAGAATTAAAAGGCATCCAAGTAGAAACAGAGGAAGTCAAACTATCTCTCTTCACAGATGATATTATTTAATCCTAGAAAACCCCATAGTCTCCGCCCAAAAGCTTCTAGTTCTGGTAGACAACTCCAGTAAAACTTCAAGATACAAAAACAATGTACAAAAATCAGTAGCATTTCTGTATACCAATAACATTCAAGCTGAACGCCAAATCACAAATGCAATTCCAAATATCTAGGAATTAACCAAAGAAATGAAAGACCTCTACAATGAAAATTGTAAATCAATGAACAGTATAAAACGCTGATGGAAGAAATGGACACAGAAAGATGAAAAGATATTCCATGTTCGTGGACTGGAAAAAACAATATTCCTAAAATGTCCATACTACCATGAGCAATCTACAGATTCAATGCAATCCCTATCAAAATACCAATGAAATTTTCATAGAAATAGAAAAAAAAATCATAAAACTTATATGGAATCACAAAAGACCCAGAATAGCCAAAGCTATTCTGAACAACAACAATAACAAACAAAGCTGGAAAATCACATTACCTGACTTTAAATTATACTACAGAGCTAGAGTAACCAAAACAGCATGGTACTGGCATAAAGACAGACACATAGACCAGTACAGAACCCAGAAACAAATCCACACACCTACAATGAACTCAGTTTCAACAAAGGTGCCAAGAACACACACTGGGGAAAAGACAGTCTCTTCAATAAATGATGCTGGGAAAACTGGATATCCATATGCAGAAGAGTGAAACCTGATCCCTATCTCTCGCCTTATATAAAAATCAAATAAAAATGGATTAAAGACTTAAATCTAAGACCTGAAATTATGAAACTGCTACAAGAAAACATTGAGGAAACTCTCCAGGACATTGGTCTGGGCAAAAATTTCTTGAGTAGTACCCCACAAGCCCAGGCAACCAAAGAAAAAATGGACAAATGGGATCACATCAAGTTAAAAAGCTTCTGCACAGCAAAAGAAACAATCAACAAAGTGAAGAGACAACCCACAGAATGGGTGAAAATATCTGCAACACCCATCTGACAAGGGATTAATAAGCAGAATATATAAAGAGCTCAAACAACCCTATACGAAAAAAATCTAATAATCTGATTTAAAAATGGGCAAAATATTTGAATAGACATTTCTCAAAAGAAGACATGCAAATGGCAAACAGGCATATGAAAAAGTGCTCAACGTCATTGATCATCAGAGAAATGCAAATCAAAATTATAATGAGATATCATCTCACTCCGGTTAAAATGGCTTTTATCCAAAAGTCAGACAAAAACAAAGGCTGGTAAGGATGTGGAGAAAAGGGAACCTTCATATACTGTTGGTGGGAATGTAAATTAGTACAACCACTATGGAAAACAGTTTGGAGGTTCCTTGAAAGACTAAAAATAGAGCTATTATATGATCCAGCAATCCCACTTCTGGATATGTACCAAAAGAAAAAAAATCAGTATATTGAAGAGATATCTGCACTATCATGTTTGTTGTATCACTGTTAACAATAGCCAAGATTAGAAGCAACCTAAGTGTCCATCAACAGAAGAATGGATAAAGAAAATGTCACACTTATACACAATGGAGTACTATTCAGCCATAAAAAAAGAATGAGATTCTGTTACTTGCAACAATATGGATGGAACTGGCTGTCATTATGTTAAATGAAATAAGCTAGGCAGATAAAGACAAACATCATATGTTCTCACTTATTTGTGGAATCTAAAAATCAAAACAATTGAACTCATGGAGATAGAGAATAGGATAGTTACCAGAGGCTGGGAAGGGTAGTGGGAGGGCAGGGAAGAAGTGGGGTTGGTTAATGGATACAAAATAAAATAGAAAGAAAGAATAAGACCTAGTATTTGACAGCATAATAGGGGGACTATAGTCAATAATGATTTAATTGTACATTTAAAAATAACTAAAAGAGTATAATTTTAGTTATTTTAAAATAACTAAAAGAGTATAATTTTAGTTATTTTAAAATAACTAAAATAGTAATACAAAGGATAAATACTTGAGGGGATAAATAGCCAATTTTGTATGACATGATTATTATGTATTACATACCTATACCAAAGCATCTCATGTACCTCATAAATATGTACACCTAATATGTACCCCCCAAAATTTTTAAAATTATTTTTTTAAATGCAATCCCATTCACAATAGCAACACAAAGAAATACGTAGCAATAGAGCTAACCAGGGAGGTAAAAGATCCCTACAACAAGAATTACAAAATACTGCTGAAAGAAATCAGAGATGACACAAAGAAATGGAAAAATATTCCATGCTCGTGGATAGGAAGAATCAATATTGTTAAAATGGCCATACTGCCCAAAGAAACTTATATATTCAATGCTATTCCTATCAAGCTACCAATGACAATTTTTACAGAATTAGAAAAACTATTCTAAAACTCATATGGAACCAGAAAAGTGCCCAAATAGCCAAAGAAATCCTAAGCAAAAAGTATAAAGCTGGAGGCATCACACTACCTAACTTCAAACTATACTACAAGGCCACAGTAATCAAAACAGTATGATACTGATACAAAAACAGACACATAGACCAATGGAACAAGTTAGAGAACTCAGAAATAAAGCCAGAAACCTACAACTGATCATCAACAAAGTCAATGAAAACAAGCAATGGGGAAAAGATTCTCTATTTTATAAATGGTGCTAGAATAACTGGCTAGCCACATGTAGAAAATGGAAACTAGACCCCTTCCTTATACCATATACAAAAATTAAGATGGATTACATACTTAAATGTAAAACCTAAAACTATGAAAACCCTAGAAGAAAACGTAGTAAGTACCCTCTGGACATAGACCCTGGCAAAAATTTCATGACAAAGACTTCAAAAGCAATTGCAACAAAAACAAATATTGACAAGTGGGATCTAATTAAACTAAAGAGCTTCTGCACAGCAAAGGAAATTATCAACAGAGTAAACAGACAACCTACAGAATGGGAGAAAATATTTGCAAACCATACACCAAAGGTCTACTATGCAGAATCTATAATGAACTTAAATAAATTAACAAGCAAAAAACAAACAACGCCATTAAAAAATGGGCAAAGGACATGAACGGACACTTCTCAAAAGAAGACATACATGCAGTCAACAAGCCTATGAAAAAAAGCTCAATATCACTAATCATTACAGAAATGCAAATCAAAACCACAATGAGATACCATCTCACACCAGTCAGAATGGCTATTACTAGAAAGTCAAAAAATAACAGATGCTGGTGAGGTTGTGGAGCAAAGGGAATGCATATACACTGCTGTTAGGAACATAAATTAGTTCAGCCACTGTGGAAAGCAGTCTGGAGATTTCTCAAAGAATTTAAGACAGAACTGCCATTTGACCCAGCAATCCCATTACTGGGTATATACACAAAGGAACATAAATAATTCTACCATAAAGACATGCATGCATATGTTCATCACAGCACTATTCACAATAGCAAAGACATGGAATCCACTTAGATGCCTGTCAATGTGAGACTGGATAATGAGCATGTGGTATATATACACCACAGAATACTATGCAACCATAAAAAAACAGTGAAATGCTGTCCTTTTCAGCAACATGAATAGAGCTAGAGGTCAGTATCCTAAATAAATGAACAAAAGAATAGAAAATAAATACTTCAAATTCTCACTTATAAGTAGGAGCTAAACACTGAATACACATGGACAGAAAGAAGGAAACAATAAATACCTGGGCCTACTTGAGGGTGGAGGGTGAGAGGAGGGTGAGGACTGAAAAACTACCTGTCAAGTACTATGGTTATTACCTGGGTGATGAAATAATCTGTACACCAAACCCCCATCACACACAGTCTACCCACGTAACGAACCTGCACATGTACCCCTGAACCTAAAATAAAAGTTGAAAAAAAAAAAAGAAGAGAACACTAATGGATATGGGAATATGAAGCAGTCACTGCCCCCAGGGCTGGGATACAGTGCCCATGGAAGGCTCCCCAGTCACTTCCCAATCCAGGGTTGAAATCCACACCTCACTGAAGAGGGAAGAATCCAGGTTCAATGAATGACAGAGAAATTGCTGTGGTGTCATACTGACCAAACTTGCTGGAAACCTGCTCTCTGGAACTTGCTGGAAATTCCCGACACTTTTTAGGGTGTCAGGAAAGGTGTTCACAGGGAGACGTCACCTTGGAGCATTCCACAAAGTCAACCAAGAAAAGGTGAAAGAGTATGCTGCTGGCCACCGGGTGCTGCTGGTTGCTGGCAGGACCCAGGTGCTGGAGAAACCACAGGCATTCCAGGAGCTTGTATATAAAAAAGGTCAGACCAGGAAGCAAAGCACTTTCCTTCTATCATGTCTCTCATGCACCCTCTACCGACAAAGATAAACATGGTGCCATCTGGCAAAGAAAAATATTTAAAGGGCCCATATCCATTTTCTCAGAGCAGGCAATGAAGAGTGAATTTGTAGCTGTGAGGCAATAAATTGATACCCTATACATCCTTCAAGATGAGAACATCACCTATTCTTTGCTGAATTTGGTTCCAGAAAAGTTCAATGCTGTAATAATTATCTTCAACAAAAATGCATAGTTTTTTGGTGTAAATTCTTCCAAGAAGGATATAAAAGGGTGGTGAAAGGATTGTGGAGCTTTCCAGATCCAGAAACCTGCTATGAAGGATATCAGCTACAGCCACTTGCCTCATGAGGATCAGCACAGAGTAAGAGAAGCCATGCCGATTTATTCTGCATCTGCTCCCCCTCTCTGAGGACACCTTGCTGCCTATCAGATTTTACATTCTTGCCTAACTAATTTGAGAACATAATCTAATCTTACTCTACGTGTATACTGTTGTCTCCTCCACCAAGCAATGTTCTATCTGAAATGCTATAGCACGCCATGGAATGTTGTGCAAGCATTACACACGTTATTTAAAAAGAGTTCATGGTGAAATGGAAAAAATGCTTATAAGTGAAAAAGGTAGGATGCAGTATTATAATATGTGAAACAAACAACACTACATAGAAATAAAGAGCAAAAAGAAATACCCCCAAATCAGTCACTATCTTTAGGTGGAATCGGAGTAATTTTCTTCTTCTTCCTATTCTTTTTCTGTAATTTATATATTTACTATAGTGACCACATACTGGTTATACCTTTGGGACAAAACAATCTAACAATAACAATGACAACAATAAATATACATCCTTTTAATTAATTATTTACATTTATGTGTAAGTCTTGAAGTCTTAAACTGAGCCAAGGTTTGGGAATCAGAATTTGACAGACAGAGTTCCATATAGAGTATGTGAACCAGTTCTTTATAGTTTACCCAAGCTAAGGTAACTGCTACTCAATAGCAGTTTGGCCAATTGAGATAGACAAATTGTCTACCCTAATGAGATAGAAAAGGGCAATATATTTACCAAAAAAAATAAATTCCATTCCCTGAACTTTTAGAATTATTGAGATCTATACACATATTTGAGAAGGATATAAGAGAATATCAAATATAAAGAATTAACAAAACAACCAGGAAATAAAATATCAGCAACTTTCTTCTTTATCAGTGAGACAAGCCAATCTCTGTATAGTTTTAACAGCAGTTTGGGGGAACCCTCTAAACACTGAACTCTAAATTTAGGCACATATTTCCTGAAAACTTATATTTACATTTGCCAATACAAAGCAGTAATTTACCCCCCCAAACCGCGGCTATCGCTAGAACCATGAACTTCTAAACTCAACCTCCATAATTCCTCTGCAAAAACGGGCAGCCACACCTCTCAATCCTATAATAACGTGTAAGAAAAAAGAAAGAAACCACATAAGATGAAAGAAATTCAAATAGCAAATAGTAAGGATTATAAAATGATGGACTGAGTATCAGACTCTACACTATCTGTGGACTCTCTTTCCCAGCACATCGTTTTTTAGGAGCAGATGATCTAAACAGCCCAGCTGAATGAAACCTGCTGGAAGGCAGTGGATGACTTCATGACATCTAAGCATCCCTTCCAGTTCTAAGACTCCATTATTTAGCAGAGATCTGATGCACAGGGAACATGTCAGAAAGAAACACTCAGTCTGTAACAGAATTTTAAATGGAAGAAAACTTGAGTCTGTGAGGAAGAGGAATGCTAAGTTGATCTCAGTTTGCTTAGGAATGTCCTGGTTTTAGCACTGCAAGCTCTCCATCTCAGGAAACCTCATCATCATGGGAAAACCAGAATGGCTAGTCATCTTACTGTTTGGATCTGACAAAGGTTAGCTTCTTTGGGTTCCCATGCAAATTAGAAGCTTTAATTAAGCCTTATGAATCTTTAAACTAGTGACACTGATTTTTGCCTCTTTCACCCAGCTCCATGTAAACACATTCTTATTATCGCCCACACGAGGGCTGGACTCTATGGGTCCTTCCGAGTGGAGATCAGGAGAAGCTGTGAATGGTTAAATCCTGAAAATGTTCGAAAAAGAAGCTTCTCCTTCCCTTTATTAACTATAAAGTGGCAAGCTCTCCAGGAGAAACAGGCCTTCTTTGATGAGTGTTCTGACTATATAACAAATGTATTCCCCAAAACCTATAAACTCACATTCAATTATTGATTAGTGTTCTCTTCAGGACACACTATTCAACAACCCAAATTACTCAATAATCAATCCTATTATTTGCTTGCTACTTTTTAAAGGCAATAAAAGGGATACAAATACATGATGTACACAATGCTTTGTGTTCCTGTTTCCTCTCAGCCACTTCTCTCTGGTGTTTCTATGTCTCTACCAGTCTCTGTGATCCCCAGAAAACCTCCTTCTCAATTCCCAGCCTGCATGGTTTTCTTTCCTTCTTCTCCTTCCTCTACTCTCAGCATATTAGCCTATCTCCCAAAAAAAAGAGCTCCTTTTCATAAAGAGGTGGGAGGAGGGGAGAAATTGAATTTGGAATTACGGGATTTTCTTTGGCAGTCTAGGGAAGATCAGAATCTGAGGACATTCCTGCGTTAAATATTTCCGTTCCACAGCACTCCTAATGTTGGTAAGTGTCTGACACAGATACCCATAGCATGTTAATGCTAAAAAGGATCATAGAATGCACCAGCCCAGTCCCCTAATTTTAACAAGTGGGAAAATCAACAGAGACATTAAATAACTTACTCAAGGTCACAAAATGTCCTTTCCATGCTATATGACTTTAAATCCTGTGACTTGTGGTTATCAAAAGTAGTAGTTGTCAATGCCCTGCAGACAGAGACTACCAGAAATACACATGTAGTTGAATTATGTGCTGTGGCAAGAGAGAACACACACGGTGAGGAACCATGGGGTGTCTCAGTAAGAAAGTATTAGAAAGGATTTAGTATAGAATGTTGGTCCTGCTAGGTGACTTTTGGGGAGGGTTTAAGGAAGTGAACTTTGCTGTTGATTGGATACTGTCAGGAATCAAGAGTACATCTATGACTAAGTATCATAATAAATCTTATGTGTAAAGAGGGATGAATAGAGCCAGGCTAAAGCCATAATTGGTTTTAAAAAATCAGCAGTCACTCATATTAGCCAGAATAAAGGGATGTTTGGTCAGTTTTGTGTCTTGGAAAATGTCCACAATTTATCTGTGTCAAAACATAATTACACAATGGTCTTGGTTTTTTTCTTTATCCTTCATGATCACAGAGTGGCCTTGTCTAATGTTGATATTTTGTGAAAATATTTATTTCAGCAGGAGAACACCAAGAACTCTTGCTGTCCATCCAGCTTCTGGATGTTGGGAACTGCTTTTCTCATTCTCACAATAATAAAACTACCACCTATTGAGCACTGTCAGTATTCCAGGAAAGTTTTACTCTTCATCACCAACTGAGGAGGTAGGTAGTATTATGATTCTAATTTTCATAAGAAGAAACGAAGGCTTGGTGAGGCTGGTAATCTCACAGCGAGTAGATGGGCAGAGCTGGGGCTCAAAACTGGGCATCTTTCGGCAGGGTGTGTACTCTGATCTTCTCCATGACACTGCAAAGCATGAACTGGAATATTGAGGTCGGGGGGAGTAAATTCATGGAGATGTGGAACATTTTTGCAGTAGATACAATGAGGGGAATATTTATTCAGGGATTGCAGGCTTCCATGAACGACTGGATCATGAGACACTCAGGATGGAAGAAGAAAAATTGTGGAAAAAACCCAACTGTGACATTTTCACCATAAAACCTTTCTTGGGAATAGTCTAATAAAAGGAAAGCTGACTTATTGTTCCTTAACTGAAGAATGACTTCTATGATTTAGAATATTATTTTAAACTTTATTCTCTATTTCCAGTGTGAATTTAAATCAACTGACAGGAGAAGGAAAAATTCAACAGCAACTCCTCCGACATAGAGTAACTTAATGTAGTCAAACGGTAAAGCAAAATTGTTCAGGGCTTTGTGACGGGAGCAGCAGGCACCTGGCAGTACCAATGACTTAATCATAATGATCAAGAGGAAAATATGGTTATTAATAGCCTTATAAGTGCATTTATTTTTCAGAATCACCTTTGGAGTGAAATGAAGAATGAAACTCAAATTAACAGAGAAAGGCCCCCACTCCACTGTTCCCACACACTTCCAGGTCCTCCTGACTTCAGTGGGTGTTCTGGGCACAAAGAAAAAGCAGGAGCTTGATATTGATCTATTTCTAGTATTAGAAAGAATTATTCTCTTAAATTTCAAGGCAGCCAAAATCCTAGCATTACAGCAGCACTATAGCCTGTGCTTCCCTTAATAGATCCAAGTAACAGCACTGAGATACAATATACAGTCCTTTCTCAAATGAAAGAAAAAGAGTTATTTCAGATGTGGGGTGGGAGGTGCTGGGGAGGTGGTTTGATTAAAAAAAGGGAAAATGGGGTATAAGATATAGCTCTTCAGCTATTGTAGCTTTTATCGATCTGTTGTTATCACACACATTCACTTTTTCAAGTATCATCATTCAACAACTTATTGTGCCAGTACTATGCAACCGGCACTGAGCTAAGCTCTAGAAATAAAAAGTCATTTAAGATTTGGTCTATAGAAAAATTAACTCAAGATGGATTAAAAACTTCAGTGTAAAACCCAAAATTATAAAAACTCTGAAAGACAACCTAGGTAATACCATTCAGGACATAGGCACAGGCAGATTTCATGATGAAGATGCCAAAAGCAATTGCAAGAAATGCAAAAATTGACAAATGGAATCTAATTATACTGAAGAGCTTCTGCACAGCAAAAGAAACTATCAACAGAGTAAACAGACAACCTACAGAATGGATGAAAAATTTTGCAAAGTATCCATCTGACAAAGTTCTATTATCCAGCATCTATAAGGAACCTAAACAAATGTATAAGCAAAAAGCAAACAACCCCATTAAAAAGGGGGCAAAGAACATGAACAGGCACTTCTCAAAAGAAGACATACATTTGACAAATAAGCATATGAAATAAAGCTCAACATCATTGATCATTAGAAAAATGCAAATCAAGGGCCCGGCTCGGTGGCTCACGTCTGTAATCCCAGCACTTTGGGAGGTCAAGGTGGGTGGATCACAAGGTCAGGAGTTCGAGACCAGCCTGATTAACATGGTGAAACCCCATCTCTACTAAAACTACACAAATTAGCCAGGTGTGGTGGCACACGCCTGTAATCCCAGCTATTCAGGAGGCTGAGGCAGAGAATCACTTGAACCTGGGAGGCAGAGATTTCAGTGAGCCAAGATCGCGCCACTGTACTCCAGCCTGGGCGACAGAACGAGACTCTGTCTCAAAAAAGGAAAAGAAAACTGCAAATCAAACCTACAGTGAGATACCATCTCACACCAGTCAGAATGGCTATTAGTAAAGAGTCAAAAAGTAATAGATGCTGGAGAGACTGTGGAGAAAAAGGGACGCATATACACTGTTAGTGGGAGTGTAAATTAGTTCAACCACTGTGTTAGACAGTGTGGTGATTCCTCAAACACCTAAAGAGAGAAATACCATTTGACCCAGCAATCCCATTATTAGGTATATACACAAAGGAACATAAATTGTTTTATTATAAAGATACATGCATGTGTATGTTCATTGTAGCACTATTCATAATAGCAAAGACATGGAATCAATCCAAATGCCCATCAGTGATAGAGCTGAACAAAGAAAATGTGGTACATATACACCATGGAACACTACGCAGCCACAGAAAAGAACAAGATCATGTCTTTTGCAGGGACATGGATGGAGGTGGAGGCTATTATCTTTAGCAAACTAACACAAGAACAGAAAACCAAATACCACATGTTCTCGGTTATAAGTGGGAGATAAATGATGAGAACACATGGACATATAGATGGGAACAACACACACTGGGGCCTATTGGAGAGTGGAGGGTAAGAGTCAGGAAAAACACTAACCAATACTAAGCTTAATACCTGAGTGATGAAATAATGAAGCCCCATAACACACATTTACCTATGTAACAAACCTGCACATCTTGCACGTGTACCCCTGAACTTAAAATAAAAGTTAACAAAAAAAGACTTGGTCATTGCCCTCGAAAGTTCTATTTAGATTGTGTCTCTCATTCTTTTTTGCATAACACCTTGGATATTGCTTTGCAGATGTTTCCTTTTAATGAAAATTACAACGATATTGATGATGATGACAATGGAAAGCATAGCTGTCCACAAGTATAAGTGGCAAATCTAAAAAGGGCTTATCTCAGAAAACTTTTATTCATCCAATAAGTTCATCCATAGTGAGCAACTATTTTGTGGTACAGATGACACTCTGGGCTCTGTGAGAAGTACAGAAAAGACTTCCATTCTCAGGAAGGCCTGGTGATTCTCTAAGCTCACCCTGGAATGAGCAGAAATGCCCAGGTCAGTCTTTGGCAGTCTTTGGTTGCTCCAAATCTCAGAAACAACTGATGGACAGTCAAGATTTGGCCTTGCTGCCTCTGTTTCCACCATACCTCTAAGGTAGAACAGAAATGTGCCCAGCGAAGTAGCATGGGACAAATAACAACCACATTAAGTACTTTCTTCTCATTCTCTGGGCAGCAGTACCAGGAAATGCATTGTACATCACACATTTTCAAGGTCATACATTCAAGGCGAGGTTATTCCTGTGCCCCACTGGAGGACAGCATCACATGAAAGCCACAAGATCATGACAACCCATCTTCTCCAGCATGAGGCCTTAAGAAAGATGTGCCTGTAAGGGAAGTGACCGGATTGCATCATTAACTGAAGCAACCAGTTTCATTTCAATGTGTCAGTGAGCATTGTGTGGACTCAGAGTTGCAGGGTTAAGTGATAAGAACATGGATAATTTTCTAGATATTTTCTAGGAGTAAACAGTGATCACTGGCTGTGGAATGGATTCTTTGTAGATGTAGGTAGCTGCCTCTGCCCCAGTAAAAGGGGGGCAGAGGCCCTGTGCCCTGTGGCCTCCTGGACCACTCCATGCTGCTACCACCATCACCACCCCAGGCCATATCCTTGCAAAAACACCTGCTTTTCTGGATTCCCAGCTAGGCCACCTAATGCAAATTTCCCAGCAGCCTTAGCCAAGCCCCAAATTCTACATCTGTTCCACTTTCCTGTATTCCAGATCAGCACGGTATCTTCACGTTTGCTATTGTGATCACTGTTGAACCACAAAGACAGTATGGAAATGACTAAGACATGCTTTTTTTTTTTTTTTTTTTTTTTTTTTGGCACAGCACATAGAAGGGATGGTCCTGGATTAAATCTAGAGTTTTTAACTTCAGTAATAAAGAAGATGGATCTCTACTGACAACTGGGATCAGAATCTCAAGAATCTCTTTAGCAAGTCTCCTCTATTAATCAAAAGGAGGTAACAAGGAAAGAAATTAACATTTATTGAGTACTTACTATTTGCCTGGCCCTCTCTTAGGTACTTTATGATCTATTTATCCTCATACCAGTCTGGCAAGTTCATATTATTATACTCAATAAAATCTACAGAACATTCTGGAAGCTCAAAGAAGATAAAGAACTCACCTAAGATCACACTAACTAGTAAGTTAAAGAACTGGGCTTGAAGCCCAGGTGTATCCGATGCCA
Source organism: Piliocolobus tephrosceles (assembly GCF_002776525.5). NCBI lineage: Eukaryota > Metazoa > Chordata > Mammalia > Primates > Cercopithecidae > Piliocolobus > Piliocolobus tephrosceles. The sequence continues at coordinate 60,918,359 of NC_045436.1, forward strand.
CAGATGTTTACTACAAAGGGAATCATAAGGGTGAAAGACTCTCTCACTCAGGATCATAGTCAATAAAGTCAATAAGTCATTCTTACCTCTTCTACAAATCTGACATAGCAGCAATGTATTCTAATGTCTTAGATTATCTAAATACATTTGTAATTTCATTAAAGCAAAATAGCAATTATGTACTTGAAATATTTATAAAATAAGTCAACTACATTTGAAAGAAAATGTAAAAGCATTGCAATTAAACAGATCTGCACACACTGCAGGGTGTTTTTCTAACAAAAAGAGTAAGGAATAACACTGCTAATAAAAACAAAGATGATCTTGTTCAAATGTCCTAATAACTCATTTAGCGCTGTTCTGAGTGGAACTGTGTATTAGTAATTTCGAATAAAGCGTTTGATGAAAGATTAAATATATCTTTTGCCCATTCTCCTCTGCAAAGCTAGTGATTCAAATGGGCTAATTTGTTCCCTTTCTTCTCATAAAATGTTTTAAGTAATCTATAAATGTTTTTATCCTTCTATTCATATTGTAAGAGGAATCAAGTGAATAATAATGAATAAGAATAAGAAGTTATACTGATGTATTGGAAAGTAATGGGTGCCTCCACCATCACTATCACACACATACATACTTTGAATTCTCATTTGGGCTTGCAGTAAGAAACAGGAAGCTCTCACATCTCAGAGAAAATATTCCCCCTGGAAACTATATTAAATAGGAGCTATCCTAACACAATTGTCTGGTCACTTTTGAAAAAATTATCATGCTAATTAATAAAAAGTAAGGTTTTATTTTTCCCAGAAAAGAAATCTAAAACTGTACAATAGCTTATATATTTAGCTCTTCCAGAAGAAATTAAGTTTGGTGGATTAAATTCTATACTGAAAATTTTCTCTTTAGCATTTCAAACTTAACAATATACAGTATTTGTGGTGCCTCTAAGGCCTGTGTGGGGAAAACAGGCCAAGCCGTTTTAATGTCTTTTGGGATATAGGGCACGTAGGTTGTTTTTGACATAGATCAAAACAACTACACTCTGTGAAATGGGTGACCTAAAGGAACAAACATAACCTTGGCTAACGTATCAGATTGCTCATGAAAAATACTCCTGTTTAGAGGACAATATTGGTTAGAGAGACCTTTGGCTGCAGCCTTGTACTGAAATTCCTAACGCAAAGCAAAAGGTCCATAGTACCTATCATGCTTTCTGCAAGTAACTGGCTGCCTCCTCAGTTCCTGTGGGCCTCTTAAGAAAACAGAAAACATCTTATTTTTTCTTATTATTCAGTTCCCAGTATCAGGCATTCAATAAATATCTGTTTTTTGTTTTGTTTTGTTTTGTTTTGTTTTTATTATACTTTAAGTTCTAGGGTACATGTGCATAACGTGCAGGTTTGTTACATAGGTATACTTGTGCCATGTTGGTGTACTGCACCCATCAACTTGTCAGCACCCATCAATTCATCATTTATATCAGGTATAACTCCCAATGCAATCCTTCCCCCCTCCCCCCTCCCCGTGATAGGCCCCGATGTGTGATGTTCCCCTTCCCGAGTCCAAGTGATCTCATTGTTCAGTTCCCACCTATGAGTGAGAACATGCAGTGTTTGGTTTTCTGTTCTTGTGATAGTTTGCTAAGAATGATGGTTTCCAGCTGCATCCATGTCCCTACAAAGGACGCAAACTCATCCTTTTTTATGGCTGCATAATATTCCATGGTGTATATGTGCCACAATTTCTTAATCCAGTCTGTCACAGATGGACATTTGGGTTGATTCCAAGTCTTTGCTATTGTGAATAGTGCCGCAATAAACATACGTGTGCATGTGTCTTTATAGCAGCATGATTTATAACCCTTGGGTATATACCCAGTAGTGGGATGGCTGGGTCATATGGTACATCTAGAAATTTATAGCACTAAATGCCCACAAGAGAAAGCTGGAAAGATCTAAAATTGACACTCTAACATCACAATTAAAAGAACTAGAGAGGCAAGAGCAAACACATTCAAAAGCTAGCAGAAGGCAAGAAATAACTAAGATCAGAGAAGAACTGAAGGAGATAGAGACACAAAAAACCCTCCAAAAAATCAATGAATCCAGGAGTTGGTTTTTTGAAAAAATCAACAAAATTGACAGACTGCTAGCAAGACTAACAAAGAAAAAAAGAGAGAAGAATCAAATAGACGCAATAAAAAATAATAAAGGGGATATCACCACCGACCCCACAGAAATACAAACTACCATCAGAGAGTACTATAAACACCTCTACGCAAATCAACTAGAAAATCTAGAAGAAATGGATAATTTCCTGGACACTTACACTCTTCCAAGACTAAACCAGGAAGAAGTTGAATCCCTGAATAGACCAATAGCAGGCTCTGAAATTGAGGCAATAATTAATAGCCTACCAACCAAAAAAAGTCCAGGACCAGATGGATTCACAGCTCAATTCTACCAGAGGTACAAGGAGGAGCTGGTACTATTCCTTCTGAAACTATTCCAATCAATAGAAAAAGAGGGAATCCTCCCTAACTCATTTTATGAGGCCAACATCATCCTGATACCAAAGCCTGGCAGAGACACAACAAAAAAAGAAAATTTTAGACCAATATCCCTGATGAACATCGATGCAAAAATCCTCAATAAAATACTGGCAAACCGGATTCAGCAGCACATCAAAAAGCTTATCCACCATGATCAAGTGGGCTTCATCCCTGGGATGCAAGGCTGGTTCAACACTCGCAAATCAATAAATGTAATCCAGCATATAAACAGAACCAAAGACAAGAACCACATGATTATCTCAATAGATGCAGAAAAGGCTTTTGACAAAATTCAACAGCCCTTCACGCTAAAAACGCTCAATAAATTCGGTATTGATGGAACGTACCTCAAAATAATAAGAGCTATTTATGACAAACCCACAGCCAATATCATACTGAATGGGCAAAAACTGGAAAAATTCCCTTTGAAAACTGGCACAAGACAGGGATGCCCTCTCTCACCACGCCTATTCAACATAGTGTTGGAAGTTCTGGCTACGGCAATCAGGCAAGAGAAAGAAATAAAGGGTATCCAGTTAGGAAAAGAAGAAGTCAAATTGTCCCTGTTTGCAGATGACATGATTGTATATTTAGAAAACCCCTAATTGTCTCAGCCCAAAATCTGCTTAAGCTGATAAGCAACTTCAGCAAAGTCTCAGGATACAAAATTAATGTGCAAAAATCACAAGCATTCTTATACACCAGTAACAGACAAACAGAGAGCCAAGTCATGAATGAACTTCCATTCACAATTGCTTCAAAGAGAATAAAATACCTAGGAATCCAGCTTACAAAGGATGTAAAGGACCTCTTCAAGGAGAACTACAAACCACTGCTCAGTGAAATAAAAGAGGACACAAACAAATGGAAGAACATACCATGCTCATGGATAGGAAGAATCAATATCGTGAAAATGGCCATACTGCCCAAGGTTATTTATAGATTCAATGCCATCCCCATCAAGCTACCAATGACTTTCTTCACAGAATTGGAAAAGACTGCTTTAAAGTTCATATGGAACCAAAAAAGAGCCCGCATTGCCAAGACAATCCTAAGTCAAAAGAACAAAGCTGGAGGCATCACGCTACCTGACTTCAAACTATATTACAAGGCTACAGTAACCAAAACAGCATGGTACTGGTACCAAAACAGAGATACAGACCAATATCTGTTTAATGCAATGAATGACTCCATCAACCAACATTCACTCTGAAGTAATTTCTACATTTTAGTGTTCATATTTCTGATATTTTCTTCACCAGGTATGACCTGACAAACATTCTAATTTCAAAAAAGTTGGTCACTTCCTGTTTCTGAAACCTTCACAGCCAATTTGTAAAATACGTTGATTCAGGCTCAGAGAAATGAGCATCAAGGCATGTCATATTTTCTCCATAGAGTAGCCTGGCAAAACCAATCCCTTTCCAGTCCAGGAACTGCAAAATTCCCAAAGACAAAAACCACAATGAAGAGAATCACAAGCCCCAAATAATCTACCTGCTCCAAGTTAAGGTGAAATGAAAACCTGAGCTCCTCAAAAAGATGTAAACCCACTTGGAAGGTGCAGCATTATCCACAGACAATGTACCAAGGATGTCTGCCCAGAAAAGACATCTCCCTCACTGGATAACCAAGCCAACTAAAGACCTCAGCCTTTTAGAACAAATGGGTTATTCTTTGGTGGTGACATTAGAAGTGTAAATTTAGGCTGTATACTAATAAAAGAGACTGATTTATTTTCAGTCCATTTTTCGAACATTTAAATCAAGATTTTTCTCTCCTACCTCTGGGTTAAGGGCCTCCCTGCTTCCCAAGCCTGCCTGTTTCAGGATTTGCCTTTGCCTCCTTCCATTAGTCAACTATTTACTCTCCATTCAGACTGAGTCCAAACCACAACACTGACACTCACTCCTGCACTTTCTTCTAGGCCAGGCCAGAGTCCCAGTACAATTTCAACCCACACACCTCATTCTCAGAGCTCAGCCCAAGAAAGCACATATCATGAAGGACAGAGTGGAGAAAAGGTGACATGCGGGTGATCCACGAGCAGAACAGAAATAGAAAATATATGATATTTCTTCCAGGAGCTTATGATACCTGTGAGCACCCAGGTTTGCACTTTTACATCCTTCACTATAGTTTTATAATTTAGATTGAAAATGTTCTACATGTTGGAGAGAAGTGGAAGAAGGGACAATCACAGGGCTATCATGTCAGCCTCAAACACTCACATGTGCACAACTTGGCTTGGAAATGAGAAATGTGACCACATGAGTAAAGCCTCTTTTAAAACTTGTTGGTCTCTTTCAATGTTTTCTACTTAGGGCCTTATTATCCTAATACTATATGAGGTAAACCTACCACTTTGGAATAAACCTCTAATTTGGGGTGATTGAGTATTCTTTTTTAAATTCACTGAGGATAGAACAAAAATAAATAGGTTCATATTACAGCAAGTGGGATTTGGGTTTCTTACAAAAGGTTCCTGGTGATGAGAACTTATACAAATAGCAGGTTCAAGTAGAAGGGAGTAGGGTCAGGTCCCAAGTCTGAGGAGCTGGGTTGGCTTTATCACATATTAGCTGCAATCTTATTCAAGCTACTTGACCTCTCTGTACTCAAGTGTTGTATGATTTAAATAAGATAGTATAGGAAAAATACTTTGTATCAACAAGTATTTTTTTAACAGTGTTATTTTCATCATATGAATCCAGCAAGATAAAAATCCCAAACCCAAATTTCTCATTATTGACACACAATTGCCCTGAGCCTTCACTTTCACCAGGAAAGAACCAAGGCCTGAGATGAGGGATGTTAAGTTGTGTTTGAAGTGTTCATGGGAGGGGACACAGGTAGCATATGTCTGCTCCATGGATAAAAGCCAAAATAGTAAGTAGATACTCACCTTTCTTTTTTTTTTTTTTTTTATTATACTTTAAGTTCTAGGGTACATGTGCATAACATGCAGGTTTGTTACATATGTATACCTGTGCCATGTTGGTGTGCTGCACCCATCAACTCATCAGCACCCATCAATTCATCATTTATATCAGGTATAACTCCCCAGTGCAATCCCTCCCCCCTCCCCCCTCCCCATGATAGGCCCCAGTGTGTGATGTTCCCCTTCCCGAGTCCAAGTGAACTCATTGTTCAGTTCCCACCTATTAGCCATAAGTAGAAAGCTGAAACTGGATCCTTTCCTTACTCCTTATACGAAGATTAATTCAAGATGGATTAGAGACTTAAATGTTAGACCTATTACCATAAAAACCCTAGAAGAAAATCTAGTTAGTACCATTCAGGACATAGGCATGGGCAAGGACTTCATGTCTAAAACACCAAAAGCAACGGCAGCAAAAGCCAAAATTGACAAATGGGATCTCATTAAACTAAAGAGCTTCTGCACAGCAAAAGAAACTACCATCAGAGTGAACAGGCAACCTACAGAATGGGAGAAAATTTTTACAATCTACTCATCTGACAAAGGGCTAATTTCCAGAATCTACAAAGAACTCAAGCAAATATACAAGAAAAAAACAAACAACCCCATCCAAAAGTGGGGAAAGGATATGAACAGACATTTCTCAAAAGAAGACATTCATACAGCCAACAGACACATGAAAAAATGCTCATCATCACTCACCATCAGAGAAATGCAAATCAAAACCACAATGAGATACCATCTCACACCAGTTAGAATGGCAATCATTAAAAAATCAGGAAACAACAGGTGTTGGAGAGGATGTGGAGAAATAGGAACACTTTTACACTGTTGGTGGGATTGTAAACTAGTTCAACCATTATGGAAAACAGTATGGCAATTCCTCAAGGATCTAGAACTAGATGTACCATATGACTCAGCCATCCCACTACTGGGTATATACCCAAAGGATTATAAATTATTCTACTACAAAGACACATGCACACATATGTTTATTGCAGCACTATTCACAATAGCAAAGACTTGGAATCAACCCAAATGTCCATCAGTGACAGACTGGATTAAGAAAATGTGGCACATATACACCATGGAATACTATGCAGCCATAAAAAAGGATGAGTTTGCGTCCTTTGTAGGGACATGGATGCAGCTGGAAACCATCATTCTTAGCAAACTATCACAAGAAGAGAAAACCAAACACCGCATGATACTCACCTTTCAAACATAACATCTAGTAGAGAATGCTTGAATTCATCAGAGAAGAGATAGGAAGTGCCAGAAGCAAGTTAGGAAAAAGTCTGAGGCAGCTTGCCAAGCCAGGAACTGACTGACAGCCGGGAGAGGCTCCTGGACATGGGGAAACAGTAAAAGAGAAATTCCAGAGCTCTGTAACAGGCTTTTATGACCTTGGCTCTGAGAGAAATCCTCTGCCCACTAGGCCCTTGTGCCTAACATACATACACAGCTGCCTAAAGACTGCACGGAGATGTTGCTCCAGGAAGAGAACCCACACAGAATCCTATAGGCATCCAAGCCTGGAGCAGCCTCAGCCGGGAGGCATTTTGATTTGAGCCTAGATACCAGGGATTTACAGATGTAGCTACAGCCACTGCACTGCTCCAAGGAGGGAGACCAGAGGACAGGTACCTCCTTGCGCCCCGGGAAGGGTACTTGCCACCCTGCTGTGAGCTGCTGTTGAGACTGAGATGCAAGCAGACCACAATCCCCTCAGCTTCTTGCTCATGCTGCCTGTCTGGATGGTTCCCCACCCTCTCCAGTCCCAGGTCCCGGGTGCCATTTTGAGAGTTTAATCCTGGGCTGCACCCTACACTCAACCTGAGCTCAGGCCGACGAGGATGCAGCCACCACCCAGCCAAGGAGGGGCAGGCAAGCCAGGCTCCCCTATATATATCTAGGAAAATACCCAATGCCTTGCTATAGGCTGCTGTGAGACTGAGAATTTAGTGGACTGCACAGCTTCCTGCCCATGCTGCTCACCTGAGAGAGGTCCCACCGTCTTTAGTCACAAGTCCACACCTGGAACCATCTGGGGAGTTTAGAGATGTTGTTTGGCAACCTGGCAGTGGTGGCCACAAGATTCACTGTAGTCTTGTGCCAGAGTTTCCAGCGCTTGCTCTGGAACTGGGGAAGGACCCACAGAGCCAGAATTAAGTGGCAAGTGTGGAGAGTGCCCCAGCAGTAGGCACTGAATTAGGCTTTCTCCTGTTGCAGGACAGGAATGGGAGGAGAGTTGCTGAAGTCTAGGTTTCTCCCAGCCTGCAAGACTTGCATCGGAGACAGCTTTGTGATCTGCAAGCAGTCTGAGTGTGTCACTGCTGGGTTCCCCCACCTGCTCCCTTGGTCATTTGGGGGACAGGGCCCTACCAGCTACAAGGAGCAGGAGGGAGACAGATCCCACTCCCGAGGAAATCTAATCCTTAGCACAGACTACCCCTAAGGGGTGAGAGAGCACAGCCCACCAAACACCCCCTTGGGTCAAAAGAAACATAAGCATAGCACCAGACACTGGAGGCAGCACCACCATAGCCCAAAAACAGATGTGGAGAGGAATCTTCTCTCACCCTACCTTCCTCAGTGCACTGTCACAGACTCAGCAGCAACTATTCCCATCAGGGCCTAGGGAGCATGAGCTGAAAGAGTCTGCTTCCCAGGCTTTTCTAGTAGCTCCAACTCCACTGAAGGCTAATATGCACTCGTAGTGAGTACTTTTTGTGCTTCTCTGTTTCCTCTGCTCCCACCTTTACCTGCTGGCCCTTACTCTTAAGCTCCATCTACTAGACTGCAGCCTGAATTACATCACCAAAGAAAATTGCATTGCTACAACAAGCCACATCTGAGTAAGCCACAGTATGAACCTCTCTGCAACCAAGAAACCTGTACAGAGCTAGGACCCTTAAAGCACCCAGAAATGCAGCCAATCAATTATATATATATATATAAAATAAATACTACAGCTATACACCCAACGGATAAAAAAGATTAAAAAATCAAGGAGCCCAATCCAAACAATAGCAAATTCAAAAAGAAGGACAAGGAGCAGGAGGAGGAGGAGGAGAAGGAGAAGGAGAAGGAGAAAGAGATGGAGACGGAGACAGAGATGGAGAAGGAGATGGAGGGGGAGCAGCAGCAGGAGCAGCAGCAGCAGCAGCATCTGCTGTCTCAGATGAGAAGGAATCAGTGCAAGTACTCGGACAATAAAAACAGCCAGAGTATTTTAACATCTCCAAAGGATCCCACTAGCTCCCAAGCAATGGGTCCCAACCAGAATGAAATGTCTGAAATGACAGATACAGAACTCAGAATGTGGACGGCAAAGAAACTCAATGAGATCTGAGATAAAGTTGAAATATACCACAAAGAAGACAGAAAAATAATCCAAGATTTAGAAGACAACATAGCTATGTTATGAAAGAACCAAGCAGAATCTTATGGAATTGAAAATGTTGCTTCAGGAATTTTAAAACATAGTTAGAAGCATTAACAACAGACTAGACCAAGGTGAAGAAAAAATTTCAGAGCTTGAAGACTGGTCCTTTGAATTGACCCAGTCAGGCAAAAATTTGTTTAAAAGTAATCAAAATATAAACAAAGCCTTCAATAACCATGGGATTATATAAAGTGATCAAATCTATGATGTATTGGCATTCCTGAGAGAGAAGAAGAGAAAGTGAGCAACTTAGAAAAAGTATTTGAGGATATAACTCAAGAAAATTTCCCCAATCTTGCTAGAGAGGTTAGCATGCAGATACAAGAAATCCAGAGAACTTCTGTGAGATATTATAGATGACAACCTCCAAGGCAGATAGCCATCAGACTGTCCAAGGTCAATATGAAAGAAAAAAATCTTAAAGGCAGCTGGAGAAAAGGATAATATAGGCTGATATTACCTGTAAAGGGAAACCCATCAGACAAAGAGCAGACTTCTCATCAGAAACATTACAAGCCAGAAGAGATAGGGGGCTCTATTTTAGTATTCTTAAAGAAAAGACATGCCAGCACAGAATTTTATATCCTGCCAAACTAAGCTTCATAAACAACAACAAATAAATAAAGTATTTCCCAGACAAGCAATTGCTAAGGAAATTCATCACCACCAGACCGGCCCTACAAGAGGTGCTTAGGGAGTTCTAAACATGGAAATTAAAGAATGATACTTGCCACCTCAAAAGCACACACAAGCAGATAGCCCATTAACTCCACAAAACAACTACACAATCAAGACTACAAAGCACTAGCTAACAATACTATGACAGGGAAAATAAAAACTCACATATCTATATTAACCTTGAACATAAATGGGCTACATGCTCCACTTAAAAGACACAGAGTAGAAAATTGGATTTAAAAAATAAGACCCATCTTTCTATCTTTCTACTGTCTTCAAGAGAGCTATCTCAGGTGTAATGACACCCATAAGGTCAAAGATGGAGAAATTTCTATCATGCAAACGGAAAACAAAAAAGAGCAGAAATCACTATTCTTGTATCAGATAAAATAGACCCTAAACCAACAACAGTAAAAAAGGACAAAGAAGGCATTGCATAATAATAAAGGGTTCAATTCAATAAGAAGACTTAACTATCCTAGATATGTATGCACCCAACATTAAAGCACCCAGATTTAAAAAACAATTACTTCTCGACCTAAGAAAAGACTTTCACAGCCACACAATAATAGTGAGGGACTTCAACACTCCACCAGCAGCATTAGACAGATTATTGAGGCAGAAAACTAAAAAAGAAATTCTGGACTTAAATATAAACTGGAACAATCAGACATAATAGTGAGAACACTCTACAGAATACTCTACCCAACAACCACAGAATATACATTATTCTCATCTGCACACAGAATGTACGACCTGACAAACATTCTAATTTCAAAAAAGCTGGTCACTTCCTGTTTCTGAAACCCTCAAAGCCAATTTGTAAAATACGTTGATTCAGGCTCATGTCCCACTGTGCACGCACTGTCATTGATAAACATCTTAACAGGAAACAGAGTTCGAGAGCAGACAACTGGTCTGACTAGAATTCGCCAGGCTGGAATTTCCTAATCCTAGCAAGCCTGATGGTGCTGCAGGAGACCAAGGCATATTTCATCCCTTATCTTCAACTGCATAAGACAGACATTCCCAGAGAGGCCATTTTAGAGACCTCCCCCTGGAATGCATTCTTTTCCCAGGACTATTCCTTGCTGAGAAAAAGAATTCAGTGATATTTCTCCTATTCGCTTTTGCAACAAGGGAAATATGACTCTGTTCTGCCTGGTCCCACAGGCAGTCAGACCTTATGGCTATCTCCCTTGTTCCCTGAAAATCGCTGTTATCCTGTTCTTTGAGGATGCCCAAATTTCATATTGTTCACACACACATGTTTTACAAACAATTTGCACAGATAAGGCAAACATCACAGGGTCCTGAGGCGACACACATCCTCAGCTTATGAAGATGATGGGATTAAGAGATTAAAGTAAAGACAGGAACAGGAAATTGTAAGAGTATTGATTGGGGAAGTGATAAATGTCCACGAAATCTTCACAATTTATGTTCAGAGATTACAGTAAAGACAGGTGTAAGAAATTATAAAAGTATTAATTTGGGGAACTAATAAATGTCCATGAAATCTTCACAATTTATGTTCTTCTGCTGTGGCTTCAGCCGGTCCCTCCGTTTGGGGTCCCTGACTTCCCGCAACAGAAGCTGAGTCCTGAAAGCCCTGCTTTCTTCTTCAGTGGGGAGGCTTGTAGCCTGGGGCAAGATATCAGCCCTACTCACGAGCTGCGTGAATATAAACTGTTAGTGGGGCATGGTGGGGGTGAGGCTGTCCTAGCTGGTTGCATGGGAGCTGGGTAAGGCCTGTCACTGCTGGCTTTTTCCAACTTTCCTGTTGACCTGTATGTTACAGCAGAGGCAGACATAATCCCCCTGGGAACATAGCTCCATTGGCCTGAGAACCACACCCCATCCCCCACTGAGAGCCACAGCAAGGTGAGTCAGAGCTCAGACATGCCTACCCCTGCCCCCACTTGATGGTCTTTCTCTACCTACCCTGGTAGCTGAAGACAAAAGAAATAATCTCTTGGAAGTTCTATGGCCCTGCCCATTACCTGAGAAACCTGGCTTTTTTGTTTGTTTGTTTGTTTTGTTTTTTTTTTTGAGATGGAGTTTCCCTCTTGTTGCCCAGGCAGGAGTTCAATGGCGCAATCTCGGCTCACCACAACTTCCGCCTCCCAGGTTCAAGCAATGATCCTGCCTCAGCATCCTGAGTAGCTGGGATTACAGGCATTCACCACCACACCTGACTAGTTTTGTATTTTTAGTAGAGACGGGGTTTCTCCATGTTGGTCAGGCTGGTCGCAAACTCCCGACCTCAGGTGATCTGCCTGCCTCAGCCTCCCAAAGTGCTGGGATTATAGGTGTGAGTCACCATGCCCAGCCAAAACCTAAATACTTATCCAGGCAACCTCAGGGCAAAATTGTATCCCCACTATACTACTACAGCTGATGCTCTCTTGAAAGCACCACTTTCTGACTGGAAGTCAACCAACTTAAGCCATTACAGCAACTCATAAAAGAGCAACCCTGTTCCAAGAAAGGAGAAAACAAGAGCTAATTCCACTGGCTATAGCATCCTGGCAAACCAGAGGTCCTGAGTCTGCCCACGGGACAACTTCACTCCTAGCACAACCAGCATTCAGGAAAACCAGTATACTAAACAAAACTACAACCAAGGACCCACACAGAGTCTGCTTCACTCCCCTGCTACCTACACTGGAGCAGGTGATGGTATCCATGGCTAAGAGACCTGAAAGCTGATCACATTACAGTACTCTGCAGACATTCCCCAGTACATGCCCAGAGCCTGGTAGTTCTGCTGGGTGGCTAGACCCAGAAGATCAATAACAACCACTGCAGTCCAGCTCTCAGGAAGCCCCATCCCTAGGGGGAAAGGGGAGAGTACCACATCAAGGGATCAACCTATGAGACAAAAGAATCTGAATAGCAGCCTTTGAGCCCCAGATCTTTCCTCTGATATAGTCTACCCAAATGAGAAGGAACCAGTAAAATAATTCTGGTAATATTAAAAAGCAAGGTTCTTTAACATTCCCAAAAGATTACATTAGCTCACCAGCAAATCCAAACCAAGAAGCAATCTCTGAATTACCAGATAAAGAATTTAGAAGATTGATTATTAAACTACTGAAGGAGGCACCAAAGAAAGATGAAAACCAACTTAAAGAAACTTAAGGCCGGGCGTGGTGGCTCAAGCCTGTAATCCCAGCACTTTGGGAGGCCAAGGCAGGCGGATCACGAGGTCAGGAGATCGAGACCATCCTGGCTAACATGGTGAAACCCCGTCTCTACTAAAAAATACAAAAAACTAGCCGGGCGAGGTGGCAGTCACCTGTAGTCCCAGCTACTCGGGAGGCTGAGGCAGGAGAATGGCGTGAACCCGGGAGGCAGAGCTTGCAGTGAGCTGAGATCTGGCCACTGCACTCCAGCCTGGGCCACAGAGCGAGACTCCATTTCAAAAAAAGAAAAAAGAAACTTAAAAAATAATACATGATATGAAAGAAAAAAAATCTCAAAAGAAATAGATAGCATAAGGAAAAAAATTACAACTTCTGAAAATGAAAGACACACTTAGGGAAATGCAAAGTACAATGGAAAGTTTCAACAATAGAAGAAAGTACTTTAGAGCTCAAAGGCAAGGCTTTTGAAATAACCCAATCTGACAATGACACAGAGAAAAGAATTTTTAAAACATGAATGAAGCTGCCAAGAAGTGTGAGATTATGTTCAACAACGGAACCTCAGAATAATTGGTGTTCCTGAGGAAGAAGAGAAATCTAAAAGTTTGGAAAACTTATTTGAGAGACTAATCAAGGAAAACTTCCCTGGCCTTGCTAAAGATCTAGACATCCAAATACAAGAAACTCAAAGAATACCCAGGAAATATACTGCAAAAGATCATCATTTAAGTGCATAGTCATCAGGTTATCTAAAGTCAAGATGAAGGAAAGAATCTTAAGAGCTGTGAGGCAAAAGCACCAGGTAACCTATAAAAGAAAACCTATCACACCAACAGCAGATTTATCAACAGAAACCCTACAAGTTATAAGGGATTGGGGTCCTATCTTTAGCCTCATGAAACAAAATAATTATCAGCCACGAATTTTGTATCCAGTTAAACTAAGTTTCATAAACTAAGGAAAGATAGTCTTTTTCAGACAAACAAATGCTGAGAGAATTCGCCACTACCAAGCCAGCACTAAAAGAGCTGCTAAATAAAACTTCAAAATACACCAAAATAAAACCTTAAAGCATAAATCTCACAGGGCCTATCAAACAATAACACAATGAAAAAAAAGGTATTTAGGCAACAACTAGCACAATGAATAGAATAGTACCTCACATCTCAATACTAATGTTGAATGTAAATGGCCTAAATGCTCCATTTAAAACACACAGAATGGCAGAGTGGGTAAGAACTCACCAACCAGGTATCTGCTGTCTTCAAGAGACTCACCTAACACACAAAGACTCATATAAACTTAAGGTAAAGGGGTGGAAAAAGATATTCTATGCAAATGGACACCAAAAGCAAGCAGGGGTAGCTATTCTTATATCAGACCAAACAGACCTTAAAGCAACAACAGTTGAAAAAGACAAAGAGGGATATTATATAATGATAAAGGAACTAGCACAACAGGAAAATATTACAATCCTAAATATATATGTACCTAACATTGGAGCTCCCAAATTTATAAAATAATTACTACTAGACCTAAGAAATGAGATAGATGGCCACACAATAATAGTGGGGGACTTTAATACTCAACTGACAGCACTAGACAGGTCATCAAGACAGAAAGTCAACAAAGAAACAACGGACTTAAACTATACCCTAGAACAAATGAACTTACCAAATATTTATAGGACATTCTACCCAACAACTACAAGATATACATTCTATTCATCAGCACATGGAATATTCTCCAAGATAGCCACAAAACAAGTTTTAACAAATTTAAGAAAATCAAAATTATATCAAGTACTCCTCCAAACCACAGTGGAATAAAATTGGAAATCAACTCCAAAAGGACCCCTCAAGACCATGAAAATACATGAAAATTAAGTAAGCTATTCCTGAATGATAGTTGAGTTAACAATGAAATCAAGATAGAAGTTTAAAAATGCTTTGAGGCCAGGCACGGTGGCTCACACCTGTAATCCCAGCACTTTGGGAGGCCAAGGCAGGCAGATCACAAGGTCAGGAGATTGAAACCATCCTGGCTAACATGGTGAAATCCCATCTCTACTAAAAATACAAAAAATTAGCCAGGCATGGCAGCAGGCACCTGTAGTCTCAGCTACTCAGGAGGCAGGAGAATGCTATGAATCTGGGAGGCAGAGCCTGCAGTGAGCCGAGATAGCACAACTGCACTCCAGCCTGGGTGACGCAGCAAGACTCTGTCTCAAAATAAATAAATAAATAAAATGCTTTGAACTGAATGATAACAGTGACACAACCTATCAAAACCTCTGGAATACAGAAAAAGCAGTGCTAAGAGGAAAGCTGGTATCATTAAATGCCTACATCAACAGGTCTGAACAAACACAAACAGACAATCTAAGGTCATATCCCAAGGAACTAGAGAAACAAGAACAAACAAAACCCAAACCCAGCAGAAGAAACAAAATAATCAAGATCAGACCAGAACTAACGAAATTGAAACAAGAAAATACAAAAGATAAATGAAACAAAAAGCTGGTTATTTGAAAAGATAAACAAAATTGATAGACCACTAGTGAGATTAACAAACAAGAGAGAATATCAAAATAAGCTCAATTAGAAACGAAATGGGAGATATTACAACCGATACCACAGAAATACAAAAGATCATTCAAGGCTACATAGACACCTTTACATGCACAAACTAGAAAACTTAGAAGAGATGGATAAATTCCTGGAAATATACAACCCTCCTAGATTAAACCAGGAAGAAATAGAAACTCTGAACAGACCAATAACAAGCAGCAAGATTGAAATGGTAACAAAAAAATCACCAACAAAAAAAAGTCCAGGACCAGATGGATACATAGCTGAATTCTATTAGACATTCAAAGATCAATTGGTACCAATTGTATTGAAACTACTCCAAAAAATAGAGAAAGAAGATAAATTGTTTCATGAAGCCAGTATCACCCTAATACCAAAACCAGGAAAGGACATAACAAAAAAAGAAAACTACAGACTGATATCCCTCATGAACATAGACACAGAAATCCTCAACAAAATACTAGCTAACTGAATCTAACAGCATATCAAAAAGATAATCCAGCATGATCAAGTGGGTTTCATACCAGGGGTGCAGGGATAGTTTAACATACACAAGTTAATAAATGTGATACACCAAATAAACAGAATTTAAAACAAATCACATGATCATCTCAATAGATGCAGAAAAAACATTTGACAAAATCCAACAGCACTTTGTGATTAAAACCCTCAGCAAAATTGGCATAGAAGGGATGTATCTTAACTTAATAAAAGCCATCTATAATAAATCCAAAACCAACATTATACTGAATAGGGAAAAGTTTAAAGCATTCCCCCTGAGAACTGGAACAAGACAAGGTTCCCACTTTCACCACTTCTATTGAACATAGTACTGGAAGTCCTAGCCAAAGCAATCAGACAAGAAAAAGAAATAAAGGGCATCCAAATTGGTAAAGAGGAAGTCAAACTGTCACTGTTCACTGATGATATGATCATATACCTAGAAAATCCTAAAAACTTATCCAAAAAGCTCCTAGATCTGATAAATAAATTGACTAAAGTTTCAGAACACAAAATCAATGTATACAAATCCATAGCACTGCTATACACCAACAGTGACCAAACTGAGAATCAAATCAAGAACTCAACCACTTTTACAATAGCTGCAAAAATAAAAATAAAAATAAAAATAAAATACTTAGAAATATACCTAACAAGCAGGTGAAATAATTCTACAAGAAAAACTACAAAACACTGCTGAAGGAAATCACAGACGACACAAACAAATGGAAACACAACCCATGCTCATGGATGGGTAGAATCAATATTGTGAAAATGACCATACTGCCAAAGGCAATCTCTGATTCAATGCAATTCCCATCAAAATATTATACCATCATCATTCTTCACAGAACTAGAAAAGCAATCCTAAAATTTATATGGAACCAAAAAAGAACCTGCAGAGCCAATGCAAGACTAAGAAAAATAACAAATCTGGAGGCATCACATTTCCTGACTTCAAACTATACTATAAGGCTACAGTCACCAAAACAGCATGGTAGTGATATAAAAATACACACATAGACCAATGGAACAGAATAGAGAACCCAGAAATGAACCCAAATGCTTACAGCCAACTGATCTTTGACAAAGCAAACAGAAACATAAAATGGGGAAAGTATACCCTATACAACAAATAGTGCTGGGATAATTGGCAAGCCACATGTATTAGGTTGGTGCAAATGTAATTGCAGTTGTTGCCATTAAAAAGTACTGGCAAAAACCACAATTATGTTTGCACCAACTTAATAGAAGAATGGAACTAGATCCTCATCTCTCACCTTACACAAAAATCAATTCAAGATAGATCAAAGACTTAAACGTAAGACTTGAAGCCATAAAAATTCTAGAAGACAACATCCAGAAAAACTCTTTTAGACATTGGCTTAGGCAAAGACTTCATGACCAAGAACCCAAAAGCAAATGCAACAAAAGCAATGATAAATAGATGGAACTTAAACTAAAAAGCTTCTTCACAGCAAAAGAAATAATCAGCAGAGTAAACAACCAGATATTGATCATCAAGACAGATGGGAGGCAGGGCTAGATTGCAGCTCTGTACAGATAAGTGTGAGGAGGCTCACACTGTGAATTTTAGCTTCAAATTAACTGCAAGAATAAAGCATCATACCCGAGAGGACACACATACCCTCTGAAGGAAGCAGACTGATCCTGCAGGACCCAGGAGACACCCCAAATACTGTGAGTGCCCCAACTGCAGAAGTGAGAAAGGGAGACCCACCTCTCCCAAATACACACCCCCACTAGAGAAACTGAAAGTCTGTTTGCAGGAAAAGTTTCTGACTTTACCTGGAGCTGAGTCAATTTGGAGAGTAGAGTGAAATACAGGGGTACAGGAAGCAGCAGAAAGGACCTGAGAGCTCACTGGGTCCCCAAGCAGGCCATTCCTGCTAGCAACACAGGGATTCATCAGGAGGGCGGCCAGAGGAGCAGGGAGTAAAATTCCATAGGGACAAGGAAATCTCTAGTTGAACTTTGTAACAATTTGAATGGGGCAAGAAGCCTGCTGGCCAGAACTCGGGAGAGGGCATGAATCCCGTGTGCAGATTTCACAGCTGGGGGAAGAACCAACCCCATCTGGGAGGCAGGTAGCCTGGGGCAAGCTTTCAAGCCCCTCTCCCTCACTGCCTAGAAATGGGCTGTGGGCTGTTGTGGGGGTGGGGGCATAGTTGGAGTGAGACTGGCCCTTCAGTTTGAGTGGGAGCTGGGTGAGACCTGTGACTGCTGGCTTTCCCCCACTTTCCTGACAACCTGCATGACTCCGCAGAGGCAGCCATAATCCTTCTAGGTACACAACTCCAGGGACCTGGGAATCTCACCTCCATCCCCAACAGCAGCAGCAGCAGCAAGATCTACCCAAGGAGAGTCTCAGCTCAGATATGCCTAGCCCAGCCCGCACCTGATGGTCCTTCCCTACCCACCCTAGTAGCAGAAGACAAAAGGCATATAATCTTGGGAGTTTTAGGACCCCACCCACTGCCAGTCCCTCTATAACCCCCAGTGCCAGCCCGGAGCCAGGTAGACTCGTTGGGTGGCTAGACCCAGAAGAGAGACAACAATCACTGCAGTTCAACTTACAGGAAGCCACAACCATAGGAAAACGGGGAGAGTGCTACATCAAGGGAACACCCCATGGGACAAAAAAATCTGAACAACAGCCTTCAGCCCTAGACCTTCCCTCTGACAGAGACTACCCAAGTGAGAAGGATCCAGAAAACCAACCCTGGTAATATAACAAAACAAGGCTCTTCAACACCCTGAAAAAATCACACTAGTTCACCAGCAATGGATCCAAACCAAGAAGAAACCCATGATTTACTGGAAAAGAATTCAGTTTAGTTATTAAACTAATCAGGGAGGCACTAGAGAAAAAGGCAAAGCCCAATGCAAGGAAATCCAAAAAAATGATACAAGAAGTGAAGGGAGCAATATTCATGGAAATAGATAGCTTAAAGAAAAAACAATAAAAATTTCAGGAAACTTTGGACACTTTTAGAAATGTGAAATGCTCTGGAAAGTCTCAGCAATAGAATTGAACAAGTAGAAGAAAGAAATTCAGAGCTCAAAGAAAAAGTCTTCAAATTAACCCAGTCCAATGAAGACAAAGAAAAAAGAATAAGAAAATATGAACAAAGCCTCCAAGAAGTCCGGGATTATGTTAAATGATCAAACCTAGGAATAATTGGTGTTCCTGAGGAAGAAGAGACTTCAAAAAGCTTGGAAAATATACTTGGGGGAAAAATCGAGGAAAACTTCCCCAGCCTTGCTAGAGACCTAGACATTCAAATACAAGAAGCACAAAGAACACCTGGGAAATTAGTCACAAAAAGATCATCACCTAGGTACATTGTCATCATGTTAACCAAAGTTAAGACAAAGGAAACTGTTAAGAGCTGTGAGACAGAAGCACCAGGTAACCTGACAAAACTATCAGATTAACAGCAGATTCCTCAGCAGAAACCTTAGAAGCTGGGAGGGATTGGGTCTCTATCTTCAGCCTCCTCAAACAAAACAATTATCAGCCAAGGATTTTGTATCTAGCAAAATGAAGCATCATATATGAAGGAAAAATATAGTCATTTTCAGACAAACAAATGCTGAAAGAATTCACCATTACCAACACCACTACAAGAACTGCTAAAAGGAGCTCTAAATCTGGAAACACAACAAAACAGAGCCTCTTTAAAGCACAAATCACACAGGACCTATAAAACAAAAGTACAAGTTAAAAAGCAAAAACAAAAAACAAAAAAACCAAACCACACAGGCAACAAAGAACATGATAAATGCAATGGTACCTCACATTTCAATACTAATATTGAATGTAACGGCCTAAACGCTCCACTTAAAAGACGCAGAACCACAGAATGGACAAGAATTCACCAACCAATCTGCTGCCTCAGGAGACTCACCCAACACATAAGGACTCACATAAACTTAAAGGAATGGAAAAAGGCATTTCAGGCGAATGGACACCAAAAGTGAACAGGGATAACTATTCTTATATCAGACAAAACAAACTTTAAAGCAAGAGCAGTTAAAAGTGACAAAAAGGGACATTATATAACGGTAAAAGGCCTTGTCCCACAGGAAAACATCACAATCTTAAACATATAGGCACCTAACACTGGACTCCCAAATTTATAAAACAATTACTAAAAAATGAGATAGACAGCAACACAATAATAGTGGGGAACTTCAATACACTACTGACAGCACTAGACAGGTCATCAAGACAGAAAGTCAACAAAGAAACAATGGATTTAAACTATGCCTTGGAACAAATGGACTTAACAGATATATATAGAACATTTCATCCAACAACTGCAGAATATACATTCTATTCAACAGTGCATGGAACATTCTCCAAGATAGACCATATGATAGGCCATAAAATGAGCCTCAATAAATTTAAGAAAATTGAAATTATATCAAGCACTCTCTCAGACTACAGTGGAATAAAACTGGATATCAACTCCAAAAGGAACCTTCAAAACCATGGAAACTAAATAACCTGCTCCTGAATGAGCATTGGGTCAAAAATGAAATCAAGATGGAAATTAAAAATTCTTTGAACCGAATGACAATAATGACACAATCTACAAAACCTCCGGGATATAGCAAAGGTGGTGTTAAGAGGAAAGTTCATAGTCCTAAACACCTACATCAAAAAGACTGAAAGAGCACATTCTAAGGTTACACCTCAAGGAACTAGAGAAACAAGAACAAATCAAACACAAACCCAGCAGAAGAAAGGAAATAACCAAGATCAGAGCAGAACTAAATGAAATTGAAACAAACAAACAAAAAAATACAGAAGATAAATTAAACAAAAACCGGGTTCTTTGAAAGAATAAATAAAATTGATAGACCATTTGCAAGATTAACTAAGAAAAGAGGAGAGAAAATCCAAATAACCTCACTAAGAAATGAAACAGGAGACATTACAGCTGACACCACTGAAATAAAAAAGATCATTCAAGGCTACTATGAATATCTTTACTCACATAAACTAGAAAATCTAGAAAAGATGGATAAATTCCTGAGAAAATACAACCCTCCTAGCTTAAATTGGGAAGAATTAGATACCCTGAACAGACCAATAACAAGCTGCAAGATTGAAATGGTAATTTTAAAATTACCAACAAAAAATAGTGCAGGACCAGAGGTATTCACAGCAGAATTCTACCAGACATCCAAAGAATTGGTACCAATCCTTTTGACACTATTTCACAAGATAGAGAAAGAAGGAACCCTCCCTAATATATTCTGTGAAGCCAGCATCACCCTAATACCAAAACCAGGAAAGGACATAACAAAAAAAGAAAACTACAGGTTGATATCCTTGGTGAACATAGATGCTAAAATCCTTAACAAAATACTAGCTAACCAAATCCAACAACATAATAAAAAAGATAATCCACCATGATCAAGTGGGTTTCATACAAGGGATGCAGGGATAGTTTAACATATTCAAGTCAATAAATGGGATACACCACATAAGCAAAATTCAAAACAAAAATCACATGATCATCTCAGCAGATGCAGAAAAAGCATTCAACAAAATCCAATATCCATTATGATTAAAACTCTCAGTAAAATCAGCATAATACAAGGGACATACTTTAATGTAATAAAAGCCATCTATGAGAAACCCACAGCCAACATAATACTGAATGGTGAAAAGTTGAAAGCATTCCCTCTGAGAACTGGAACAAGACAAGGATGCCCACTCTAACCACTCCTCTTCAACATAGTACTGGAAGTCCTAGGCAGAAGCAATCAGATAAGAGAAAGAACTTTAGGGCAAATAGGTAAAGAGGAAGTCAGACTGTCACTGTTTGAGGGCGATATGATCATTTACCTTGAAAACCCCAAAGACTCCTCCAGAAAACTCCTAAAACTGATCAAAGAATTCAGCAAAGTTTCCAGATACAAGATTAATATACATAAATCAGTAGCTCTTCTACACACCAACAGTGACCAAGCAGAGAATTAAATCAAGAATTCAGCCGGGCGCGGTGGCTCAAGCCTGTAATCCCAGCACTTTGGGAGGCTGAGACGGGCGGATCACGAGGTCAGGAGATCGAGACCATCCTGGCTAACATGGTGAAACCCCGTCTCTACTAAAAAATACAAAAAACTAGCTGGGCGAGGTGGTGGGCGCCTGTAGTCCCAGCTACTCGGGAGGCTGAGGCAGGAGAATGGCATAAACCCGGGAGGCAGAGCTTGCAGTGAGCTGAGATCCGGCCACTGCACTCCAGCCTGGGCGACAGAGCGAGCCTCCGTCTCAAAAAAAAAAAAAAAAAAAAAAAGAATTCAACCACTTTTAAAATAGCTGAAAAAACAAATACTTATGAATATACCTAACCACGGAGGAGTTGAAAGACCTCTACAAGGAAAACTACAAAATACTGCTGAAATAAATCTTAGACAACACAAACAAATGGATACACATCCTATGTATACGAATGGGTAGAATCAATATTGTGAAAATGACCATACTGCCAAAAGCAATCTACAAATTCAACACGATCCCCATCAAAATACCACCATCACTCTTCACAGAATTAGAAAACACAATTCTAAAATTCATATGGAACCAAAAAAGAGCCCACATAGCCAAAGCAACGCTAAGCAAAAAGAACAAATCTGGAGACATTACACTACCTAATTTCAAACTATACTATAAGGCCATATTAACCAAAACAGTATGGTACTGGTATTAAAATAGGCACATAGACCAATGGAACAGAATAGAGAACCCAGAAATAAACCCAAATACTTATAGCAAACTGATCTTCAACAAAGCAAACAAAAACATAAAATGGGGAAAGGATACCCTTTGCAATAAATGGTGCTGGGATAATTGGTTAGCCACATGTAGGAGAATGAAACTGGATCCTCATCTCTCACCTTATACAAAAGTCAACTCAAGATGAATTAAGGACTTAAACCTAAGACCTGAAACTATAAAAATTCTAGAAGATAACATTGGAAAAACCCTTCTAGACGTTGGCTTAGGCAAGGATTTCATGATCAAGAACCCAGAAGCAAATGCAATAAAAACAAAGGTAGATAGATGGCACCTAATTAAACTAAAGAGTTTTACATAGCAAAAGGGACAGTTAGCAGAGTAAACAGACAATCCACAGAGTGGGAAAAATTTTTCACAATCTATACATCTGACAAACGACTAATCTCCAGAATCTACAATGAACTAAACAAATCAGTAAGAAAAAAAACAAGCAATTCCATCAAAAAGTGAGCTAAGGACATGAATAGACAATTCTCAAAAGAAGATATACAAATGGCCAACAAACATATGAAAAAATGCTCAACATCACTAATGATCAGGGAAATGCAAATCAAACCCACAATGCAATACCACCTCTCCTGCAAGAATGACCATAATCAAAATAAAAAAACAGTAGATGCTGGCATGGATGCAGTGAACAGGGAACATTTCTACAGGGCTGGTGGGAATGTAAACTAGTACAGCCACTATGGAAAACAGTGTGGAGATTCCTCAAAGAACTAAAAGTAGAACTACCATTTGATCCAGCAATCCTACTACTGGGTATCTACCCAGAGGAAAAGAAGTCATTATTCCAAAAAGATACTTGCACACACATGTTTATAGCAACACAATTCATAATTGCAAAATCGTGGAACCAACCCAAATGCCTATCAATCAACAAGGGGATAAAGAAATTGTGGTGTATATATACACACACACACACACACACACACAGAATACTATACCATAAAAAGGAATAAATTAACAGCATTTGCAGTGACCTGGATGAGACTGGAGACTCTTATTCTAAGTGAAGTAACTCAGGAATGGAAACCCAAACATCATATATTCTCACTGATATGTGGATGCTAAGCTATGAGGACAGAAAGGCATAAGAATGACACAATGGACTTTGGGGACTTGGGGGGAAGTATGGGATGTGCGTGAGGGATAAAAGACTACAAATATGGTGCAGTATATACTGCTCGGGCGATGGGTGCACCAAAATCTCACAAATCACCACTAAAGAACTTACTCATGTAACCAAATACCACCTGTACCCCAACAACTTATGGAAAAATAAAATAATAATAAATTGTTTTTAAAAAACAGAAAATCCACAGTGGGAGAAAATCTTCACAAACTATTCATCTGACAAAGGACTAATATCCAAAATCTACAAGGAACTCATATAAGGAAATCAGCAAGAAAAACAAATAATCTCATAAAAGAGTGGGCTAAGGACATGAAGAAACTTTCTCAAAAGAGGATATATAAATGGCCAACAAACATAAAAAAAAAATGCTCAACATCACTAATGATCAGGGAAATGCAAATCAAAACCACAATGAGATACCATCTTACTCCTCCAAGAATGGCAATAGTTTAAAAATAAAAAAATAATAGATGTTGGTGTGGATGTGGTGAGAAGGGAACACTTTTACACTGCTGATGGGAATGCAAACTAATACAACCACTATGGAAAACAGTATGGAGATTGCTTAAAGAACGACCCATGATTTGATTCAGCAATCCCACTACTAGGTATCTACCCAGAGGAAAAGAAGTCGTTATATGAAAAAGATACTTGCACATGCATGTTTATAGCAGCACAATTTGTAATTGCAAAAATACGGAACCAACCTAAATGCCCATCAATCAATGAGTGGATGAAGAAAATGTGATATATATATACATATATATATACACACACACACACACACACACCATGGAATACTACTCAGCCATAAAAAGGAACAAAATAATGGCATTTGCAGCAACCTGGATGGAATTGGAGACCATTATTATTATAAGTGAAGTAAGTCAAGAATGGAAAACCAAATATTGTATGTTCTCACTTATAAGTGGGAGCTAAGCTATAAGGATGCAAAGGCATAAGAATGATGCAACGGACTTTGGGGATTCGGGAGGAAGTGTGGCGGGGGTGGTGAGGCATAAAAGACTACACATTGGGTACAGTATACACTGCTCAGGTCATGGGTGCTCCAAAATCTCAGAAATCACCACTAAAGAATTTATCCATGTAACAAAACACCACCTGTTCCCCAAAAACCTACTGAAATTTAAAAAAACCCTGATGTTGGCAAGGTGATGGAGAAAAGGAAACACTTATATACTGTTGGTGGGACTGTAAATCTGTTCAGCCACTGTAGAAAGCATTTGGAGATTCCTCAAAAACTAAAAACAGAATTACCATTCAACCCAGCAATCCCATTACCGGGTATGCACGAAAAGAAAAATAAATCATTCTACCAAAAAGACACCCGCACTCATACGTTCATTACAGCACTATTCACAATAGCAAAGACACAGAATTAACCCAGGTGCCCATCAATAGTGGGATAAAGAAAATGTGGTACATACACACCATGGACTACTCCACAGACATAAAAAGAATGAAATCATGTTTTTTGCAGCAACATGAATGCAGCTGGAGGCCACTATCCTAAGTGAAGTAACATATAAGCAGAAAACCAAATACCACATGATCTCATTCATATGTGGTAGATAAGCATTGGGTATACTCAGACATAACAACAGGAACAATAGACATTGGGAACTCAAAAGTGGGATGGGGGGAAAAAGGGTTGAAACAGTACCGATCAGGTACTATGTTCACTATTTGGGCAAAAAGATCATTAGAAGCCCAAACCCTAGCATCACACAATATACCCTTATAATGAACCTGTGCATGTACCCCATGAACCTAAACTCAAAAATCAAAAACGAGTATTTGGATCAATTTTTTAAAAAGCAAATAAAAAATAAAAGTTGTGTTTGGACAAGATGAGTAAGGAAGGGAAGGGTACCTCTGGGGAATATGGCACAGTGTTATCATTATAACAGAGGTAGTGTTAGAGTGTTATCACTATAACAGAAGTAGAAGATGGTAAAAGGAGTTGGCAACTTTCCTCTCCACCAAGGATGGTCTGAAGTATGGAAATATTAGGAGGAAAATGAGGTCTAAGAAGATTGGGTGAGAAAATAGCAAAGATCATCAAGCAACTTTAACTCAAAACTCTAAGCCAGACACATTTCTAATGCGAGGAAATAAAAAGACTTCCAGGTTTGAGCTCAGACTATCATTAATAACCTTGTGAGGAACCACAATCTGTAGAAGAAAGGCCAGAATACTGCTCCAATTTTCAGAGTTGCTCTTTCCAGAAATAATGATCCACTGCGCTTGACATAAGTCCTCAGAAAATTCTACAATGGATAATTTTATATGACTTTTGAAAATAATTATGTTACAGACAAAGCATAAACATTATCAACTTGACACAGTGAAGGCAAAATTACAGCTGAGAAAAAAGAGAAGGTGACGAGGCATATAAAAATTGGCAGAAAGGATAGGAATATGAATGCCCTTATCCTACAAAGTGGATGGTCAAGAGATTATGTTCATAGCTGATTGAACAAAAAAGAAGGGTTTAAGTACATTATTCTGAGTTACAAAAGTTAACTTTAGAAGAACTAAAAACAGTGATATTACAAAAAAGAAGAGAGATGAGCAAACTTCTCATCTATAATAGTTTCTACAATGGATGAACCAAGAATTCATAGTAAGCATGTTTTTAGAGGTATAGGCATTACTACCAAAAGCATTAAAAGTAGAACTGGTTAAAGGTGAGGATTTCTGAGAAGGGAGGAGTAGGACAGAATAATGATTCTTTTCAATATAAGCCCTTCCGCAGTACATGATGCTTTAAACCATGTTTATGAATTACTTAAATTCAAAAAAACATCATTTTTCAAATGATACATGAGTAGTTCAGAAAAAGTTGCTATTTATCTCTAGACCCCTTATATGCTCACCAAGAATAATTCATGCTACACTAGCCTGGATAGGAGAGGAGCTTTGTGGAAATAGATCTTTCTTTTTCTCCACCTCACACAGTATTCAGAATACAATATACATCCAACAACTATCTCTTGAATGAATTAATAAATGAAGAAATGACATCTCAATGTCAGCCTAAGTCTCAAATGATGTCTTTGTTTGTGCAATGAAGGAATGTGGGTGGAGGAGGGTACAGTGGGGTGAGTTTTTTGGATGTGCCTTAGTCTTTCCAATCCAAGAGCCCTGAAGTCAGGCACTGGCGGTAATTCTAGATCTCTCCCAGTGATCAACAGCAGCCTCTGAATCACTGTTACCAAAACCTGCCAGCAACCACGCTCAGCACTGGCCACAGAGACGTCATCCTCCCTGTGCCCAGATATGACTCTAGCTTCACAAGAGCATCCAAGTACTGACGGGTAGTTTTCCCTCTGTACGTGTTAGGATCTATTAAACCATCCAACCTCCAAAAGGAGACTTGGAGTATATCTTTTAAACAACATGAAAACATTATTTTGTGTGAAGCTTGCTTTTAAGTACTGTGGCTTCTTGTTTGTAATTTAGCAACTAATCTGGCTTTGAGTTTCTTTGCTGCCAGAACATCTTGAAACTAGATTTCCATAGATAAAATGGACCACTCAGAGAGTTAAGTCGAGAGATAAAACAGTGCATCCAAATTCAGAGCAGAGTGAATTAATTTTCCAGGTCTAGCTGGTTTTTGAATACATAACTTTGCTTAAGAAAATTCCCCAATATTTGGTTCTTTTTTTTTTTTTTTTTTTTAATAAGGACCAGGTTGGGGGGAGGAAAGAATGCCATTGGTCCTGAAAGTAACTGATTAATTCTTCTTGGGTTTTGTTCAGGTTTGTTTGTTTGTTTGATTATTTATTTGTTTGTTTGTGATGGATTTCGCTGTTACCCAGGCTGGAGTGCAGTAGTGCAATCTCAGCTCAGCTCACTGTAACCTCCGCCTCCTGGGTTCAAGCGATTCTCCTGCCTCAGACTCCCAAGTAGTTGAGATTACAGGCTACTTTTTGTATTTTTAGTAGACGTGCAGTTTCGCCACGTTGGCCAGGCTGGTCTTGAACTCCTGACCTCAGGTGATCCAACCACCTCGGCCTCCCGAAGTACTGGGATTACAGGCATGAGCCACTATGCCCAGCCTGATTCATTCTTTTTAATGCTAGGTGAACCCACAATTTTAGTCACAAAGAAAGCTTTGGAAATAATTGATGAAATAACCTTAAATATACCTTTGTTTGATATAGGACAATGTGTTGGCTGATAACTTGAAATTTTTCTTACACCTAAATGTAGCACTTTCCATTTAAATGTAATATGCTAGGAATATGCGTGAAAGAAAATTTAAGGCCTTTGAGTTCCCATGGAGGAAGTCGTTTTTGAAATGAGTTTTGAGAGATGAACAAGATTTCACCAGGTAGAGTCTGGAATGGGAAATCATTTCAGGAAAAAAATAATGTGGAAATTTAAAAATAAATGTAATTTCTGACAGGTCTGTCAGAATGTCATTTCTGAAGTAAAAAGTAAGTTAACACAAATGCTTTCTCTCAAATAGCTCAGCTATTCCCTGCCCTGAGCCTCCCTTACCATCCTTCCCACCGCTCTCCCTCTCTGCTGTCCGCCCATTACCCCTCTGTGAAACAAACAGAGCACATCAAACTGGAAGGCAGTGATGATGAGACAGGGAGCCCCACTTGACAGCAGCAAAGCTGAACAGCTCTTTAAAGCCAGACTCGAAGGCTCTGCCATTTGAGTCTTCATGTCATTTCATGATAAATGATCCTTTCCCAACAGTTTGCCACTGCTGTTAAACAGGGGTCCTAACAGGGCCCTCCCATCTGCACTCTACCTTTGTAATTAGCACGTTTGGTCTCTGTGCATGTATTTCATGGGTGACTCACTTATAAGCTAAGTGATAAGTAACCAAATTACAAGGCTATAAATATATCAACTGCTGCCTGGGAGAAAGCCTGAGTGGTTTCGTTTATGAAGTCAGCAGTATTCTGACAACTGATTCTTACAACAGAGCTTAGTTTTCTTTTCCTCCCTCCCCCTCCCCACTTAGGTAATTTGATATTGTATATGTCTCCAATTATAAATCACAGTGAATTATTGGAAAAAGGTAACTTGGGCCTGAACAATTTTAATTAGAGCAATATTTTGTATTCATAAGAAGCCTTAGCTGGACAATTTCCAAAGAATCTACATCCACCTAAAACATTTGGAAACAGGCAAGAACTCTTGGTATGTAAAGCAAATCTGGCCTTCACCAACTGACTTGCTGTCTTGGTACCATCATTGTGTTTTATCTGTCCAAATGGGTGCCAGTTACTAAATTTTAGAAAGAAATATATTAGGTAAGAGTCCCCAGAGTATGATTTCACATGTCAAAAGGACAAAAGTTGATGATAATCATTATTATAATGAAGACAACTAACACTGAATGGAAACTTACAGTCAACACTTTCCCTGTTTTTACTGTCTAGTTTACCCTCCACACTGACAATAGAACTTTTTTAAAAATTATCATTTTAATAATATAAGGATAGGGTCTCACTATATTGCCCAGGCTGGTCTCAAATTCCTGGACTTATGTGATCTTCCCACCTTGGCCTCCCAAAATGCTGAGGTTACAGGTGTAAGCTACTGTGCCCAGCCAGCAGAGCTATTTTTCTTTAACTTTTAAACATTGTCCTTCTTCTGCCTAAAACCTTCTGTTAGCATAAAGACTGAGCAATTATTCTTAACTCCTCATGTACTATTATTTGTCATGTTGTAGTTCCATCTCCTCCTTGAGAGTAAGAGCATGCTTTACCCATCTTTGTATTCCAAGCACCTACCATAGACCCTGACACAAAATTGGTGCTTATCAAACATTTCTGTTGAACTACAAACTGAACCTCATTAAACAAGAGATCTGATTTCATGTGAATACACACACACACACACATATATATATACACATATGTTTTCTATGAATTTCTGGTTGTTTGAAACTTAAAATTGAAACTCCTCAATGTGACATAGGGAACTTTTTGCAGTCTGATTCCGATTTTCCCTTCTGGCATCATCCCCTACCCCTCCACCTGAGCACCATATTTGTGGTCAGCTTCTCTGATGTTACGGCAAAGAGTTGTTCTTCTCCTAGGCCTATTGTCTTTTTAATATTCAGTTAAATATGGAACAAATGATCTCACTTTATGGAAACTGAGTCTTGAGGCAGCATCAATAAAGGTCAGAAGCAGAGACAAGAGTGAATTGTGGAATACAGGGAGCAAAAACCAGAAAACAAAGACACTGTTAAAGAATGGGAGAGAAAATTCAGACTCGAATTATTTTTTTTTCTAAAAGCTAGAATATGACTATGGGTAATGTTTACCTATGCATGGGATAAAGAAGAAAGGGATGCATTTCGCCTTGAGAGATAAAAAAAAAATTAGAAAGTTGGTCCCAAGTTTATGATAACCCCTAGAACAGAACTAGGTGTTAGGAAATATATGCAGAGTTCCTCATGAAGTAAGTTATTTTGTTGGTGACGATGAGTCAGTACAAAGTCACCACAATTGTCCCATGCTCCATGTTTGCTATCACCCTTGTTACAAACACCTCAGTCTCCGTTGAGCCTATCATCAGACAGAACAAGGAAGGTGGGTGTCATGAACAGGTAACAGACAACAGCTGGGCTCTATCAGTAGGGTCAGGGCTACAAGGCTTCCAGGAGACATACAAACAGATGAGATGCTGAGAAACTTCACCTCCCAAGGTTGAACAAGATCATCAGAAGTCAATATTTGCAGCGAGTTTTACAGCTGATTCTTCAGGCCTTACCATAGCAACCTCACCAAGGAAACAGAAGCCTAAATGGCCAAATGACTTGTTGGGAACATGTGGCGAATCAGTAGGATAAAGGCATTTCCCTCAGTCAGTTTGGTGCTTAGTCCTTCAAACCATATTGTCTCTCCTTTTAAATATGTCTCTGCTCTATGGATTAAAAAATCTTGGAAACTTGAGATGATGTGCTTGCTAATTAAGAATGTTTCCATTTCTCTGGATTGCCCCCTCTTAAATCTTTTCATGGGAAAGCTATAACTAACCCCTCTTTATTACTGAATAGGACTGGCCCAATGAGGTCAGCTGCTCCAAGGAAACTGTCTCTGCTTATAACAGAGACTTGACTGCAGTACAGCAATTCTCTCCTGCAGAGAAAGTGGAATTAAGACCAAAAGAGGAAGGAGCTAGATGCAAAATTCAATCTGAACTTCCTTTGAGGCAAATTGCATTTATCTCTCTAGATGTATTCAAGAGGGGGATAGCATTAACATATCTATAGGATTGTATAATTTTTTAGCTAAATAATGAAACTGAGGCCCAAAGATATAACACAGCAAATTATTAGCAGAGCTCTGACCGGAACTCAGAGTCCTATGGCCACTTTCACTGCAAGAGGAGGCAGAGCAGAGAGTGTGGTTTCCTGGCCGGAATCCTAGCTCTGCAGCTTACCAGCTGTGTGACCTTGGGTAGGTTTCTTGAAGCCTGTACTACATTTTCATGTCTGTAAAACAGTGGTGATGGGTCCTCCCCTGAGGTTGTTGTAGGATTTAAATTAGTGACTACGTGATCAGTGCTTACAACAGCGCTTGGAACTTAGAAAGCAATTACTGTTAGCCTCATTTTGACTTAGGATCATTTCAAAACATTTCAAACAACACACCAAAAACACTGAAAGCAGAAGGAGGGAAACACCATGGAGCTGGAAAGCAAGCTCTTCATATAAAGCCCTTACCCATCCAGGCACACTCTGTGATCCTTTAAAGCAGGCTACACTATCTTTTCCTGTTTCTAGTTTTTTGCCAACTGGAGCTAAATACTTCTTTTTTTAACTTTTTAAAACTATGATCCCAGGTTGCATCTTCTCAGCAATAACTTACCGGTCATGACACTCTGTACAAAATTCTCTTTTACCCAGTAGAGTGAGGAGTTCTCCACTGAAGCAGCACAGTTCTTCACTCTCCCTCATCTCCCCAAGCCTGTCCCCTCGGGGTGTGATGAACCTTGAGTTCAGTCATATACCCTGATCTCACGTTGGCATGGAAAGGAAACAGTGTTATTCTGAGTGACTGTGAATGAATGAAGGTGAGTGGTGCTCCCTCCCTGAGAGAAGCTGCTCCCTCAGGACAGCTTAGGAGCCCTAAGGAGGCTCACACATGAACAGACAAAGTCTTAGAGGGACATGGTGGATTCCTGCAGTGACCTCAAGAAGGAAGTGTCTGGGTATTTCTAACATTGTATATTAGGGAGTTGGGGTGGTACTGGTATAAATTCGAGAAATGCTAAGGAGTGACTGAAATAGGGGGAAATCGAGAAGCAAAATGAACAAAATGCCTGATATGTCCACGTGCCAGTGAGGAGGTGAGGTGTGAGGAGAAGTCTGTCACAGTAGCCAATAAACCGTGAGGGCCAAAATGTTTGGCTTGAATAACTTAGAATCTGCTCCCTGCCTGCAGCAGAGCTTGGCAGTGAGTCACCAAATCCAGCAACAGAATTTCTTTTTCAGGAGCCACAGACAGTTCATTTACATACACACACACACACACACACACACACACACACACACACACACACTTATAGATATACCCTTTATCAGCAAGGAGACAAATAATGGCATTTCTTAGTATATTTCCAAAACTGTGTACATCATTCACAGTGATCAGGACCTATTTGCCAATAAATCAAAAGGTTTTTTGAAGCATTTTTTAAATTCTACTAAAAAAAAAAAAAATGCCACATGTGTTCTGATAATTTCTTCTATCCCCTCCTTTTGTTAAAAGTGAAACAAAAACACAAGTACATAACCAAAATGTTAACAGTGGCTATCTCTGAGTTGCACAATTATAAGATAATTTTTTCCTCTTTTTTTGTTGATTATGTTTTCTAATTTATCTTCCATAAACATATATTATTTTTCTAGTATTTAAAATAAGTTAAGGATAGAAACAGAGTGAGCAAAAGCAAAAAATTTCCAGAGAGCAGTCTTGCTATTTTATGATGTTCCTTCAAATGACACCCCCTTGAACCAACAAGTACCAACGATAATATTCTTGAGAAAGGGCAAGACCACCACAGAAGTGCAAAAGGGATTAAGAACATAGGGGAATCACAGAGATGATTTCACAGTCTTGCAGAAATGCTAAAACTTGCATAGTGACTGTACTGAGCAAAATGTCACACTGAGAAGGCTCTGTGGGACATTAGCGTCTATCAGGTCCATGAGCAGTAGGACCCCCCAAACAATTGCAGGTCCCACGCAGGCTTTGCAACTCAGTTAAAACTTTCCTTTTTGCAAAGGTATTCCCAGTCTTCACATTGCACATGTGTTTAAGTGCTAATTAATTGAGTGTAAATAGAGGAGAAATCCATGTAATTCAAGCTAATGCTATCTGCTAATGTCATTTTTCAAATTGAAGCCCATTTGGTTCTAGGTATCAGCCAGACTACAAAGTAATCATGCACTCCCAAAAACCCCATTGAAGAAGCTCACCTGGGTTTCAGGTAACATCTTTCTCACCTCCACCTGGTGCCTTTGATATTGAGGAAACCACAATATCAGAAACTCTGATCTTTCCTTTTAAAAATGCAATTATTGATGGACAAACCTTCCCAAGGATTGGCATTCAATTCAGAATCATCAGTTCCTATAAACTACAAGTATTTTACATGCACTGGAGATCACACCAGCTTCAGTTGTCAGGTACTGTGCCAGAGGTGACCAGCAACCTCGCGTCGGCTAGTCATTTCAACGTACAAGTCATAGCTCAGGCACGCCCCAACCCAAGGCAGCGGGGTGTCAGTGGAAGAGGCTAAGATTCAAGCAAGAGAAGGGCTGGTCCCTAAGGAAGGAATGGAGGTTGGGTTGAGAGACCCCAGTCCAATGAGCAGTATTTGAAGTGGAAAAAGCACATTTGGGCTCACATCAAGAGTCATATCTCAGGGAATCCAGTGTCAGGAACAGGTGAGGGACAACAGTTGGGCATAGGTAAAAGTTTACCTGCAACCAACACCCAACCTACATGGCATTTCCAGTAGCTGCATCTCTATTTGAATCATCCACCTGGTATTCAAGTTCACATAAGCCCTTAACTATCTCCACAGGGTTTGTAATTAGACTCCTCAATCCCAGCCCTGGAGCTCAATAGGCAGCCCCCCTTACACTACATGCCAGCTATTGTCATGCATTGCAGCTTTCTCCCAGACTTCCATATTATGGCTCCATTACATACGGCCACAGGGTGAGGAAGGGGCATCTGACAGGTATGTGAGCCCCACACTATGTGACCTTGGGCAAGTTACTTTTGTAAACTTCAGTTTTCTTATCCAGAAAATGGGAGCAATAGAGTTCCTTCATCTTAGGGTCGTTATGAGGATTAAATGAGATAATGAATGCAAAGAATGCCTGCCACGTGGTAAGTGCCCAATAAAAACAGGATGGAGGATGGATCTTCTTAACCCTGGCCACATGCCTGGAACCCAAGCTACCACAGTGGTTCTCAACCAGGGGTGATTTTGCTGGTTGCATTAACTGACAGGGGCTGTGGGGCTACTAACATCTAGTGAACAGAGGCCAGGGATGCCGCTCACCATCCTACAATGCACAGTGCAGCCCCGTAATAAAGAATTATCTCGTCCAAAATGTCAACAGCGCTGAGGCTGAGAAACCCTGTCCTACTAGTAGCTTCACTTGACTTCCTTCGGCCCATGTTGCTACTGTGTCCCCCAAGTTGGAGTGGCTTTGGGGGAAAACCTGACCCTTCCCAGGACTGGCCCATCCCACTGTTTCCTGAGCCCCCATTTGTGAGATTGTTTGTCAAAAGGCCACCAGGCTTTAGTGCCCTGACCTGAGTCCATAACAGCAGGGGACAGGCAGAATCACCAGGCCTCTCTGGCCAGAGACAGGCAAGAAACTGCCTCCTGCAGGGCTGTGGCAAACAGCCACATGAAAACAGGCGCAGCAGCCAGTGGAACGTTCCACCCAAACTGGCTCCACACCAGGCCCAGACCATGAGTCACCACCACATGCTGCCGCCTCTCGCCGCGACCTTTCTTTATCCCTTCATTAGCCATAAATCTTTAGGAGCAAAACAGCAGAGAACAGACTGGGAAGGCCCTGGCAGAATATCACACCAGGCAAATGCCCAAATCAAAATTCAGAGTTAAATGCCCGGGCCCTGGATGAATGCCAATCACGGCAAACCAAGGCTCCCCCGAGCCATCCCTGCAAACCAGGGAAGTGGACAAACGGAACCTCCACTCTTGACATAATTTAAACCATGTGACAACACTGGAGCATCCTCTCCAAGAGAAGAAACAGATGTGTTTAGCAATACCCAGATGGCTGGAGACAAACTGAAGAACCTGTGCAATGTTTGCCTGTAATTCAAGCTTGCACCAAAAGTCCCTGACTCCTCTAATGTCGAATGGAATTAATATTAAGTCTTTCATGCGGTGTTGTGAGAAACAATTGACACAAGTTATTAAGTAGTGCTTTGCCTCAAAATAAAGCAAATTTGGATTTTTTGTTTCATTTTCTGCTTATTTGTTTCCTTTTTAGAAGCAAACCATAATGCTAGGGAAAAGGCTGGTGGAGGAAGCTCCTTCTACCGGAAACTTTACTCTGCCCAATCTCACCGCAATTGTCTTTCTCAACATGTAGTTTCTAAGCACCTGTGTTAGAAGCACCTAGAGAGCCCAAAAACAAGCAGATTCCTGGGCACTACCAACAACCTACTGAATTGAAATGTTTGTGAATGAGGCTTTGGAAGGTGCCCTTTTAACAAGTTCCCTACTTGAGTTTTATACCCCTAAAGTTTCAGAACCTTTTAACAGTGAATAAACCCTGGGACAGCCCAGCCACTACCACTATTTCCAGTAGTAAGAAGACAGACTGGGTCCTCAGCTCGCTTCTTTCCTCTGCCAATGGCACCCCATCTTATGCAAGTGAAGCTTCCGGACAAGACAGGACAGACCCAGAATGACTCATCTGAGCTAAACTGTCCACCCTCACACTGATGTTTATAATACTGACAGCAGCAAATTGCCATTTGTCCTTCTTGGTTTTGTAATTTCTTTCAACATTCTTAAAGTTAAAAGAGCCTGAGTGTTTCCCTTTCACAGCTGGATGCTGACTGCTCTGAGCAAACTCCCATCTCCATTGCTTGTTACCAGGGAACTCATGATAAATAAACAGATCTAACCTTAAATCAATCTCTCTTCTCCTCACTCCTTCCCTCACCCTTGAAAACTTTTTTGAGTATTTAATGTGTGCTCCAGACATTCACATACATTGTTCTTACAAAAGGTCTTGTGAGGAATTAGCTCCATTTTACAGATGAGGGAACTGAGCCACCAAGAGGCCAAGTAAGTAACAGAACTGCTGTTCAACTACGCTTTCTGATTTCAAACTCAATGCTCTTAATAGCTAAACTACACTGCCTCCTGCTGTCTCCAGGAAATGATAATTCAATGTAGCCACCAATTGACTGTGGTTGCCTAACTTTTAAAATCCTCTAACCATACCATTAGCAAGCACAAACAGGCAGACCAAGTAAAGTGGGATTATTTTATGACTACACGACCATCCAGTTTCATCAATTATGTTATGTAACTTCATGAACTTCTGGGATAATACCAACAACTCACATTTGTTAAGCACTTACTGCTGCAAGGAATTGTTCCAAGTGCTGAAAGTACTAGTTTAATCCTCGCAACCACTCTTGGAGGTGAGTGCTACCATTGTTCTCTCTTCACAGCTAAGAAGATGTAATACAGAAATGTTTGCTAAGGTATCTAAGGTCACACAGCTAGTAAGTACCTAAGTTGGGAATATACCCAGAAAATAAGACTGCAAAGCCATATTAGTTAAAGTTAGTTAAAGCCTTAACTAACCCATTTTACTGTGTATTCCAGTGTTAACACAATGACAGTGTCAACATATCTATGCAAACAATGAGGAGAGCGGGATACACTCTTCCTAGATCTTTCTGGTGCCTGAGAGAATTCACATGGTTTTGAACCATAGTTTCAGAAATGCTATAGAAAACGGAGACCCATAAAATGCTGAGCACATGGAAGATGAAAGCTCTAAAATGGTGTGGGATTCTGTCATAAATACTCAGAAAGAGTTCAGGTCTGCAATGTGCTTTCAACTAAGGACAGGGAGAAGCTTTGTTATGATTATTACAATCTAATTTAAAGCTGAAGCCAGGCAGGAGGGAAAAAAAGAAAGAAAATAAACTCTGCGCTAAAGCTGTCAGCCCAACTGTAGCCTCCAACTGTTTTAGTCACTAAAACCTCGTATTTAATGGTCACTTTTATAACAAACACTAAGAAAGAAATACAAAGCTCTAAATCAGACTTTATTTCTTTAAAAATGAACAGAAACCACACTGGAGGGCTCGGGAAGGCCACTGAGAGACACTGCCACCATGCTGCCCTTCCCGCTGGTGATGGTGACATCACCATCAAGCCAAACCTCTGGTCTAAGGTAGTCCAATAACCTTGAAGGGAATCCCAACTGTGTGTGCAGAGTCTAGATCATTCCCAACACCAAGTGACAGCAGCTTCTATCCATCTGGCCCAGACCTAGAGCTTCTACATTCCCATTTCAGAATGATCATCTTTCCCATTCATAATTTATTTAACATAGCATTATTGCCACAGGAAGTAAATACTGGGTGGCCGAAGTAAAAGTCTCCCATAAAACTCCTTAACAAATGGGAGCATTTATCTGCTAAGCCTCAAGGATGCAGTTTATCTCTGATTATATATGACATCTTTTAAATTCTTCGGCTCAGAAGAACATTCCAGAGATGCTACTACGGTCTGTCACTAATTGCAGAACCAAAAGAACAAATGCTGAGACCATATTTGGCCAGAAGATGTTTTCTAATATTTATGAGGTAGTGTGATCAAACTAAAATCTGGGAAACAAAATTTCAGTACATGAGTAAACTCCTTATGCTTAAATCTCAGCCCCAGGGTTCCCTCCTCCCTGACTTTCCTAGGACAAGTTAGTCACTCCATCTTCTGGGTCCCCCTGCATTCTCTTCATACCTCAATGATGGCATGGAGGATGTTGTGGTCTGATTATCCTTTTTCCCAAGGTCTGTCTCCCTTACTATCCACATGATAGCTCCTAGAAGGAAAGGGCCAGTGCCTTATCATCTTAATGTCCTCAGCACTTAGCAGAACTGGCAAATAATAGGCAGTCAATAAATATTCAGTGAAGAAAAGAATGAGATCCAAAATGAGAGGGCAAAACCCAGCCGTTCAATTCAAAATGATTTTTTGTTGTTGTTGTTTCAGAATTAGGGTCTCACTCTGTCACCCTGGCTGGTGTGCAATGGTACAATCATAGCCCACTGCAGCCTCAAACTCCTGGGCTCAAGAGGTCCTCCTACTTCAGTCCCCTAAGTAGCTGGGACTACAGGCACCCGCCACCACATCTGGCTAATTTTTTATTTTATTATTATTTACTTATTTATTTTTAGAGACAGGGTCTCACTCTGTTGCCCAGGCTGGAAGACAGTGACACAATTATGGCTTACTTCAGCCTCAACCTTCCAGGCTCAAGCAATTCTCCCACCTTAGCCTACTGAGTAGCTAGGACTACAGGCAGGTATGACCATGCCCAGCTAATATTTTATGTTTTTGTCAGAGACAAGGTCTTGCTGTGTTGCCCAGGCTGGTCTTGAACACCTGGTCTCAAGCAATCCTCCTGACCTAGCCTCAAAAAGTGCTAGGATGATCCACCATGCCTGGCCTCAAAACGATTATATCAATTAATCCTGTGGTACTGGGTCAATAATTTTGTGGTTCTATCTTCCGACTTGGCCTGTCTCTGGTTCTATTTCTGTTCAAGTGTAATCCTTTTTTTTTTTTTTTTTTTTTTTTTTTTT